>NC_137982.1:23765693-23923193 GCF_963924665.1 Micromys minutus | reverse complement strand
AACAGCTGTCAACAAATACTGTTGAGGTTGTTGTGAAAGGTGAACCCTCATCCACTCTACTGTGTGAATACAAACTCACAACAACAAAACCCAACCAATCATCGAAAAAATAAACCAACTAAAATAAATTTACCATATTACCCAGCATATGCTTCAAGCAATTGGCATCTGAATCCACACAGACTAGCTCAGCAATATTCATCGCTGCCCCATCCATAACGCCAGGAAGGAGAAACAAGCTAAATACGCCCAACAGATGGATGGGTAATGTGAATGCAATGTGAGTGCACAATGAAATAATATTCAGGTTAAAAAAAATGAAATTGTGAAAATTCCAGGCAAATTGGTTCACCTTGAAAAGCCTGTACTAATGAAGGTTACCCAGATTTTAAAACACAAATGCCGTATGTTCCTTTTCACCTGGGGTTCCTAGTTACAAATCTTCAGATGTGAGTATGCAGTATACAATCATCACAAAACCCAGCAGAGTAGAAAGGGGCAATAGGTGTGTGTATGTGTGTGTCAGCCAGTCCCAATTAAATATTGTCCTTACAAGAGTTTCCTTGCATGTAGATCAATGGAATAGAAGATCCAGAAATGAGCCCTCACGTATATGGTCACCTGATTTTTGACAAAGGAACTGTAAACATTCAATGGAAAAAGGACAGCCTCTTCAACAAATGGTGTTGGTCCAACTGGCATTCAGCATGCAGAAGAATGAAAATAGACCCCTTCTTATCTCCTTTTACAAAGCACAAGTATAAGTGGATCAAAGATCTCCACATTAAACCAGATACACTCAAACTATTAGAAGAGAAAGTAGGGAAAACCTTAGAACACATAGGCACAGGAGAAAATTTTCTGAACAAAACACCAATGGCTCAAGCTCTAAGGTCAAAGATTAACAAATGGGACTTAATGAGATTGCAAAGTTTCTGTAAGGCTAAGGACATTGTCAAGAAAACAAAACGGCAGCCAACAGAATGGGAAAAGTTCTTTACCAACTCCACATCAGATAGAGGCCTAATATCCAAGGTATACAAAGAACTCAAAAAGCTAGACACTAGAGAATCAAACAACCCTATTAAAAAATGGGGTACAGAGCTAAACAAAACGTTCTCAATTGAGGAATATCAAATGGCTGAGAAACATCTAAGGAAGTGCTCAACATCCTTAGCCATCAGGGAAATGCAAATCAAAACAACCCTGAGATTCCACCTCACACCAGTCAGATTGGCCAAGATCCAAAACTCAGATGACAGCAGATGCTGGCGAGGTTGTGGAGAAAGAGGAACACTTCTCCACTGTTGGTGGGGTTGTAAACTGATATAACCACTCTGGAAATCAGTCTGGCGATTCCTCAGAAAATTGGACATAGTACTACCTGAAGATCCAGCTATACCACTTCTGGGCATATACCCCAGAGACACTCCAATATACAACAAAGATACATGCACCACAATGTTCATAGCAGCTCTATTTATAATAGCCAGATGCCAGAAAGAACCCAGATGTCCTTCAGTAGATGAATGGATACAACAATTGTGGTACATTTACACAATGGAGTACTACTCAGCTATCAGAAACAATGACTTAACCCTTAAGAAAATGGTTGCATCTAGAGAATATCATCCTGAGTGAGATAACCCAGTCACAAAAGAACAGACATAATATGCAGTCACTGATAGTGGGATGCTAACCCCAGAGGCTTGGACTGCCCCAGAAACAACTCACAGACTGTATGAAGTCCAAGAAAAAAAAAAAAAAAAAAAACAAACCAAACCAAACCAAACAAACAAACAAAAAAGTCATGCTCAATCCTTACACACCAAAAAATGTTGACTAATTCCGGGTTACATCCTGTTTTACATGTACTTTTTGCTCATTGTAACTAGTAAGACCTTAATACAGAATATCAAACCTTAAAAAAAAAGAAAAAAAAAAAAAAGCCAAGCACTGACAAAAATGTATTTGTATACATTTATGCATAATTGTGTAAAATTTTTTCTTTTATCGTTTTTTAAAATAAAGTTAAAAAACTTGATATGTACATATAGAGAATATCCAATATAATTGAAAAAAAAACTGCTGCAAAAAAAAATTAAGAAGAGGGTAGAAAGCTGTGGAAATTATAGAGTGTGTCCCATCTCCAGAACATTTCCTGGAATATAATATTTAAAAGGCAGCAGTAAGCAAGGCCACATCAACAGTTTGTACAAATAAATACTTGACTAACCACATTCACACTGCCAGTACAGGGCCATTGGCTTTGAACCTTAAAGTATTATGTGTGACCTTTCAAGGATAATGTGATGAAGGGTAACATTGTTTAAACACAGAGTACAATATAAACTTATTTCCATCATCATAGTAATTTTGATACAATTGTTTCTAAAGAGTTAATTTAGTGTGAGCAGTAATGATACTAATGTATGAAAGGATACTGTAGAATATTGAAGTTAATGAAGAAAGACATTTATTATGTTCAGTATAAACAGAAAATGAAACATTACCTCCAACAATCTAAAGTTCATAAAGATAACTTAAGTAATTGCTAATTTATAATTTTAGTATGAATTAAAACTTATAGCATTAAAATAATTTCTGGAATTTGATTGTCAGAGAAGTTTTAGAGTGTTAACGTATTAATACTCAAGGAACACATTTCTATGTTAATTTGAAAAATAAACAAAATATTCTGAAAAATTTAACATATTAATGTAAAAAAAAAAGAGTTGCCTTGGTCATGGCATCTTTCCACAGAAATGAAACCCCTAACTAGGACAACTTTTATAGAAGAGAATAAGTAGATGTCTCTGAAATTAAAGATGAAGATACCATATGACAGAAATCCCCCTACTGAGTATACATTAAAAGAAAAATAGTTTGGAATAGTATTAAGTCCTAAAGGGGATGAGATCCTGTCATTTTCAACAACAGGAACAAATCTGGTGGATATTACAGTAAGTGAAATAAAGCAGACACAAAAATATAATGCTGTATGTTTACTTGAGTGAGATGTAAAATCAAACCACACAGGTATAACATAGATTGGTAGCTGGGGAGGGAGGTGCATTTCTTGGTCAGTGAGTTCAAAACTATAATTGAGTAGGGCAATATTTCTTATGTTCTGCTGAGCAAGTTAGATGGCAAGTGACAAGTTAAGCCCAGGAATGTGGCCTATGTAACTTTCAAAGTTAATAATACTGTACTGTACACTTCAATGTAGATATAAGAGAGTACTTTAAATCTTCTTACTATAAACAAATGGTAAATGTTGTTTAGGTTACAGCTGTTTTAATTAATTTAATTATTATACAATGTAAAAATGTGCCAAACAGTATGTTACTTCATTATTATGTTCAAGTAATTTCTATCATTTGAAAAAATTCTGAGGTCATTAGAATGTGTTCACCAAGGTAGTTCTTTATAGTCAGAAATGGGGGATCATTCATGGGAAAGATAAAAGATAAGTTCTACACAATGTGGACATTGTGGTCTTAGGTTTTGGAACACTGAATAGACAAAGAAAAATGTAACTTGTTCAAAGATAAAAATGAGAGAGATTTGATCCTGTCATGTATGTTTGTGGTCCAACCTTTGTTATATATTTGTACCTGAAGGTTCATAATTCTATAAAGCAACTTGTAAATTTGACCTTCCCAGTACAATGACATGAAGGGTCAAATGATTTCAAGGAAGATGGGCTGTTTAACTTTCCAAGTCTATTGGGATCCTGCCAAAGATTCCTGGAGTCATATGAAGATATTCTCTTTCATGGGACATCTACTTATATTTTAAGTACATATTCAAGTCATTGCTAAGCACCTGCCTCTGAAGTGCTGAAATTGTACATACAGAACTGCAACACATGATTACACTGCAGGCAAATTCTACAGAATAAGGTATTTGCTAGGCTTTTAGTATTCTATCACCAGTACCTACCCACATACCTGAATAAATAAACGATGTATGAATTAAGAAAGAGTAAATAATAATTCCTAAGTGTTTTGAGTTTTCAGTTTCTCAAGACACCCTGTTTAATTATGAGATTAAACATCAATCAAATTTTATTTATAAATCACAACACATTTTTGCTTAATAAAAATAATAGGAAGTGCTTTCGATTTTCTGTTGGGTATATAAATTCACCTGCGCACTCTCAGGTAAATTCAGTGTTATAGTTTTACTGTAATTGTGTCATAATAGTCTCTTTTCACCTACCCTTTCTTAGGAAAAGAAAGAGCAATAGGAATAGTTACTAACACCATGTTTTTTAACCTAACCTGATAAAAACAAAATATAAACATAGGCTTTTCATCCATTTTCTCTTCCAGTGTTCACAAGAAACTAATCAGCAACATACTACCACTTTGTGTTAGAGATGAAGAACCTGGAATTAACTGAGAAATATTTTACTCAAGATTCCAAAAAAGGCAGTGCCCTGACAAAATCAGAATCATCCTAAAATATCTGGCTTATTTATAGAGACAGTTCATATACTATACAAAGACTCATAATACACAATAATCTGCCCTGTGTTTCCAGTTATGAGAGGACAGGCACCCTTCTTTCAATACTTATATTGCATCTAATATTCAGAATGATAATGGGGTCTCTTAAAGACTACCTGTAATTCTGATATATAATTAAAAAACTGGTAAGTATAAGTATTCATCTTGGGCAAGTTTGTGTTAAGAACTATACCTTCAATGTTGACCTACTCTGTATATAGCTACTTGCTTGTGTTTGTTCTATAAATGCTCACTCTTCTTTGAGAGAAGGTTGGATGAGATTAATTTATGACAATCCTGAAAATTTCCAGTTGGTACTTTGTGAATAACAAGTTCTTGTTTTCCTCCTCCCACCTCCAAAACAGAGTCTTACATATAAAGTCCTGCTTGGCCTAGAACTCAGATATCTGCCTGCTTTTGCCTTCTAAAGAGGTGGAAAACAAGCTCAGCTTCCTAAAAAAGTTCTTAATAAGCTCTGGAAAAAAATGCTAATGTGAATAAACTGAACATTTCAGCTGAAATTTTAAGGGAAGATTTATATTCAACTCTTCTGCCAACTGTCTTACAATTAAAAATACATAAATGCTCAGATTGTTCTATAACTGTAAATATTTTATTGAGTTCATCTTTAATAAAATGCTCAAGTTTTATGAATATTAAATGTATTTTATATTTACATAAAATGTATAACTCTCATGTGCTATGCAAATGGGCTTTATTTACTTTTTGTATCATAATTTTAGGTAATCTTTACTATAAATATAGTTTTCTACGGTTCAAATTAGTGTATATGACTATTCAATGATAAAGATAATTCACCTTAAAATGCACAAGTAATTGAAAAATTTATAGACCTACAACCATCATAGAAATGGGTGTACATTTGCTTTGAACAAAACCATGCCCTGACAGAAATTATTTTATTTCCTGACATAGTATAACATTTTGATTCTTCAGTAACAATAAAGTCAATTGGAAAGGACATATTTTAATCTAAAACGTTTCTGCACATTCTTCCTTTATTGTAGAGAAGAGTATATGAAAATTTATGCTATGCATTAGAGATCAGAGTCTCATCCCAGCTCTATGTGATTGATGGGTTTCTATTTGACCAGGCATAAATGTGAATAGCAACGATGAAATGTTTACCAGAGAGACAGACCTAATGCAACTTCAACTAGTTTCCCTTTTATTGTCAGCATGAAATTGCTTCTACTCTAGCAAACTGTATTTGGAACCACATACAAAATCTTAGTATATAGCTTCAATATAAAACAAAGCAACAGACACAAGCAAACACAACACAGTTTTCACAGACTGTTAGCCAGAGAAGTTAATGATTCACAGAAAAGCCCATTCAATAAACAATTTTTGAATAACACATTTGCTCAGGATACAAATCATTCAGTTCTAAGTCACAACTAAGCTCTCAAGGATAGAATGGCTCATTCAATAGTGGGCCTTTATATATTTTTAATATACACATTATAAGTATTACTATTTATATTTAATATATAATAAATTTATCTGTATACTACTATATGGTATACTGGTGTATTTTTATACTATACTGTATATATACTATATTGTATATAGCCCATATACACAATGCTTATTTGTCTGACTTATTTTCCTAAGTCAGACAATATTTACTGAATAGTCCATCTACCTTGAAAGTCAAAAATGTCAACTGACTCAATTTAGATTTGATAGAAAAAAGTCCAGTATTCCTGACACTCAAAATAGAAAAAAAAAACATTGATTTGAACTCTAGTACTGCACTTAATATTCCTTATAATGTTGCTTCTCCAAATGATAATCAAACTGTTTTTCCCACATAGAATTTATTGAAACTAGAACATTTGGAGGCATGAACTCTCCTCCCAGGATCAATTCAACTCATCTGTATTATGGATAGAGAGGCACAATCCTGGGCAAGTAACCATCCATGGAAACATCCAACTTCCCAACCTTATAAGGTAATTATGGTCACAAAGGGAAGCAGCATCTATAAGGACCAACTGAGTTATGGATCCTATGCCAATGTTTTACATATACTTTCATCTTTAATGCCTGAAGGAAACCCTAAAAGAACAAATGTTTATTTCTATTATATATAAAGGACCCTAATGATGAGAAATCTGAAATAACTGAGTAATAAACAGCAGAGTCAAGAGTCAAAGCTAGACCTAATTGACTATACTCATTATGAAGTAAATATAAAAATATAAAGACCCAAGGATGTTAATCCTGGTAATAATGGAGTGAATTAAGCCACAATAATATTCGAGCAATGATGGCAATGGCAACAGTAACGATAACAACAACAAACTATGTAAAAATCCTGGAAAATGTAAAACAAAACAAAGAACATTCTTGAAGCTATCCTGGAGAGCAGACACGTTGGTGAGATCTCTGTGATCAACCTTAATGACATCACTGGACACAAATACACAGCATGGAAGATGAAGATGTTCCAAAGAGCAAGAAGTCAAGAGAGAGGGATGGGGGAGTGTATAATCTAGATTCACTGTATATTTATTTGTGAAAATGTCATAATTAATATACGTTAATGAAAGCATGGAACCAGGTATTACTTAACCAGAAAGCCTTCCTTGTTTGTTAGAAGGACCAGAGGCCAGAATTCAGAATAAATGTAGGTTGAGGATGGAAGGAAAAGAAGAGGTTGAAGTTACAAAATCTCACCTACGGTGACCCTGCAGTGTGAGTGATATACATGTATGTGTGCACTGCCCAGGGAAGACTGCCAGAACCCGTGGAAATTACCATCATAGCAGTGCAAACAGCACCTGTCATTGCAGGAGACAAAAAGCTCAAGTCTGAATTTCAAACGACCCAAAAGTTTTGGTTCTCAAGTCTTTGAAGGTTTACCCAGGAGTAAGTCTGTCTAGGATTAAGGTAGAGCATAAACTGTTCTGTTTTACAACATAAAAGTCGGCCTTCCTAAGATGAAGTCAAATAGCGATTCCACCATCTTAAAAAAAAAAACAACTTGGTTGAAGTAAAAAAATTTGCTCACAAAGTAAACCTTGTATATTCAATACACAAGACAAAAATTACTAGATATGCAAAAGAATAGGAAAGTAACCCAAGGTTTATCATAAAGCAGCTAACAGAAAACAATTACTTTAAAAGACATTAAGCAGCCATTCTCCAAAAAAAAAAAAAAAAAAAACAAACAAAAACCCAATCATCAGAAATTTCAGCAGGGAAGAATGAAAAAAACTCAAGAGCACTTAAAAATGGTTAATCTGGTAAATTTTATATCTCAAATAGATTACCATTAAAAATTATACAATTGAAAAATAAAGTACTAAAATGAAAAAAATTATTAGATGAGGTTTTAAAGAATATTGGACAGGAAGAAGAAACAGCCAGTGAACTGGAGGTTAAAAATAAAAAACATATAGCTTGAGGTCAGGGAGAGTGATTCCCGCAGATGTTTTCTTGTTGTTGAGGATGGATTTCACTATTCTAGGTCTTTTGTTATTCCATATGAAATTGCACATTGATCTTTCCAACTCAATGAAGAACTGGGTTGGAATTTTGATGGGGATTACATTGAATCTGTAGATTGCTTTTGATAGGATAGCCATTTTTAAAATGTTGATCCTTCCAATCCATGGGCATGGGAGATCTTTCCATTTTCTGAGATCGTCCTCAATTTCCTTCTTTAGAGGTTTGAAGTTCTTGTCATACAGGTCCTTCACTTGCTTAGTTAGAGTCACACCAAGGTATTTCATAGTTTTTGTGACGATTGTGAAGGGTACCTTTTCCCTAATTTCTTTCTCCACTTGTTTGTCCTTTGAGTATAGGAAGGCTACTGATTTGTTTGAGTTAATTTTGTATCCAGCCACATTGCTGAACTTGTTTATCAGGTGCAGGAGTTCTCTGGTGGAATTTTTGGGGTCACTTAAGTACACTATCATGTCATCTGCAAAGAGTGATGTTTTTACCTCTTTCTTTCTGATTTGTATCGCCTTGATCTCCTTTTGCTGTCTAATTGCTACAGCCAGGACTTCCAGTACTATGTTGAATAGGTAGGGGGAGAGTGGGCAGCCTTGTCGAGTCCCTGATTTTCGTGGGATTGCTTCAAGTTTCCTACTAAAGTTTGATGTTGGCTGTTGGTTTGCTGTATATTGCTTTTATTATGTTTAAATATGGACCTTGGATTCCTGTTCTTTCCAGGACTTTTAACATGAAGGGGTGTTGAATTTTGTCAAATGCTTTCTCAGCATCTAGTGAGATGACCATGTGATTTTGTTCTTTGAGTTTGTTTATATGGTGGATTACATTGATGGATTTCCTTATATTAAACCATCCCTGCATCCCCGGGATGAAGCCAACTTGGTCATGGTGAAGGATCGTTTTGATGTGTTCTTGGATTCGGTTTGCAAGGATTTTGTTGAGTATTTTTGCATCAATGTTCATAAGTGAGATTGGTCTGAAGTTTTCTTTCCTTGTAGGGTCTTTGTGTGGTTTAGGAACAAGGGTTATTGTAGCCTCAAAAAATGAGTTAGGTAGTATTCCATCTGATTCTGTCTTGTGGAATAGATTGGAGAGTATTAGTGTTATGTCCGCAATAAATGTCTGATAAAATTCTGCACTGAACCCATCTGGACCTGGGATTTTTTTGGTTGGGAGGCTTTTGATGACTTCAAGCTATATTACAAGGCAATTGTGCTGAAAAATGCATGTTACTTGTACAGAAATAGGCACGTGGATCAATGAAATAGAATAGAAGATCCAGAAATGAGCCCTCACATATATGGTCACCTGATTTTTGACAAAGGAGCCATAAACATTCAACGGAAAAAGGACAGCCTATTCAACAAATGGTGCTGGTACAACTGGCACTCAGCATGCAAAAGAATGAAAATAGACCCGTTCTTATCTCCTTGTACAAAGCTCAAGTATAAGTGGATCAAAGATGTCCACATTAAACCAGATACACTGAAAGTATTAGATGAGAAAGTAGGGAAAACCTTAGAACACATAGGCACAGGAGAAAATTTTCTGAACAAAACACCAATGGCTCAAGCTCTAGAGTCAAAGATTAACAAATGGGACTTAATGAGATTGCAAAGTTTCTGTAAGGCTAAGGACATTGTCAAGAAAACAAAATGGCAGCCAACAGAATGGGAAATGATCTTTACCAACTCCACATCAGATAGAGGCCTAATATCCAAGGTGTACAAAGAACTCAAAAAGCTAGACACCAGAGAATCCAACAATCCTATTAAAAAATGGGGTACAGAGCTAAACAAAACGTTCTCAATTGAGGAATATCGGATGGCTGAGAAACATCTAAGGAAGTGCTCAACATCCTTAGCCATCAGGGAAATGCAAATCAAAACAACCCTGAGATTCCACCTCACACCAGTCAGATTGGCCAAGATCCAAAACTCAGATGACAGCAGATGCTGGCGAGGTTGTGGAGAAAGAGGAACACTTCTCCACTGTTGGTGGGGTTGTAAACTGATATAACCACTCTGGAAATCAGTCTGGCGATTCCTCAGAAAATTGGACATAGTACTACCTGAAGATCCAGCTATACCACTTCTGGGCATATACCCCAGAGACACTCCAATATACAACAAAGATACATGCACCACAATGTTCATAGCAGCTCTATTTATAATAGCCAGATGCCAGAAAGAACCCAGATGTCCTTCAGTAGATGAATGGATACAACAATTGTGGTACATTTACACAATGGAGTACTACTCAGCTATCAGAAACAATGACTTAACCCTTAAGAAAATGGTTGCATCTAGAGAATATCATCCTGAGTGAGATAACCCAGTCACAAAAGAACAGACATAATATGCAGTCACTGATAGTGGGATGCTAACCCCAGAGGCTTGGACTGCCCCAGAAACAACTCACAGACTGTATAAAGTCCAAGAAAAAAAAACAAAACAAAACAAAACAAAATGGTTTATAATTCCAATAATTGTTTATACATCTGTTATATATGTATATTTATAATGTATAATTATATGTATAATTGTCTATGCATTGATTTGAAAAAATACATTTTAACAATATTGTGTATATTTACTTAAAAAAATAAAACTTTTTATAGAAGAAAAAAAAATAAAACATTTTAAAGAATGGTCAGTAGAGAATAATTATTGGGGAAATAACAAGGTTTGTAAACCTTACCACCAGTAGACAACACTGAACTATCATATGTATACACATATTTGACAAAACATAAAGGAATAATTGAATCAGTAATAAAAAATTTCACGTTTCGTTATAAAATATCATTTTTTAGAAATAAACAGGTCAGTATGAAGCCTACAGAGGAAAAAGCAAATAGGTCCAGCCTGTCACACTGCTCAAACAAAGGGACAGAGGAGGCTCCCACCTGGGCATTGTGGCACAGGCCTGCCATCCTTGTAGAAAGGAGGTAGAAGAGGAGAATTGTAAGTTTGGGGCCTCAGAGGAATGCATTGAGATCCTAGTTCCAAAATTAAGAAATAAAATATTATGATGATATTGAAATAAAATGTTTAATTTTAAATGAAATAGATAAACCCAAAATAAACATTGAAAAATATGAAGGGATCTACTTTGATAATACAGGTTTTCAGGAATCATAAAGATGACATTTTCAACCAGTGTGTGTAGGGGGGAGATGTTGCCAGGGAACTAACAGAATTCAAAATTTAGTTTCATGCATCAAAAAATGTAGGCCAGTAACCAACTACTTTCTGAATGGATTTAAGGCCCACTACACAGCACGAAACACATATCTGATATTGTGAATCTGGCCAAGAGCCCACAGTGACAGAGCTCACAGTCCCCAAGGTTGTACCTACTACAATTATTTTGCTAAGTGGGCCTGGTGTTAAGCTGCTACATTTTATTTCTTTATCCATAGATAAATATAAATAAGACTAGACCTCACCAAGAAATTTGTGCAGTTGACAGTGGATGATGCACAAACTCATAATTGCTTAAAGTATAGAGGAAAGGTATCTGTGAATGCTCGGCCACAAATGTGACATCTGTGTTATCCCTCTCCCCCAAGGCCTAGGGATCACCAGAGAAGGGGAGAAGAAAGACTGTAATGGACAGACGTCAGAGAGACTCCCATGAAACAGTATCTTATGCACATGACAGGACCTTGGCATTTATGAACTCATAGCATCTTTCGTTTTCTGGAAAAGACTTGCACAGGATCAAACCGGGTATATCCAACAGGAAGGAAAAAGAAGCTGGGAGGGTTGGTTTTAAGATGTGGTCTGTGTAGATCCCATGTTCTTGTGCATGGTCCCACACCCAAGAGTATACGGGCAGCTGAAACTGGACTCAGTGGGTAATGGAAATAAATTTTTAAAAAGGATACAAAGTTGGAGATGGTGAGGAGTGGGTGCAGATCTGGAAGGATTAGGAATGAACAACATCAACGTTTTTGCTTATATGTATGACATTCTCAAATAATTACTAATTTAAAAAAAAAAAAGCAATTAGTCCATGAGATGTAAAAAATTTGGTGTTTTATATTTTATAATCTTGAAAAAAACTCCAGAAATTACCATAGAAACACTGACTATTCAATCAGTGCAAAACATAAAATTCAGAACAGGAAAATAAACAGAAAAACAACCCAATGTTATCGGTAAAGTAAACTACAAAGATATCTCAAACATGAAAAAATGTCGCATTTTATTAGTATGAGATGAACTTAAGATTAGTAGAAAGAAGTAGAGAATAGAAAGACCAGGAACAGCAGATACTAAACGGACTCATTCCGTGGAAAAGGTCTAGTGATATCTGCATGAGTCGTGCTAATGTGACTAGTGTTCCCACAGATATCTAGGTTTGGAGAGATTATTTTTGAGATAATAAAGTAAATGAAAGAGACTTGTGTTACAGGACGATCAAATTTTGACCTTTTCTATTTTTGTCTCTCATTTTAATCCCAATGTATGTACTGTTTTTGTAATTCAGAAGTTAAGCCCAACAGAAACATATTTCTGAAGATCCCACACCGCACTAACATGCTGATTGTGAGTCAATGCTTGTTCAGTTTAGGGTCACTCCTCTTCTCAGGCTATAAATGCTCCATGCTGATTTCTATTACACTGACAGAGTATTTTTAAAAAGTGAGTTGGTTGCTAAAAATCCAGTAAGACTCTGTAATAAGTTAAATAGATAGCTAAATTTTACTTGGGAACTTATTTTATTTTCCTTAGCATTAGAAATACAGAGGGAAGAAAGGGGTAGTAGTATGGTGTTTACTTCTCTGAAATCAGAACTAGTTTTCTTTCAGACCTATCTTTCCTTTACTCTGGGGCCCTGGAGGTAATCAACACCTATTCTTTGTTGTTCATCACACTGAGGCCTCATCATGGGGTTAGTACCATTTCTTACAGAAAACTGCTCTCTCTGTCCTATAAGTTTGTCTTATTAATAGTCAACACTTGCGGCAAAGCAGCTACGTTCTATAAACAAGTCATCAGGCGAGGGACAGAAGATAATCTTAGGATTCATAGGTAGTCTTCAATAGTTTACAGCAGGTTGTACCTTGTAAATAAATCTGTCATGAACTTTTTTCTCCAAGACTTAGTATCAAGAAGAACATTCTTCAATGATCATGAGCAGTGAAGTTCACTAGAGTAGCAATGCATGCATCGAGAAAATATGGTAGTTTCCTTCCAGTGGGTTTGTGTTATGATCGTATAGAGATCATCAAACAGCACATTCTGCTTTGCTGACGTTTGAATACACCTATGGCATAAATATTTCCAAACTCTCCAAGTGACGAGATATACACAGAAAAGAATTATCAATAGCATAGTATATTACAGCTGAAATGATCCTTAGACAGTTCCTGATCAACCACAGTGCCAAAAAGGACCTCCATCTTGTTTCTCAATCACAATCATCACTAGGAAATAGTTACATCCTTAATAGGAAAGTCCTATAGGTAATAAATCTTTCAACTACTAGAACTACTGTGTTTCCTATACTTACTGTTGGAATGTAAACATCTGGGTGGAACGTACAATTCATAATGGATGTTAGGACTGTGACTTGAATTAAAACAAAAAAATCCAACACCTGATTACACTTTCTCTACTTGAAACTTTCATGCTTCCTTACATTTTAAAGAGGTTATTTTCTTAAAAAGATTTATTTATTTTTTTTATATGAGTACACTATAGATGTCTTCAGACACACCAGAAGAGGGCATCGGATCCCATTACAGATGGTTGTGAGCCACCATGTTGTTGCTAGGAATTGATCTCAGGACCTCTGGAAGCATAGTCAGTGCTCATAACCACTGAGACATCTCTCCAGCCCCAGGAAGTTATTTTTTAATTTTACCTTTCCCTCCACACACTTGGGTTTTTATTTTTTTATGAATGTGAAAAGGGTAGAAAACTGCTTGAACTATCAGTTTCTATCTAAACTTTCCCTTAATGACAGTGTAGTAATTTCAATTTTTAAAATGGCAGTCTTCTGTACAGCCCTTACTCCTCTGACAATGATAGCATCTGCCAGGAAAGAACCCTTTCAATGCTGTAGACTGATAAAACCAAATGCTGGGAGGCCTATAATGTGATGGCTTTCCGAGACTCTCTTAAACACTTGCTAAGAACAGGAGAGGAAAACACTCAGTTATTTAAATTAATAACTGGTAATTACTCTAAAATGAATAGATGATAATTAGACTTCAAAATATATTTAGCATTTTCATTTATATGTGTCCAAGACAAATTTAACAAACTTATTTTTCAAATGTGGGTAGTTAATTTGTTATTTAAAACCTCATTTCCTATCTATGGACTGAATGCTTCTTTAGCCTGTACAATCCTGTAGGTAAGGGATAAGCACCCTAACATAACTTCTGACACGCAACAGTGCTAAAGAAAAGAAGAAAGAAAACAGACAAGAAATAGACATGTTAGCAGGAACCCAATATTCACTAAAACCCTATTTGATTTCATAAAGCTAAAAGACAGAAATCTCATTTCACAAGTATTTAATTGCTTGCCTCCAAGAAATTGTTGACATCCTCTGTAGCCATCTGCCAAGGTGGGCCTTCCTCTACGCTCTGGGCTCGATGGAGTTAGAAATGTTTCAGGGTTCTGAGGATTGATGGAAGAAATATTCTGTGCTCTTGATTTCTTGTGTATTTCCGTGGCTCTGTTAAAAAGCAGACAAGGGAACATTTACCAACTTTGAATAGTTATTCCACACATCTGAAGATTCACTTTAAAAGCTATACGCGTCCTAGGAGGTTTGAAAATAGACATATAATTTGAGTTTCAGAAACTGATGGTATGCTAATAATAAGAGCAATAGGAGCTGCGTCAAAGCGGTGATATGAGTCCTGTGTTCCACACTAAGTCAAACAACAACTCCCACCGCCACCTGGGTCCTAATGTGGCGGAGTCCAGCCTGGAACACCTACGGCTGCGAAAACTAATTGTTTATTGAGGTACGCAGTAGTACAGTTTTTATTTTAAATAGAAGCTCCTTTTGTTTATGCAGATAATGGGAATGAATGGTATAGACTTCACTGCATAAGATCTTACTGGTGGAGTTGGGATATGAAAGTGTTCAATTCTGGTTTAAGAATCTATATTTTAACAGTTATGCTAGATCCCATAATATTATACTGGTTAAATTATTTTATATTTAATTATCTACAAATATGACAATTACATATATATTCAAATTTATAGTTTACAAAACTGTCAAAGCACAAGTTATCTTACAGTTTGGGGAAAATACTTTTATCTAAAAATTATTAAATATGAAATATATGCATTTTTAGAGTCATTCATAATACAGAAATCTTTTAGTATTACTTCCCATAATATCCTAAGACCGAATGCTGGCTCTTACTGCTGACAGGGCAATTTACATATACTGTTGGTCCCGGAGGAGCGGTGATTATGTTTTGTTTAAAGTATTACAATAATAAAGGTAAAATGTTTATTGTATGATCCTTAACTTACATCTATCTAGCTTTCATAGACATATAGGAACAATTTAGACATGCGATCCAACTTGTACCAGTAACAGACCACTTTGGTACTATTGAAAAAATAGCAGAATGTGAATGATTTTTAGCTGAGAGAAAGTTTTATAGATTATGTCAAATTTCTGTTGAAACTTTATTTTTAAACTCATCTCTGTATAGTATCTTGCTTCAGTTACTCTTTATTATTTTTGTTTTACATTTGTTTGTATGGGGGTGGGGTATTTGTGTACACATGCGGACATCAGAAGATACATTACAGGAGTTGGTTCTCTCCTTGCACCATGCAGTTCCCAGGGCTCCAACTCAGGTCCTAAATCTCTGCAACTATTCTTTATCAAATGAGCTACCCCACTGATATTTATTATTCTTCAGCCAGCACAACCCAATACCACTTTTGGACATATACTCAAAAAGGTGCTCCACCATCCAAGAAAGGCATTTGTTCAACTATGTTCATAGCAGCTTTATTCATAATAGTCAGAAACTCAGAACAACCTAGATGACCATCAACAAAAAAAAAAAAAAAAAAAAAAAAAGATTTAAAATGTGGGAAACTACACAATGTAATAGTATTCAGGTATAAAAAACAAAGACATCATGAATTTTGCAGGCAAATGGCTTGATCTTGAGAATATCATCCTGACTGAGGTAACCCAGACCCAAAGGACATGCATAGAATGTACTCATTTATAAGTGGATATTAGTCATAGAATACAAGATGCCCATGCTACATTTCAAAGACTCAAGGAGGCTGGACAGGAAGGAGGGCATAAGCAAAGATGCTTGAGACTCACTTGGAAGAAGAAATGGTAAGGGAGATGGAGGGAGGAATTTGAGCAGGGGAGGATTAGGTGTGGAGAGGGGTAGCAGGGCAGATGTATATGAGAGTGAATGATAATCTGCAAGCAACAGGTGGGTATCTCAGGGGCACCGCCAGAAAGAGGCAAACCTGACACAGGGAAGGCACCCAAGAATGTCCTTAGCTGTGACTCACGGTACTGAGATATGGAGCCTGGGTAAGCTGCCTTCTGTGTCCAGGCAGGTACATGGGTGGAGTGATATGGGCACAAATTCACCCACAAAACTTTCTGCCCAAAACGTACCATGTCTACAAGAAATGCAGGGTTTGGAGATAGAGCACAGGGACTGGCCAACCACTAACCAGCTCTACTTGAGACTTAACCCATGTGTAAGCAGCAATCCCTGATACTACTAATAATACTGTCGTGTTTGCAGACAGGAGTCTAGCATGACTGTACTCTGAGGGGTCTGACCAACCGACTCAGGAAGAGGCATTTACCCACAGCCAAACAGTGAAACGAGTCTGGGACTCTTTAGGATTATGTACACTTTTATAGTAGTGGTCAGAGAAAATTAAGAAATAATGTTAATTTGTGAAATAAAATTCTGATTTAGTAAAGTGTTTAAAGATTAAACAAAGATGTCCCTGCCCTGCTAAACTGCTGGGTAGATGGTTCCAAGCAGGGCCGGAGCTTCAGGTGCATCGGTTAGAAGGCAGCCATGAAAATTACCTCTAGAACTCAGGAAGCTCAGTGACTGCATAGGCCTATTTAGAAGAGGGAGGCATGTTTAACGCACCTGCTCTCACACTGCTCATCAGGATTTGATTTCCTAAAGGTTCACCAAGAACTGAAGAGTATTTTCAAGTATGGTACATATATGACAAAATACATTTAGATTATAGAAAGTAAAAATAAGCAGATCTGTACAAACACCTAGATGAACCCCTGCATATAGCACACACATCCTCACAACTTCCTTGTCTCTGGCATGGCCATCCCTGCCTTTCCCACTCTTCAGATACTTGGCATATTTAAGGCACAGGGAAATTCTCAGCTTTTTGGTAGGGTGGTGCTCCATCCACTTTGTCACACAGGAGTCTGCCCCGTCTCAGACCTCTTCATTAGGAATTCTACCCACTGAAAATGCAGAGGAAAAGGAAAGCTGATCTATGTTCCACTTAAGCGATGCCTGGTAATGGATTTTTTGCAAACAGAAGAAAAAATGTTTCACTTCCTCTTCCCAGTAAGGAAATAGCACGAATACAGCCTTGTATGGCTCCTTCTATACATCCTGTCACCTGTCTCCTAAACTCTTGGGGACAGATTATTTTGTGATTTAGACTGTCTCAAATTTGAGAAAGGACCTTTGATATATTTGCTATACTGTAATGAATACCAGCCAATACAGGCAGAAACTCATAATGAACATTTCTGCAGCTGATATTTAGTTTCTGATTCCACTTAAAATTCATCATATCAAAGTAGTTTGTGAGCTTTCAGCTATGAAAGAGTTAATATAAAAAGAAAATTGTATTTCCAATCTTTGAACCTTCAAAATGGCTAACATAGACCTGTAGTAACTCTATCCATGAAATCACAATATATCTTATACAGATACTTTGAAAAATTATAATCTTATATTTAATAATCTGCTTCAATGTGAATGGAACATTACTTTGTCTTCAGCACTAGAGTTCAACAAACTCAAGATTGCAAGCTGTAGAGAACAGTATTTTAAATTCCTTAGGAAACAGATGTAGTCATTTATAAACCCACAGGTGTCTAGTTCTTTCTGGGTTTGCATATACTCCTACACAGAATTCAGGTGCTGAGTGAACTGAAGACACTTAGGAGTGTGAGGAATGTGGAACTTCTCATTCTCCATCTTACCTACGGCCTCTTCTATCATATGCATTCCCAGACACTGCTACTAATTATTTATTAAAAATTATTCACACCACACACAGTTGATCAGTTTTTTTACATCTCAATTTTCATTTTCCACTTTTTAAAATTTTATATACTTTACCATAAATAGACATATATAATGTTGACAAATACATATATTTTAAATAAAATTTTTTTTTCATCTGGACTGACAACGCTCTCTCCTTTGCAAGAGTATAATAATCTCATAAGATAAACAATCTAATAAAAAACCCTCATAGTAGACATATATAAGAAGCTCTCTTTTGAGCTGTTGGTCAGGGTTGTCCAAGAGACTCTCAAACATTACAAGCTATTGCTATTCTTTGTTGGCCCCAGAGGTGGAGGGTAAGTCTTCATTGTTGAAGACAGCATGCATTTCAGATGCAGGGCTCAGAGGCCCCTGAGCTGTAAATTAGAGACTCCTTGAGGACTAACTTTCATGGTACCAGAAGCCAGAATACCAACTTCCAAAGAATATCCTACTTGGATATGGCACTTATGACCCACAACAACCAGTGTAGTCCAGTAATTCCAAGGGTGCAGCAAAGGTACACGTATCTTGGTGGTAACCAAAAACTCTTCAATTGCACTCAAGTCTCACTCAACAAGAGAAAACTCATGCCTGATAACGGAAACTTAGCCAGCTCCCCAGAGCTAGATAAAGTCATGGATCTTGGATGAGAATCTACAACCACCACTTTCTAAAGCAAGATAATCCCTAACTACATTCTGAGTACCTGTTATTATACTAAAAGATATGTACAGAGATATGGAGAACTGGGGGTAGCCACTAGAAAGTCCCAGATGCCAGGAAATCAACCAGGACCCAACCAGAATGACATTAGCTGAAATACTACCCCGCCCCCAAAATGGGGAGAAAGAACCTGTAGAGACCATATCCAGAGGTTAGGTGGATTAACTCAAGTATTAACTCAGAATTGCTCCTGTCTAAAGAAAATGCAGGGACAAAGAGTGGAGCAGAGTCTGAAGAAGAGACCATCTAGAGACTGCCCCACTTAGGATCTATCCCATCTGCAGAAACCAAACCTAGACACTATTACTGATGCCAAGAAGTTCCTGCTGACAGAAGCCTGGTATGGCTGTTCCCTGAAAGGCTCTACCAGAACCTGACTAATACAGATGAGTATGCTCACAGCCAACCACTGGACCAATGGAGGAGATAGGGGAAGGACTGAAAGAGCTTGCAACCCTATTGGAAGAACAACATTATCAAACCACCAGCTCCCCAGAGCTCCCAGGGACTAAAACACCAATCCAAGAAATCACATGGAAAGACCCATTGATCCAAGCTGCATATGTAGCAGAGAATGGCCCTATCTGGCATCAATGGGAGGAAAGATCCTTGACCTTGTGGAGGCTAATGGTGCAGCACAGGGGGATGCTAGGGTGGTGAGGCAGGAGTGGGAGGGGTTGGGGTCACTGACATAGAAGCTGCAGGATGTAGGATGGGATAGGGATTTGCCGAGGGGAAAGCAGGAAGGGAGGTAACATTTGAAATGTTAAATAAAATAATTAATAAAGAAAGAAAAACACACACAAATAATACTATATAGACAGAACAAGTTGTACTTTTATATTTAGGAACATGTACACATACACAAAGGACATACACATCACAATAATAATACATAATCATAATACAAATGAACATACACATATCACAACAGTTAATGTAATAAAAAGCCATGAATTTGAAAAAGAACAAAGAGGGGTATGTGGGAGGGCTGGAGGGAGGAAAGGAAAGAGAAAATGATGTAATTAAGTCCTTCACCCAGAGCTCCCAGGGACTAAACCACTAACAAAAGAGTACACATGGAAGGAGCCCGGGCTCCAGCTGCATATGTAGCAGAGGATGCTTATATCTGACTGTAATGGAGGGGGATCTCTTGGTCCTGTGGAGGCTTGATGCCCCAGTGTAGGGGAATGTTAAAGTATTGAGGTGGGAGTGGGTAAGTGGGTGGAGGAGCACCCTCATAGTAGCAGGAGGGGGAAAGAGGGAGAGGGATAATTGGGTGGGAGGTTTTGGGAGAGTAACAGGTAAGCGGGATATCAAATAAAATGATTAATAAAGCAATATCAAAAACTTGCAAGAAAATAAAAACATCACATACCAACAGTAACTAGCCTCCAAAGTCTATGGAACTTGAACTTCTATTCAACACAATTAACTTTATAGTTAGAATAGGCATTTGTAAAAGGAGATATTGTGTTTTACAGTAAATTTTATACTTTTAGTATAATATGTATGTTATGCACTTACCTACTCAACCCAAAACATCCACGACAGAATTAGAACACCAATTAGCTTTATATCCTCTTTCATAAATGTATTCATTTTCTGCATTCAGTCCTTTCTCAAGCCTTATCTTTACCCTTTCTTGGTCTCTTTTCAGTTTGTGCAGAGCCCACATATACATTTGTTCTATATAAAAAGTAATAAACACACACACACACACACACACACACACACACACACACACCTCTCTAAACGTATTACTGAAATACATGTAAAGGCCAGAGGTTAAGCCTGGATGTTGCTCATCAGAAACCACACCTCCTTTTGTCAATTATTTTATTTTTTGATATTATAATATATACTGGCTAATTTTATGTTCACGTGACTCAAGCTAAAGTCATTAAAAACGAGGAAGCCCCAATTGAGGAAATGCCTTGAAAAGACAAGTGAGTAGACAAGTCTTTCATTTTCTTAGTGCTTGATGCAGAAGGGCCCAAGCCACTGTGGGTGGAGCCTCACCTGGGATCATGGTCCTGGATTTTATAGGAAAGGAGGCTTAGCAAGCCATAGGCAGCAAGCTACTAAGCAGCATTCCTCTATGACCCCTATCTTAGCTCCTGCCTTTCTGGTTCCTGGGCTGTTTGAAGCTCCTGTCCTGACTTCTTATGATGATGATTAGTGATGTGGAAGAGTAAGTCAAATAAATCTTTTCTTCCCAAGTTGCTTTGTTCATGGTATTTTATCAAAGCAACAAACCCCCTTAAAAAAACACTTTCTTATTCTCCCTCCAAATCTGCCAATAACCTCTCCTTGCCCTCTTTTGAATTCACAGCCTGTTTTTTCCCATTAATTGTTGACACACACACACACACACACACACACACACACACACGTACAACCTGCTCAGTCTGTATAATATTACTTGTATGTATGTTCTTAGGGCTGATGATTTAGTATTAATAAGCAGTTGGAGTATTCTTCCCTGGGGAAGACTATTCTCCCATTCTTACCATGCCTTAGTTGCCTGGGGTTTATTATGTAGGGGTGAAACCTGGGTTTCCTCTGCTCACTTTGACATGTCTATTGTTCTTGTTCAGCTCATGCCCATGCTGGTGAGGCTTTCTGGGAGAGCTACTGACTTTCTTCGGAGACACAATCTCACAACAAGCATCCTGATTCTCTGACTCTTAAATTCTTTCTGCCCCCAACTTCTGCAATTCTAAAATGTTCATTGAGTCTTCGGAATGGGCGTGTTTTGTAACTATATCCACTGGAACTAGGCTCTACAACTCAGCAATTTGATTAATGATGCTTTTCTGTAATGTTCTTTGTCTGTGGCAAAGAAAACTTTATTTGATATGGTGAGAATTACATATACATGTTCATAAAAAGCCAAGTATTTAGAATTTAGTTATGGATTACGCTGGTTTAATAAAGTGTTGGTTGTAGATTATCCTTCAAGACCAGTGTCTTTATTATCCTGGGTAGTCTGCTAGGTTTCCCTAGTTTGTTGATGGGGCTCTAGTCAAATTAGAGAGCTGCTGTTTACTGCCAATTCAGGCTTTACTGGTCACTGTCATTCATTCATGTCACAGAGGGCCAGGCAGTACTGCTGGTTGCTTCATTCCTTTGGAAGTATGCAAGGTGCCTTCTAACCCTAAGGTCTCTACCCGCGGGCTCCTGGATTAGATTAAGTTCACTGTTCAGTAGGTATTTGGGATCCTCCTGTCTTTGTCTCTGCAGTGCTGAGATCAGGATCACATCACAGAAAGCTTTTTATGTGGGCGCTAGGGGATGAGTTCAGGTTTTCTCATGCATGAACAGCAATCACTGCACTGACTAGTATGTCTCTCCAGCAATCTACCTTTTAAAAATTATGTAACTATTTACATATTTATTGCTTTGTCTTCCCTATTAAAATGTTAAGCACCATTAAGGATTTAGTATTCATGATAATTTATGGAACAATTCCTGGCCTACTTGATGGCACACAAATATACTTTAAAATAACCGAATAAATAACAGAGTAATAACCTTAATGTTGAGCTTAAATAAAAAAGTTTAAAATGCTTTCAAAGATTAAAGAAAAGCATATAGAGGAAAGTTAATTATACCAATTATACCAGAAGGGCTTTAAAAGTGTACCCTCATGTTGAGCTGAGTAGTTTTTAGTTTTAAAATACATGAGTACATGCACATGCCATTTTTCCTAGTGAAATGATATCACTTTCTGTTTGAAAACAAATTTACTTTTATTTTTATTTGCTTTAAAATTTATTTATTTTAAATGTGATTTTCACATATATCAACTCTTAGAGAAGGAATATTTATCATACTACACAAAGACTGCCTCAGTCTTTTCTGACTTCTAGTGTGAGCAGAAAATAGACAGATCATATAACTATTAGATGATTTAGGTGTTATGAAGGGGGTGCAAAGTGAAGAAGGAATGACAATTTAAACCAGAATTCTCAACAGGTGGAACAGTAATGGAAGCACTGTTGCAGCTCCTGCCGGACTGATGCTGAGGCAGCAGAGGCACAGGAGTTTGAGCATCCTGGGCAGAAAGCAGGGTCCTAGCTCACAACCGAAAGGAAACAATACAATAAAGTAAGGTGACACCGAACTGCCAGAGCCGGGTTATCGAACACACAGGAACACACAGTATCACACAAATATTAACATGGAGGAGAGGATTTCTATGTAGTTAAAATGACTTATGTGAATTTTTTAAAAGAGAAATAATGTCTAAACTAGTGATGAATTTGTATATTATAATACCATCTTAGAGCCTCTTAAGATAATCATTCTGGATCTAATATCCATTTAGATGACATGATTTTACATTGCTTCAAAATCACTTTCCTCTTACACACCTTGTATACTGCACATCAGTTTTTATGGAGAGGCGGCACTCAAGAAAACACATGTACAATGAAGGATTTCATGGGATATGTACAGATCAGATCCTTCTTAATACACTGATCCCTCTAATCTATTACTTTGTGTAATGAGAGGTATAAAATAATTCTGAAATGTATTAATAATTTATATACTTCAAAATGCATTTGTGAAGGTTAGTATCCTGTCTCAACTGGGCATAGACATAGGTTTCCAGTTACTCATTTAAGAAAGAATGAAACAAGAAAATCAAGAAAAATAAAACCTAAACCCACCCCAGAGCTATACCTAGATTAGGCTTAAATGAGTAACTTAGAACCTACTTCCATTCACAGTTTAGACAGGAAACTAACCCTCACAAATGCAGGCCCTTTCTTCTGTGAATGTTTTTATTGATGGCAACAATTTCTATAATCAACTGACTATAATAAATAAACGAGATTGTCTTGTACATTCTGGATGAATATGTCCAGAACCGAAGCTAAGGCTGGGAAGACAGCTCACCTTATAAAGACCTGTGGCCAAGTCTGAGTGACTTTGCTCCCAGGACCCTTAGGGTGAATGAAAGAAATAAACTTGTGCAAGCTGTCTGCTAACCTCCACATTCATATACAGATGACATGCACATGCATATTGTATAAGTGAACACGGGCACACATGCACCAAATTAAAATGATTGAAAGACATAAAGTAAAGCTGAGACTTTGTTAAAGCAGAGGTTCTGAAATAAGATAACATTAGTCATGGAGTAAAAATTTGCAACCTGTTAGACAATGGCTTGAGCCAATTAAAAAAAATAAGTCTGTATCTATCTATATGTGTGTATATATATATATATATATATATATATATATATATATATATATATATATATACAGAGAAATGCCTAAAATAATATACAAACACACAAATACAAAACACATACATATATCCATATTGATTTTACACAAGATTATAACCAAAAGGCTCAAACCTGACTCTGGAGAACACTAAAAGTACTTATCAGACTGGTTTTTCTTAAAAGGCATCATACACTGGGACTCTTGCACTGACTACAGTTCTAACTTGGTACTTAAAAGAACTACCATAATGATATTTTAATTCAGGTAATTATAATTTGCTGTTACACAGAAGCAGAAATTATCTTGTAAAAATTTATAAAATTTTATAGAATGAAATAAAACTAAAAAATGACACTAAGAATGGATAGAGAAAATATGGTTTTTATCAAAATTGATCTGTAATACAGCTTGAGGTCTGAGATGGTGATTCCTCCAGAAGTTTCTGTTTTTTGGTTTTTTTTTTTTTTTTTTTTTTTTTTTTTTTTTTGGCTTGGGAATAGCTTTTGTTATCCTGCATATTAAATTATTCCAAATGAATTTGAAATTGCTCTTTCTAACTCTATGAAGAATTGAGTTGGAATATTGATGGGGATTGTACTGAATTTGTAGACTGACTTAGGCAGGATGGCCATTTTTACTATGTTGATTCTTTCAATCCATGAGCATGGAAGGTCTCTTCATCTTCAAAAATCTTCAATTTCCTTCTTCACAGACTAGAAGTTCTTGTCATACAGATCCTTCAGTTGCTTGGTTAGGGTCACACCAAGAAATTATATATTTTTGGTGACTATTGTGAAGGGTGTTGATTTGCTAATTTCTTTCTCAGTCTGTTTATCCTTTGAATAGAGGAAAGCTACTGATTTGTTAGTGTTAATTTTATATTCAGCCACTTTGCTGAAGTTGTTTATCAGCTATAGAATTTCTCTGGGGAAATTTTTGGGATCACTTAAGTATACTATCATGTCATCTGCAAATAGCGATATTTTGATTTCTTCCTTTCCGATTTGTAACCCTTTGATTTCCTTTTGTTGTCTAATTGCTCTGGTCAGGACTTCCAGTACTACATTGAATAGGTAGGGGGCGAGTGGGCAGCCTTGTCTAGTCCCTGATTTTAGTGAGATTGCTTTAAGTTTCTCATCATTTAATTTGATGTTGGCTACTGGTTTGCTGTATATTGCTTTTACTATGTTTTGGTATGGGCCTTGAATTCCTGATCTTTCCAAGACTTTTAATATGAAAAGGTGTCGAATTTTGTCAAATAATTTTCAGATTTAAAGAGATGATAATGGGGGCTTTTTCACTGAGTTTGTTTATATAGTGGATTACATTGATAGATTTCCATATATTGAATCATCCTTGCATCCTTGAGATGAAGTCTACTTGATCATGGTGAATTATTGTTTTGATGTGTTCTTGGATTTGGTATGCAAGAATTTTTTTTTTTATTTTTTAAACAACTTTATTTTGCAAAACAAAGATAAATGTATAGATTTTAAACATCTTTTGCTTAAAATTATACATTTTTGTCAGTACTGTTTTTTCAGACATTAAAATAAATTTTACATAAAACCATGTAAATATGTTTTTTAGTCAGTACTTGATTTTTTTCAAGGGCTTGACAGTATGCATTGAAAACCTACTAGTTGCAATAAGCGTAAAGTACATGCAAAACAAAACGCAACATGGAAATAGTCAAAGTCTTCTTGTTTTGTGAATATATGTATATTTTTTGTTTTCTTTATTTCTTGGACTTCATACAGTATGTGAGTTGTTTCTGGGGGAGTGCAAGCCTCTGGGGTTAGCATCCCACTATCAGTGACTGCATATTATGTCTGTTCTTTTGTGACTGGGTTATCTCACTCAAGATGATCTTCTCTAGATGCAGCCATTTTCTTAAGAATTTGGTTAAGTCATTGTTTCTGGTGGCTGAGTAGTATTCCATTGTGTATATGTACCACAATTTTTGTATCCATTCGTCTTCTGAAGGACATCTGGGTTCCTTCCAGCTTCTGGCTATTATAAATAGAGCCACTATGAACATTGTGGTGCATATATCTTTGTTGTGTATTAAAGTGTCTCTGGGGTATATGCCCAGAAGTGGAATAGCTGGGTCTTCAGGTAGTACTATATCCAATTTTCTGAGGTATCCCCAGACAGATTTCCAGAGCGTTTGTATTAGCTTGCAACCCCACCAACAGTGGAGAAGTGTTCCTCTTTCTCCACAGCCTCGCCAGCATCTGCTGTCATCTGAGTTTTGGATCTTGGCCAATCTGACTGGTGTGAGGTGGAATCTTAAGGTTGTTTTGATTTGCATTTCCCTGATGGCTAAGGATGTCGAGCACTTCCTCAGATGTTTCTCGGCCATTCGGTGTTCCTCAACTGAAAATGATTTGTTTAGCTCTGTACCCCATTTTTTAATAGGGTTATTTGATTCTCTGGTGTCTAGCTTTTTGAGTTCCTTGTACACCTTGGATATTAGGACTCTATCTGATGTGGTGTTGGTAAAGATCTTTTCCCATTCTGTTGGTTGCCGTTTGTTTTCTTGATGATGTCCTTAGCCTTACAGAAACTTCGCAATCTCATTAAGTCTCATTTGTTAATCTTTGACCTTAGAGCTTGAGCCATTGGTATTTTGTTCAGGAAATTTTCTCCTGTGCCTATGTGTTCTAAGGTTTTCCCTACTTTCTCATCTAATAGTTTCAGTGTATCTGGTTTAATGTGGAGATCTTTAATCCACTTACACTTGAGCTTTGTACAAGGAGATAAAAATGGGTCTATTTTCATTATTTTGCATGTTGAGTGCCAGTTGGACCAGCACCATTTGTTGAATAGGCTGTCCTTTTTCCATTGAATGTTTACTGCTCCTTTGTCAAAAATCAGGTGACCATATACACGAGGGCTCATTTCTGGATCTTCTATTCCATTGATCTACCTGCCTATTTCTGTACCAGTACCATGCAGTTTTCAACACAATTGCCTTGTAATATAGCTTGAGGTCAGGGATAGTGATTCCCGCAGATGTTTTTGTGTTGTTGAGGATGGATTTCACTATTCTAGGTCTTTTGTTATTCCATATGAAATTGCACATTGATCTTTCCAATTCCATGAAGAACTGGGTTGGAATTTTGATGGGGATTACATTGAATCTGTAGATTGCTTTTGGTAGGATGGCCATTTTTAAGATGTTGATCTTTCCAATCCATGAGCATGGGAGATCTTTCCATTTTCTGAGATTCTCCTCAATTTCTTTCTTTAGAGGTTTGAAGTTCTTGTCATACAGGTCCTTCACTTGCTTAGTTAGAGTCACACCAAGGTATTTCATAGTTTTTGTAACTATTGTGAAGGGTACCTTTTCCCTAATTTCTTTCTCCACATGTTTGTCCTTTGAATATAGGAAGGCTACTGATTTGTTTGAGTTAATTTTGTATCCGGCCACTTTGCTGAACTTGTTTATCAGCTGTAGGAGTTCTCTGGTGGAATTTTTGGGGTCACTCAAGTACACTATCATGTCATCGGCAAAGAGTGATGTTTTTATATCTTCCTTTCCGATTTGTATCCCCTTGATCTCCTTTTGCTGTCTAATTGCTCCAGCCAGGACTTCCAGTACTATGTTGAATAGGTAGGGAGAGAGTGGGCAGCCTTGTCGAGTCCCTGATTTAAGTGGGATTGCTTCAAGTTTCTCAACATTAAGTTTGATGTTGGCTGTTGGTTTGCTGTATATTGCTTTTATTATGTTTAAATATGGGCCTTGGATTCCTGTTCTTTCCAGGACTTTTAACATGAAGGAGTGTTGGATTTTGTCGAATGCTTTCTCAGCGTCTAGTGAAATGACCATGTGATTTTGGTCTTTAAGTTTGTTTATATGGTGGATTACATTGATGGATTTCCTTATGTTAAACCATCCCTGCATCCCAGGGATGAAGCCTACTTGGTCATGATGAATGATGGTTTTGATGTGTTCTTGGATTCGGTTAGCAAGGATTTTGTTGAGTATTTTTGCATCAATGTTCATAAGTGAGATTGGTCTGAAGTTCTCTTTCCTTGTAGCGTCTTTGTGTGGTTTAGGTACGAGGGCTATTGTAGCCTCAAAAAATGAGTTGGGTAATATTCCATCTGATTCTATCTTTTGGAATAGTTTGGCGAATATTGGTGTTATATCACCAATAAATGTCTGATAAAATTCTGCACTGAACCCGTCTGGACCTGGGCTTTTTTTAGTTGGGAGGCTTTTGATGACTTCTTCTATTTCTTTAGGTGTTATAGGGTTATTTAGATGGTTTACTTGGTCCTGGTCAAACTTTGGGACCTTGTATCTGTCTAGGAATTCGTCCATTTCCTCCAGATTTTCCAATTTTGTGGAGTATAAGTTTTTGTAGTAGGATCTGATGATTTCTTGAATTTCCTTAGTTTCAGTTGTTATGTCACCTCTTTCCTTTCTGATTTTGTTAATTTGGATACTCTCTCTTTGCCCTTTAGTTAGTCTGGCTAGGGGTTTATCAATCTTGTTGATTTTCTCAAGGAACCAACTCTTTGTTTTGTTGATTTTTTCAATGGTTCTTTTTGTTTCTATTTGGTCTATTTCTGCCCTAATTTTGATTATTTCTTGCCCTCTACTCTTTTTGGGTATATCTGCTTCCTTTTGTTCTAGGGCTTTTAGCTGTGCTGTCAGGTTGCTGATGTGAGCTCTCTCCAATTTCTTTTTGGAAGCACTTAGGGCTATGAGTTTTCCTCTCAATATTGCTTTCATTGCATCCCATAGGTTTGGGTATGTTGTGTTATCGTTTTCGTTGAATTCTAGAAAGTCCTTAATTTCTTTCTTTATTTCTTCGTTGACCCTGCTATCCTTTAACAGAGCGTTGTTTAGTTTCCATGTGTATGTGGGCTTTTTGTTGTCTTTGTTGTTGTTAAAGACCAGCCGTAGATCATGGTGATCTGAGAGGATGCATGGGAGTATTTCAATCTTCTTATATCGATGAAGGCTCGTTCTGTGTCCAATTATGTGGTCAATTTTCGAGAAGGTGCCATGGGGTGGTGAGAAGAAGGTGTATTCTTTTACTTTCGGATAATATGTTCTGTATATATCTATTAATTCTAGTTGGTTCAAAGTCTCTGCTAGTTTTGCAGTGTCCTTGTTCAGTTTCTGTTTCCCTGATCTGTCCATTGGTGAGAGTGGGGCATTAAAGTCTCCCACTATTTTTGTGTGGGGTGAAATGTATTTTTTGAGCTTTAGTAGAGTTTCTTTTATGAATGTGGGTGATTTTTTATTTGGAGCATATATGTTAAGGATTGAGAGTTCCTCCTGACAGATTTCCCCAGTAATGAGTAAAAAGTGTCCTTCTTTATCTTTTTTGATAACTTTTCGTTGGAAATTTACTTTATTCGATATTAGAATAGCCACTCCAGCTTGCTTCTTGGAGCTGTTTGCTTGAAGTTTTTTTCCCACCCTTTTACTCTGAGATAGTGTCTGTCTCTGTCTCTGAGATGAGTTTCCTGTATGCAGCAAAAGGCTGGATTTTGTTTATGTATCCAGTCTGATAGTCTATGACTCTTTATTGGGGAGTTGAGACCATTTATGTTAATAGATATCAAGGAATAATTGTTTCTGTTTCCTGCCATTTTTGCTTTTTTGGGTTGAGTTGTGTCTGTGTTTTTTTCTTCTTTTAGTTTTCTTGTTTAGGAGTTTTCTTGTTTTTACTAGGCTGTATTTTCCCTCCTTGTATTGGGTTTTCCACCTATACTTCGTTGTAGTGCTGGGTTTGTGGTCAGATATTGTGTGAATTTTGATTTGTCTTGAAATATCTTTGTTTCTCCATCGATGGTGATTGATAGTTTTGCTGGGTATAGCAGCTTGGGCTGGCACTTGTGCTCTCTTAAGGAGTGCATGATGTCTGTCCAGGCTCTTCTAGCTTTCATAGTCTCTGTTGAGAAATCGGGTGTGAGTCTGATTGGTCTGCCTTTATATGTTACCTGACCTTTTTCCCTTACTGCTTTTAGTATTCTTTCTTTACTTTGGGCACTTGATGTTTTTACTATTATGTGTCGGGAGGTATTTCTTTTCTGGTCCAACCTATTTGGAGTTCTGAAGGCTTCTTTTATGCTCGTGGTCATCTCATTCTTGAGGGTAGGGAAGTTTTCTTCTATGATTTTGTTGAAGATATTTACTGTGCCTCTTAGTTGATACTCTTCTCCCTCTTCTATTCCTATTATCCTTAGGTTCGGTCTTCTCATTGTGTCTTGTATTTCCTGGACATTTTGGGTTAGAAGCTTTTTGTTTTTTGCATCTTCTCTGGCCGTTTTGTCTATGTTTGCAATGTTGTCTTCTGCCCCCGAGATTCTCTCCTCGATCTCTTGTAATCTTTTGGAAATGCTTGCTTCTGTGACTCCTGATTTCTTTTTTCGGTGTTCTGACTCTAGGGTTATCTCTTTTAGCGCTTTCTTTATTGTGTCAATTTCTGTTTTAATTTCCCTCTTCCATTCCTTTATTTCTTTGGTTATGTTTTCCTCTCGTTCTTTGAGTTCTTTGAGTGTTTTTCTTGTTTCTTCTTTAAAAGCTTCTGAATCTTTTTGCTTTTCCTCCCTTTCTTGTTTAAGTAACTCTATCAGCGTCTTGAGGCATGATTTCAGGTCTGTGTCTTCTTTCTCTGGAGTGTTTGGAATTCAGATGTTTGCTACTATTGGAGAGCTGGGTTCTGGTGTTGCTAGATTGTCTTGGTTTCCTTGGGATATACTCTTTCTCTTTCCTCTTGCCATTTTGTTGTCAGTGATATGTTTTTGCCTTTCCCTTGTATCTGGTCTGTGTCCCTGGTACACTTTCCGTGTGCACTCCGCAGAGATCTCTCTACTCCCCGGCAGCCCAGGTTCCGGGTGGCAGCTGGGCCAGGCTCCGCTCTGCGTCCTGAAGTCGCCTCCGGGTGGGAACAGAAGTTCCTAAGATCTGTTCCCGGTCACAGTTGCTCAGCCTGTACGAGCCGCCTTTCCGGCTGGCAGTTGGGCCAGGCTCCGCTCTGCGTCCTGAAGTCGTCTCCGGGTGGGAACAGAAGTTCCTAAGATCTGTTCCCGGTCACAGTTGCTCAGCCTCTGGTATGTAAGAATTTTATTGAGTATTTTTGCATCAATGTTCATGAGGAAAATTGATCTGAAGTTCTCTTTCTTTGTAGGGTCTTTGTGTGGTTTAGGAATGAGCGTAATTGTGGCATCCAAGAATGAGTTGAGTAGTGTTACCTCTCTTTCTACTTTGTGGAATAGTTTGGAGAGCATTTGTATTAGGTCTTCTATGAAGGTCTGACAGAATTCAGCACTAAACCCATCTGGTCCTTTTTTGTTTGTTTGTTTGTTTTGGCTGGCGGGCTTTTGATGACTGCTTCTATTTCTCTAGGGGTTATGGGGGTGTTTAGATGGTTTATCCGATCCTGATTTAACTTTGGTACCTGGACCCTGTCTAGAAAATTGTCCATTTTCTCTATAATTTTCCAGTTTTGTTGAGTATAGGCTTTTGTAGTAGAATATGCTCATTTCTTCTATTTCTTCAGTTTCTGCTGTTATGTCTTCCCTTTCATTTTTGATTTTGTTAATCTGAATACCCTCTTTGTGTCCTCTAGTTAGTATAGCTAAGGGTTTATCAATCTTGATGATTTCCTCAAAGAACCAGCTCCTGGTTTGGTTGATTCTTTGTATAGTTCTTTTTATTTCCACTTGGTTGATTTCAGAGTGTAATTATATCCTGACTCCTCCTCTTGGGTATCTACTTCTTTTTGTTCTAGAGCTTTCAGGTGTGCTGTCAAGCAGTTAGTATATGTTCTTTCCAGTTTCTTTTTGGAGGAGCTCAGAGCTATGAGTTTCCCTGATTACATTGTGTCCCATAAGTTTGGGTATGTTCTGCCTTCATTTTCCTTAAATCCTAAAAAGTCTTTGATTTCTTTATTTCTTCCTTTACCAAGCTATCACTGAGTAGAGCATTGTTCAGTTTCCCTGTGTATGTGGGCTTTTTGTTGTTTTTGTTGATAATGAAGACAAGCCTTAGTCCATGTTGATCTGATAAGATGTATGGGATCCCCCGATGTTCTTGTATCTGTTGAGGCCTGTTTTGTGACTGACTATATGGTCAATTTTGGAGTAGAAGCTTGAGGTGCTGAGAAGAAGGTATATTCTTTTGCTTTAGGATGAAAAACTTTATAGATGTCTGTTAAATACATTTGGTTCATAATTTCTCTTAGTTTCACTGTGTCTCTGTTCAGTTCCTGCTTCCATTAAATTCTAGAAAATCCTTAATTTCTTTCTTTATTTCTTCTTTGACTATGCTATCGTTTAATAGAGCATTGTTTAGTTTCCATGTGTATATGGGCTTTTGTTGTGTTTGTTGTTATTAAAGACCAGCCTTAGACCATGGTGATCTGACAGGATGCATAGGAGTATTTCAACCTTCTTATATCTATTGAAGCTTGTTTTGTGACCAATTATATGGTCAATTTTGGAAAAGGTGCTGTGAGGTGCTGAGAAGAATGTGTATTCTTTTGCTTTAGGATGATATGCTCTGTAGATATCTATTAATTCCAATTGGTTCTTAACCTCTGCTAGTTTTACTGTGTCCTTGTTCAGTTTCTGTTTCCATGATCTGTTCATTGGTGAGAGTGGGGTGTTGAGTTCTCCCACTATTATTGTGTGGGGTGCAATGCATCTTTTGAGCTTTAGTAGGGTTTCTTTTATGAATATTGGTACTCTTGTATTTGGAGAATATATGTTAAGGATTGAGAGTTCCACCTGACAGATTTTCCCTGTAATGAGTAAAAAGTGTCCTTCCTTATCTTTTTGGTAACTTTTGGTTGAAAATCTACTTTATTTCATATTAGAATGGACACTCCAGCTTGCTTCTTGGGGCCATTTGCTTGGAAGGTTTTTTCCCCAACCTTTCACTCTGAGATAGTGTCTGTCTTTGTCTCTGAGATGAGTTTCCTATATGCAGCAAAATGCTGGGTTTGGTTTATGTATCCAGTCTGATAGCCTATATCTTTTTATTGGGGAACTGAGTCCATTTATGTTAACAGATATTAAGAAATAGTTGTTGCTGTTTCCTGTTATTTTTGCTTTTAGATGTAGAATTGTGTCTGCATGTCTTTCTTCTTTTGGTTTTCTTGCTTAGGAGTTTTCTTGTTTCTACTAGGACGTAGTTTCCCTCTTTGTATTGGGTTTTCCACCTATAATTTTTTGTAGTGCTAGGTTTGTGGTCAGATATTGTGTAAATTTAGTTTTGTTCTGGAATATCTTAGTCTCTCCGTCTATGGTGATTGAGAGTTTTGCTGGGTATAGCAGCTTGGGCTGAAACTTGTGTTCTCTTAGGGTCTGCATGATGTCTGTCCAGGCTCTTCTAGCTTTTATAGTCTCTGTTGAGAAATCAGGTATGATTCTGATTGGTCTGCCTTTATATGTTACCTGACCTTTTTCCCTTACTGCTTTTAGGATTCTTTCTTTACTTTGGGCACTTGACTATTATGTGTTGGGAGAAATTTCTTTTCTGGTCCACTCTATTTGGAGTTCTATAAGCTTCTTTTATGCTCATGGTCATCTCATTCTTAAGGGCTGGGAAGTTTTCTTCTACGATTTTGTTGAAGATATTTACTGTGCCTCTTAGTTGATATTCTTCGCCCTTTTCTACTCCTATTATCCTTAGGTTTGTTCTTCCCATTGTGCCCTAGATCTCCTAGACATTTTGGGTTAGGAGCTTTTTGGTTTTTGCATCTTCTCTGTTTTGTCTATGTTTTCAATGTTGTCTTCGGCCCCCGAGATTCTTTCTTCCATCTCTTGTAGTCTGCTGAAGATGCTTGCATCTGTGACTCCTGATTTCTTTTTTAGGTTTTCTACCTATAGGACTGTCTCTTTTAGTGTTTTTTTATTGTCTCCATTTCCATTTTAAATTCCTTCTTCAATTCCTTCATCTCTTTGGTTCTGTTTTCCACTAGTTCTTTAATTTGAGTGGTTTTTTTTTTTTTTTTTTTTTTTTGTGTTTCCCATTTAAAAGCTTCTATTTCTTTATGCTTTTCCTCCCGTTCTTGTTTTAAGATCTCCATCATCATCTTGAGGTATGATTTTGAGTCTGTGTTTTCTTTTTCTGGAGTGTTTGCTATTCTGATGTTGGCTGTGATGGGACAGCTGGGTTCTGGTGTTGCCAGGTTGTCTTGGTTTCCCTTGGGTGACTTCTTTTGCTTTTCTCTTGCCATCTTGTTGTCTGTGATTATATGTGGTCTTGTTGTCAGTGTTTGGTTCTCGTCTCTCCCGTGTAACTGGCCTGTGTCCTTGGATCTCTGCTGTTTCTGGTGGCAGATGGCCTGAGTGCCTGTTCTGCACGCATGGGCCTGCAGGGTGGAAACAGAGACCCCCAAGGCAGGGTTCCTTCTCCCCTGAACCAATGGGGGGGGTTGCACTTTTTCAGTACTCAGCACAGACCTCTCTGTTCCCCGGTTACTTCCTGTGCAGTCACCAGGCCTGTGTCCCTGGATCTCTGCTGTTCCTGGTGGCAGATGGCCTGAACACCTGTTTTGTATGCACAGGTGCAGGGTAGAAACAGAGACCCTAAGCCAGGGTTCCTGCTCCCCTGGACCAACAGGACTGGGGGGGTGCACTTTCTGAGCGCTCGGCACAGACCTCTCTGCTCCCCGGCTACTTGGAGCGCAGTCTCTCACCAGGCCTGTGTCCCTGAATCTCCAGTTCCTGGTCTAGTAGAGTTTTTTTTTTTTTTTTTTTTAACTGAATGTGGGTGCCCTTGTATTTGGAGCATAAATGTTCAAGATTGAGAGTTCATCTTCATAGATTTTACCTTTGATGAGTAAAAGGTGTCCTTTCTTATGCTTTTTGATGACTTTAGTTGGAATTTTATTTTACTTCATAATAGAATAGCTACTCCAGCTTGTTTCTTGGGATCATTTTCTTTGAAAAATTTTTCCCAACCTTTTATTCTGAGGTACGTGCCTGTCTTTGTTGCTGAGATGAGTTTCCAGTACGCAGCAAAATGCTGAATCTGTTTACATATCCAGTTTGATAGTCTATATCTTTTTATTGGGGGAACTGAGTCCATTGATGTTAAGAGATATTAAGGAATAATGATTGCGGTTTCCTGTTATATTTGTCATTAGAGATAGAATTATGTTTGTGTGCCTTTCTTCTGGTTTTGTTAAACAAGGATTATTTCCTGCTTTTTCTAGGATGTAGTTTCCCTCCTTATGTTGGAGTTTTCAATCTATTACCCTTTTTAGGGCTGTATTTGTGGACAGATATTGTGTAAATTTATTCTTGTCCTTGAATATCTTGATTTCTTCATTCATAGTAACAGAGTTTTGCTGGATATAGTAACCTAGGCTGGCATTTGGGTCTGTATAACTTCTGTCCAGGATCTTCTAGCTTTCATACTTTCTGTTGAGAAGTCTGGTGTAATTCCTATCCGTCTGCCTTTCTAAGTTACTTGTCTTTTTTCCCTTACTGCTTTTAGTATACTTTTTTTGTTTTGAACATTTGGTGTTTTGACTATTACGTGTCAGGAGAAATTTCTTTTCTGGTCTAATATCTTTAGAGTTCTGTATTCTTCTTGTATGTTCATGGTTATCACTTCCTTTAGGTTAGCAAAGCTTTCTTCTATAATATTGTTGAATTACTGGCCTCTCAGTTGGGAAACTTCGCTCTTTTCTCCCAAGAAGTTGGGAGTCTTCTTCATGTTTCATTTGGTCTTCTCATTGTGTCCCGGATTTCTTAGAATTTTGAGTTAGGAACTTTTTAACTTTTACACTTTCTCTGCCTGCTGTGTCAATACTGTTATCTTCTGCCCCTGAGATTCTCTCTTCCATCTCTTATATTATGTTGGTGATGCTTGTGTCTATGACTTCTGACCTCTTTCCTAGGTTTTCTATCTCCAGGGTTGTCTCTGTTTGTGTTTTCATTCTCGTTTCCATTTCCCCTTTTAGATCCAGGACGGTTTTGCTCAATTCCTTCATCTGTATGCTGGTATTTTCCCGGGTTTCTCTAAGGGCTTGTACTTGTTTTTCTTTGTTCTCTTTTATTTTAATAAGGGAGTTATTCATGTGCTTCTTGAGGCCCTCTCAGCTTGAGGCCCAATTTTAAGTCCAAAATTCGTTTTTATGGTATGTTGGGATATAGAATACTAGCTGTGGTGGGAGAGCTGGGTTCTGATGTTGCAGGTTGTCTTGGTTTCTGTTGCTTACGTTGCTGCACTTGCCTTGCCAACCTCTTATCTTTGATGTTAGTTGATTTTATTGTCTCTGAATGGAACTTGTCTTTCCTGTGCCTAGGTGGGCCGTGGGCTCCAGATAGGTATTGTGTGTTCATCTCTCTATGAGTAAACTGTGAGTTCTGATGTCGATGAGCTAGTTCTAGCTCTGGGTGCAAATGGAAGCCTGAAGGGCACAGACCCAAGCAGCAGCATGATACCTACACCCTGAGAGTTCCTGAAGGTCTCTTCTGAGATATTGTGTGGAGAGAGAGTGTGGGCTGACCTGCGGGTTCAGGAGGAAGAGTGCTCTTGTGTCTCTTCCAGGTGGGCAGTTCCCTGTGGGCAGGCCGAGAATACTGATGGCAGTGTGATTGCTCTCAATTTCTATTGCTTCTAAATCAACCCAGGCTGTGGCTCTCTGTTAGAACAACACAATACAGGCCCCAGTATTTCATTTTACAGAACATTAGTTGAGGTATGAAAGACACTAAAAAACCAATCAGGCAGAATTTCATGTTGAATCCACAAGGTAGGAACGGGGACTCAAGTTTAAACGTGTTCGAATGTATGTCTGTACAAGTATCATCAGAATCAGAATGCTTGGAACAGATGAGTAATAACCAAACATGGGTTACAATTGTCTACCCTTTTCTATCAGCACATTCAGCTGATGACTTATAATTGCTCATTAAATGAATTCTTCTCCCTGGTCAACTAGAGACTTATATAAAGCCACAGACTTGATGTACCAATTTGATATGATAATTGATTCCCCAGGTATCCTGAGCTTTTTCTACCTTTTATCATAACTCATTCAGAGTAATAGAGGTTGGGTGCTAGCTTCTCTTGATACCAAGATGATCAGTATGTTAGCATTTTCCATGGAACTTCCATTAAATTTGAATCTCGTTTTAAAAGAGAGCAGAAGCAATCTTAAAGTTTGTATGGAAGCACAAAACAGTCCATGTTTCCTCTCTCCCTCTCTCTCTGTCTCACACACACATACACACACACCAACACAACAACAAAAAACCCTCCCTAACCTAGCAGTACCATTAATTGCTAACTAAAAATTCAAGAGATTTTAACAAAGTAGATTTTTAGTAAGTACCATTATTCTAATGGAATCTGGAACATAGAGTACTTTGGGTAGAGCAAGGCAGCCACAAGTCTCTTGTGTCAAAGTCTGATCCAACTGTTGAATCTGGTTCTAATAGTGACAAGAGTATTCTTTTGTGTGAAAGCTCTTTTCTATTGCCATTAAAAAAATAAGTTCTTAAATCTTTATTTCTTATTTATTTAAACAATATAACTAACGTTTGGTTTAACAGCCCCTTGTTTCACTTTACAAGACTTCCAAAGATGAATAACGTTAGCTCATTTTTTAAAGCCATTCACTCACAATGTCCCCATGTAGTGAGTAAATTTTAATGTGTGTTCTTCTGGTTTGTGTTGCTCATATCTCAGATACAGATGGAATTTGCACTTGTGTATGGATGGAATGCACATGTAAGCATTCGTACACAGAAAATTCTCAATGAAAGATTATGGTGGAGGAAACATGGCAAATTAAACTCTTAACTGGTTTAGCACAGTGATTACTTGAGGCTGTACTTCGTACTTACCCTGAGTGTCCAATCTCTATAGATTTCCTGAATCACACAACCTTCAGTATCTATCTTACAGAGGAAGAAGTGGACATCTCTGATGCTCTCCTAAAGGAAAAGCATAAAAATACATGAACAAGTGTGTAGAAAAATGTCATTCATTCACATAGAAAATTCTTCACATTATGACTTTATTATTAAAGAAATTAATTTATTTGGTTATCTAAAGCAAGGAGAAGCTAGGTCACACAAAAGACTGGATTTTAAGTAAATAAACAAATCAAAAAAATACATTGAAATTTCTCTTTAGAAAAACCAGGCAGTTCTGTCCACTGTCTTCTCTCTCTCCTTTTAATATTTGTAGTTTATTGTCTCTTGGGTTGGAGTGGGGTGTGGTGGATGTCCAGGATGCATACATTATGGAAGTTAGGGGACAGCCTGAGACAGTACTCTCTTTCACCATGTAGAGTCTGGAGATGGAGCTCCAGTTGCTGGGCTTAGACAGAGGCTTGACCTGAGCCTCTGACAGAAATTTAGATGCATGTCATAGGGAGAACATTTTCTATAGTATTTTTTTTTAACTATCCAGTTTCTGTGAATATGTTTGAGATTGTAATTTAATAACAGTATTTTCCTCTTCCTTTTCTTATCTTTAAACCTTACCATATACATCTCTCAGCTCTCTTTCAAATAAATATGACCTCTTTTTTCATCAATTATTATTGTACACATATATGTTTGTACACCCACACCCTCCACACAGACACACACACCCCTAAATATGACCTGTTGACTCCATGTAACATTACTAGTATGTACATTTTCAGGGCTAACTTTGCCACTGGACAGCTAATAGGGACTGTTCTCCAACTCCCAGCTTTGCTCATTTCTATGTGAAATTTGTTCCTTATTCATAGGTCTTACAAAGTATACTCTGAATTATATTTGGATTGTTTTAAGAGCTAGATAAAAAATTACTAAGTTCAGAATTTTTGGCTTGTAAAAAAGCTAAACTCTATTCTTATCACTTGAATACCACAATCAGTATTTTACACCATCTTAGGAAAGCTTGGCAGGAAAAGTGTTTTTACAAAGGAAATAACTCTGATTAACAAATGGATTTATCTAGAAAATATACTCTTTACCTAAAAAGCTTTGGTCTTATCACCTGACAGTACATTCATGAAGAAAATTTTAATATATAGGGCCATTCCTCTACCAGTTGTTTTAGAGTCTACCAAGATTCAAGCTACACCCAAATGAATTTGAATACACTAAACCATTGTTGCTTTTCTTCATTACTGTTGATTCCTGTGTTTGTATCCATACACTAAAATACTTGACACACTTAAAAAAATTAACATAAGGATGTTTGTGAGCAATTCTGACTTAAATTTTATGATGTTAACAGTTTATATTAAAAACCTCAGACTAATTCCAAATTCAGTATTCTATATGCCTTAAAACTCATTAAATATGGCTCAAGCTTGAAATATAAATTTATAGTTTTAGCATATTTCTAATCTCTTGTAAAAATGTGCCTTCTTAAAATATTTCTGCACATCTAATTATAAAATTCAGAAATGTGTAGAGGAAAAGCCATGCTTTGTCTTCCACAGCTACAGTAGTGCATCTTGTCTCCCACAGCTGCAGTAGAGCACATGCTGTCTTGTTTCCCACAGCTGCAGTAGAGCACCTGCTGTCTTGTCTCCCACAGCTGCAGTAGAGCACATGCTGTCTTATCTCCCACAGATGCAACAGTGCACCTGGTGTCTTGTCTCCCACAGCTACATTAGTGCAACTTGTCTCCCACAGTTGCAGAAATGCACATGCTGTCTTGTCTTCCACAGATGCAATAGTGCACCTGGTGTCTTGTCTCCTACACCTACAGTAGTTCACCTGCTGTCTTTTCTCCCACAGCTGCATTAGTGCAACTTGTCTCCCACAGCTGCAGTAGTGCACATGCAGTCTTGTCTCCCACAGCTGCAGTAGTGCACATACAGTATTGTCTCCCACAGCTGTAGTAGTGTACATGCAGTCTTGTCTCCCACAGCTGCAGTAGTGCACCTGCTGTCTTGTCTCCCACAGCTGCAGTAGTGCACCTGCTGTCTTGTCTCCCACAGCTGCAGTAGTGCACCTGCTGTCTTGTCTCCCAAGAACACCTGCTGTCTTGTCTCTCACTTGTAGAAGAGCATATATGCAATTTTCAAAATCCTAATCATATGTATCCTAAAAGTAACTTTAATGCCGTGGACATTTGGGTGGTTTCCAGCTTATGGCTATCACAAATAAGGTCATTATGAACATAGTAGAACATGTGTCCCTATGGCATGGTGGGGTATCTTTTGGGTATATTTCCAAGAGTGGTATAGCTGGGTCTTTAGGTAGATCTATTTCCAATTTTCTGAGGAACCTCCAAATTGATTTCCAGAGTTGCTGTTATCAGTTTGCAAGTGTTCCTCTTTCTCCATATCCTGGCCAACATGTGTTGTCACCTGAGGTTTTGATCTTAGCCATTTTGATTAGTGTAAGGTGGAATCTCAGGGTCTTTTTGAGTTGCATTTCTCTGATCACTGAGGACTTTGAACATTTCTTTAGGTGCTTCTCAGCTATTCACAATTCCTCTGTTGTGAATTCTTGGTTTAGTTCTATGTCCCATTTTTTTGATTGGGTTGTTTGGGTTTTGGTGCTTAGCTTCTTGAGTTCTTATATACTTTGGATATTACCGTTTGAATGTGGGGTTAGTGAAGATTTTTTTTCCAGTCTGTAAGTTGCCAATTTGTATTATTGACTATGTCCTTTGCCATAGAGAAGCTTTCCAGTTTCATGAGGTCCCGTCTATCTATTCTGGATCTTAGAGTGTGACCCATTGGAGTTCTGTTTAGGAAATTTCCCCCTGTGCCAATGAGTTCAAGGATTTTCCAACTTCCTGTTCTATTTGATTTAGTGTATCTGGTTTTATGCTGAGGTCCTTGATCCATTTGGACTTGAGTTTTATGCAAGGTGACAAATATGGGTCTATTTTCACTTTTCTACATACAGATAGCCAGTCAGACCAGCACCACTTATTGAAGATTTTTTTTCCCATTGTATATTTTTGGCTTCTTTGTCCACCTGGAAACAACCCAGATGTCCCACAACCAAAGAATAGATACAGAAAATGTGGTTCATTTACTAAGAAGGAGAGCATCCTGAGTTAAATGAATGCAACTAATGCCAGCATTCCTCAAATTATTCCACAAAATATAACATGAAGGAACACTTCTTAAATCTTTTAATGATCAATGGCTACTAATACCATAATAACAATACCAAACAAGACCAAATAAAAAATGAAAATTACAGACCATTATCTTTTATGAACATAGATGAAAAAAATCTTAATAAAATACTTGCAAAACAAATCCAAGAAAACATCAAAAAGATCATTTACTATGATCAAGTAGGATTCATCCCAGAGGTGTAGACATATTTCAACATCTGTAAGTCAATATATCTTATGCACACACAAGTAGACTGAAAGGTAAAACCACATGTTAATCATATTAAATGCAAAAGGGTTTCATGAGGAAAGCCCTGAAGAGACTGGATATACAAAGACATTCCATGGCACCCTGAAGACAATTTACAGCAATCATTTGTGTAAAGTGCCACTCTACAGATTGGGGATAGAACTTCAATTATATACCTGATAGAAGGTTACTGTCTAGAATTTATACAGTAGTAAAAAGGACATGAAAAAAAAATCAAGTCAAAATGAGTTGTAGAAGGAAGCAGGATACTCAAAAGATGAAACACAAGAGGTGAAGAAACACTTAAAGGATGTTCAACACACTTAACTGTCAAAAAATGAAACCAGAAATGTAAATAAATAAAATAACCAATTAAAAAAAAGAAAATGCAAATCAGAACTACTATACATTTATGGTACAAAAGTCAGAATGACCAAAACCAATAAAACAAACAACAGCTGAAGCTGGCACATAGTAGACATTCACCTAAGCAGACAGTACACAGGAAACATACTTGAAGATTATTCTCTTTTATTTACAACTGGTTTGAATATGAACCATTTATTTTTGTAGTCTGGTAATTGAGATACATCATGTCCACAAAGAGTAAAATGCTTACATACCATAATAATTTTATTAATTAAAATTCTATTTAGAATATATTATAATCATACACAAAGAAAACAAAGTGGTAATTTTTATTCATTTTTAAAATTTATTAATAAAAATTTAATTTATTAATTTATTTGTAAATTAACATAGCAAGGAAAGGAGATGAAAATAACACCAAAAGTTGAGAGGCTTAAGTGGTAAGGCCAGGATGTAAACCAGGCAATTATTCTCCAAGATTTGTGATATTGATTATTTAAATTACATTCATTGTAGAATTACTTGAATTATAAAACATTAACATTTAAATAAAAAAACTTAAATAAAACATACATCAGTTACTCATGTTGTAGCACAGACGAAACTGGTCAAACTGATCAACAAATATCTTACATTGGTTGGGAGCTTGAGAGGAATAAAGCAGGCAAAGACAGATTAGACTGAAGACATCCAAGAGACCAATCTGCCAGAGGTGTTTTATAATTTGGACTATATTTTGAATACATGAATATATAAAATTAAAAATCAATTATGAGTGTGTCTGTTTTTTCTGCATATATGGACGACTACTAGGTATGTGCCTCGTACCCACAGAAGTCAGAAGAGGTTGTCAGATCCCAAGGAACTGAAGTTACAGTGTGAACTGTCATGTGAGTTGTAGAAATTATTGCTCTTTACAAAAGCAATGAGTGCTCTTAACTGATGATCTATCTCTTCAGCTCTACATATCTGTGTGTAAAGGTGCAACCTACCAGGAACATTTGGTGTTGCTCATGTGTAACTGTGCTAAGAGGAGAGAGCCTATAGAAGGGTTAACAGGAGTTGCTGAGATCCAAACATGCACTGAACCTGTGTCAACCCAGCCTCACTCCAGTATATCGAGGAGAGTATTATTTACCTCCCCTAACTATCAACTTCAACAAATGTGAGATTCGGAGAAACTCTGAAACTTTACATATTGGAACAGAGAGGGAGAAATAACTCATCAGTGTAGAGCCAATGGCAGCACTGAATCACCAAAGGCAAGGTGAATGTAGTTACAAAAATGGACTATAATGGCCTGACCCCATATGGACAGCACAGAAAAAGTGATTTTATGATGGCATGACATCTCTGGACTGTGGTACTGGCTATCAGTCATGGTGTTTCCAGAGATGAAACAAATAAGAAGCCTATTATATTTTTGATCTGTAGAACAAGAAAAAGGTCTTGAATAGATGAAAGATTACATTGGACAGTAGCAACAAGGAATCTTGAGCCATGAGTCAATTTCCAAGTTTGAGCCTCAGCATTATGTGACTGAAGGTATGGCTATCCCCCACACCCTGACTACACCTCCCAACGAAGTACTGTGTTAAAATACTGAGTGTTACTGTTAGGCTTTCTCCCATCATTCCTCAGAGAGATCCATAGGCTTGTTCAAGAAATAATAGAACCCTGCAGAGAATAATCAGATTTTCTTGTATCTATTTGGGTTTAGATTGACAGCAAATCTAAGAGACTCAAACATGCACTGGGACCCTCGAGGTAAAATAGAATTTTATGGGAGTCAGATATTTAGTGAATTTTGGATGAAGTGTGTCCAATGAATCCCTGTACTTATTATGTGGGTATTCCTTCAGTTATTGAATGAATAATTGGGATAGATACACTGAAACGTTGACAGAAACTTTGTGCAACTATTATGCGCTATTATGATTGGAAAGACCAAATGGAAGTCACTGGAGTTGGGTCTACCAAGGAAAGCAGTGAACCAAAATCAATACTGTATCCCTGTCTGAACTACAGAAATTAATTTCACAATCAAGGGGTAGTACCCACAACATGTCTGTTTAGTTCTCCCATCTGGCTGGAGAGAAAGACAGATGGATCATGTAGAATGAGAGTTGAATATTAAAATTAAACAATTAATGATTCATATTGCAGCTGTACCCTTATTTGAGAAGATCAACATACCTCATGTTACAAGGCAGGCAGCTATTAATCTAGAAAATCCCTTTTCTAGGTATCTGTCCACAAAGACCACTGTGAGCTTTTTTTTTTTTTTTCAGTTGAAAAGGCCTTTAGTATACATTTAAAGTTTCACCTAAAGGTTATATTAACTCTCCAGCCCTATGTCAAAATTTAGTTCAAAGGGATCTTGACTTCTGTTTCTTCCATAACATAACAGATGTTATATGGATGCTATTATGCAGGCTAGACCAAGTAAGCAGGCAGCATTAGCCATTTTGGATTTGTTGCTGGTGCATACATATACCAGAGGATACAAAATAAATCCAAATTTCAAGGGCCTGGTATGTCAGTGAACTTTCTCAGAGTACAGTCATGTGTGGCATGCAGATATGTCCCTTCTCTGATAAAGGATAAGTTATTATCTGGGCTCTTCTCACCATTAAGAATGGAGAACAAAGCTGCTTAGTAGGCCTTTTTGGATTCTGGAAACAGCTCATTCTTCACTTGGGTAACTTGTCACACTCCCAAATGACTTGGAAAACTGTTAGCTCTAAATAGGTCTTGGACTAGGAGAAGTCTCTTTAACAGGTCCAGGACATGAAGGCTGCTCAGTCACTTTGAGGAAAGATCCAGCAGACCGGATGATACTTGAGGTATCAATGACATATAGTTTTTGGGATCTTTGTCAAGTTGCCAGTGGTAAATCATAGAGGAAGATCATAGGATTTTGGAACAGAACTTTACCATCATTTAAGACGGTTATTCTCACCTTTAGGGACAGCCCTTAGCTTGCTATTGGGACTTAGTGAAATTTGAATGTTTGAAAAGTTACCATGTGATCTAAGCTGCCTATTAAGAACTGGATATCATCTAACCCATAAAACCAAAAGTACAATGCTCACAGAAACATGCATTATCGGAAAGTTAAATACATGTGATTGGAGCTGAGCAGATTGTGAAAGCATTAGTTACATGAAGCAGTTGGTCAAGTGCTAATGGTCTTTAGTCCATTCATAATGCTATCTGCTTCCAAGTATGTACTTATAGCCTCATGGGGTAAGCTCTATTACCAATTGGCTGAGGAGAGGAAGAATAGGGCCTGGTTTACAAATGGTTCATCATTCTATGCTAGCCCCTGTAGTGAACAGCTGCAGCATTATAACCTATTTTTGGGACAACCGTGAAAGACAATGTGAGGGAAATTTTTTGGGCAGTAAAAATGGTCATATATTTTGCTTAGGAGAAATGCCCAATTGTTAGACTGTTTACTGATACATGGTCTATAACCAATGGATTAGCTTGATGGTCAGCGACTTGTAAAGAATATGACTGGAAAAATTGGAAAGAAGGAAATTCTTGGAGGTATTATGTGAATATCTTTCTCAAATTGGACAAAGGATATGATGTTAATTGTGTCTCATATAAATGCTCATAAAATTGACTTCAGTAAAGAAAGTGTTCAATAGTCAAGTAGATAGGATGGCCTAGCATATGGATAGTCCATCTCTTTTTCAAACCATCCCTGTCATTGCCCAGTGTATCCAGGAACAAAATGGCCATGGTGGCAGAGACAGAGGTTATGCATGGGCTCAACAAAATCCATTTCTACTCACAAAGCTGTCCTGCATTCATCAGCTGCTGAGTGCTTGATAGGGCACTATTCCCCATGATGACCACCCAGTGATCTAGTGGCAGGTGGACAACACCAGACTACTTCCTTCATGGAAATAATTTGTTCTTATTGGAGTAGATACATATCCAGGATATGAACTTGGTGTTGCTACATATAATGTTTTTGCAAAAACCACCATCCATGGACTTACAGAATGCCTTACCCGGCACTGTGGCATTTCAGAGCATTGCTTCTGACCAAGGAAGTCACTTCACAGCGTAAGGAAGTGCAACATGCTCATGGAATTCACTTGCCTTACCATGTTCTCCACCCTGAGACCGCTGGTCTGAGAGCATAGGTAGAATATTTTGGAGGCACTGTTATAGCAATAGTGAATACCCAGTAGCCAGGAAGGCTGAGACAGGATTCTCGGGAACGTAGTATACACTTTGAATCAGCATCCAATATATGCTATAGTTTCTCCCATTGCCAGATCCACAAGTGTAGGGATGAAGAGATTGAAATAAATGGGAATAGTTCTTCTATTATCGTCACTAATGATGATGAAATTTTTGATTCAATTTAACTTTTTCTAGCCTAGAACTTTTCTTTCTAGACAGGAGAATGTTCCTGTCTGGAGACACAACAAACATTCCATTCACGTGGAAGCTCAGACCCCGCTGCCTGGCCATTGTGGGCTTCTAATACCCAGAAGGAAACAGACTGAAAAACACAAATCAACCAAGCCAACCAACCAACTAACCAAAGAAACAAAACAAATAACTTATGTTAGGAAGGGTTAATGATCTAGACTAACAAAAGATTGGGTCTCCATATGGAGGCAGGAGAGATTATGTCCAGAGGTTAGGGCATTTCTTAGTGTGTGTACAGATTAAGCAACATTTGTACTTTCTTTAGTTCTTCAATATGTAATGCAACATCAATTGAGACATAATCAGTGGATATTATCAGAGTAAGTCATAAGACACTAAGAGACTAAGCATTCCTCAAGGGATAATGTTACCTACGTTAAAATTTGTGGCCATACAAGACATAGTTACATCATGATAGGCGGAATTATGGCCTCATTATTATTTTTCTTTGAAAACTAAGCACAGCATAAAGTTACATGATACTGTGTCACGTTGAGAAGGGTTGGACTTGTGATGGCTAATCTTGATTGTCAACTTTACTATACCTGGAAGCATTTAAGACCCAAGAAAAATCTATGAAGAATTTTCTTGATTGGACCATTTGAGGTAGGAAGACTCAATCTACAAGTGGACCACAGCACTGCAGCATCTGGTGGCAGTCCACATAAAAAGACATGGAAGAGAAGCTTTTGCTTTAGTCTGTTTGCACTCCCTCTTGCTGGCAAGTTCACCGATCTTGATGTTGAGGTATTCCTTCACGAGTATTAGAGCCTACTTCTGGATTTCAATGCAGACGGAAGACGAGTTGAGATATGTAGCCTCATGAAATGTATAACTACTGTCATAGTCATCCCACTGGGAGACAGCCACTAATGAACCAGCCAAAGCTCAGCTTGTAAGACATTCTAATAAATCTCCTGTTATATATAGTCTGTATACATACACATACATTTCATTCTTTCAGCCCCATTCCTCTAGAGAACCCTGCCTAATACACATTAGTATAATATTTTGATCATGTCTACCATGTTTCTTCAATACTCGATTCAATTCATGTTTGAATATCTTGTTTAAGTATTGTTAAATATACATACATATGTATAGACACAAATGAAATTTATTATTTTATGTGCATAGTGTTTTACCAGTATGTACGCATGTATGAGAATATTTGTTCCTGCTGTCCATGGAGGTACCATAGGGTGTCACATTCTCCTGGAACTTGAGTAATAATGGTAGTGAACTTTCATGTGGATTGTAGAAACACAATCTAGGTCCTTTTATAGTAACTAATGTTCTAAGATATAGAGCCATCTCCCCAGCCTGACATCTGTTAACATAAATAGACAACCCAAAAAGTATATTATTAGTTTTGTTCATATGTAGATGGATTCAGGGCTTACCATTTGAGATTGTCTAATTCTCCCCTCAACAACTGATTGCCTATAGCTCTTTGTCTAGGTGAAACCTTGTGAAATTCCCCCCACATTGGCATTTAAACTTGGTAATGTATCTTCTATAGCGCTATGCACCTGAGAGTTTGTCTTTTTTTTAATTTATAGATCTATTATTGACTTTTAGAAAACTTATTAAAGAATGAAAAATTCATCAGAAACTCAGGCTTTGGAGATAGGCTTGGTATCCCTCTTTGTGAAATTTTTGTTTTTCAGGTTTACAAATAGGCCTTTACCTAACAGTGAACAGGCTCTTGCTGAGCACTTCACAGATCAAAAGTGTCTATCTCAGACTTACATCTAGATTTCCAGTCTTTTATTCTAATGCTCTGAGTGCTTTGTGGCCATTTCTGGCTACAAATGACTGCTTGGTATAGGCAAACGCAGTCCATTTCAATGTTTGCAGTATTTTTAGGTTATTCTTAATATTTTCACTTAACATTTTATTACATCTTATTTTTATATCACGGTGGCTGATAAATATTTTATTAGTTTTGTGGTACATTAAGTTCCTTGAATTTTAGTTTTCATTAACTTAGTATATTATTCTATACTATTTTTTTTGCTTTCATTTTTTAGCATGTTAAATGCCCCTAAACATTCATATATGAGCATTTTATAATAAGGTGTGCTCGAGTTTAGCCCATAGGTGTGTGTGTGTATAAATTTAAATTTAATAAAACTAAAATTTATTATTTTCAATGTTAAGACCTATCACTTACATTGATTTTAGAATTACAAATTATGTTTAGAAATGTAATGATATATTGAGTATGTAAGATGCTTTATTTAGTAAAACATTCTTGCTATTTTTTACTGGTATTTGTTAGCCATCAGGAAATGGAAAAGAACCTATTTTTTAAAAACATTTTATGTGCATAACAAAACACCTTCTTTATAGCTTTCAATTTTTGTCTAAACAATTAATTAATTGTATAAATAGTAATATTGTAGCTGTGGTTCCTCCAGAAGGTTATTACCCATTTATATTATTATCTCAAAAACAAAAAGATAATTTTAAGGACCAAAAGCAAATCAAAAAGCCTATTGATTATGCCTATGCAGATGTTTCCTAAAGACCAAATAATAGCGTGGAAAGAAATTGAACAGAATAAATATAAAAAAAGAAAAGAAAGGAAAGAAATGAGGAAATATAACTTGTTTGGGACTCTGAGTGTCCCTGCAGGGAAGAACACAGGAAAGAAGCATGGGCAGATGATGTAAGGTCCAGCAGCACCAGCTGTCACACAGGCCACCTAATGCCTAAGTACACGAGGAGAACACATGTGAAATGAGACACAAGCTTTGTCTATTATGCTGAAACAGGACAATTTTTGTTTGAGGTCTTGTTTCAGTAGATTCTATCAGGTCAAAGGGAAGTCTTGTAGTTTACATGCAGGAACTGGCCATTGGAAGACTTGTGTGTGTACACAGAATAAGAGCTTCCTAGAGGATACAATCAGAGGACTCCCACCAATTATTATCTTAGAAAAATCAAATGGCATTCATAATCACTATAAAGATAATTAATTCAAAAACTAAGTTTTATCTGGAAGCTAAGGTATACTAAAAACTGCTATTTTTAATTATTTTTTTCTTACTATGAGAATGCTTGATTACAGATGTTTGCGTCATAGACGCAAGTATCAGCAACAGAATACAAGAGAAGAGAGAATCTTAGGTGCAGAAGATAACATTGAAAACATCGGCATAACAGTCAAAGAAAATGCAAAAAAAAAAAAAAAAAAAAAAAAAATCCTAACCCAAAACTTCCAGGAAATCCAGGACACAATGAAAATACCAAACATAAAGATAGAGAGCAAAGACTTCCAACATAGGCCAGTAAATATCTTCAAGAAAATTATTAGCAGAAAACTTCCCTAACCTAAAGAAAGTATGACCAGGAACATAAAAGAACCCTACAGGACCTCAAATAGATTTGATGAGAATAGAAATTCCTCCCATCATATAATAGTCAAAACACTAAATGCACAAATCAAAGAATATTAAAAACAGTAAGGGAAAAAGGTCAAGTAACATAAAGGCAGACCTATCAGAACTACACCAGACTTCTCAACAGAGACTATGAAAGCTAGAAGATTCTGGGCAGATGTCATACAGATCCTAAGAGAAAACAACTGCCAACTCAGGTTACTATACTCAGCAAAACTCTCAATTACTATATATAAAAAAACCAAGATATTCCATGACAAAAAAAAATTTACAAAATATATTTGCACAGATATAGCCCTCAAAGAATAATAGATGGAAAACTCCAACAAATTAGGAAAACTATACCTAGAAAGGAATAAACTAATTTTTCAATAAACCCAAAAGATAGCCACACGAAGTAATTCCACCTCTAACAACAAAAATAACAGGAAACAACAATCACTATTCCTTAATATCTCTTATTACCAATGTACTCAATTTCCCAATAAAACGACATAGACTAACAAATTGGATCTGCAAACAGGCCCCAGCATTTTGCTGCATACAGCAAACGTACCACAGTGACAAAAACAGGCACTACCTCAGAGTAAAAGGCTGGAAAATTTTTTCAAGTAAATGGTCTCAAGAAATAAGCTGGAGTAGCAATCCTAATATCGAATAAAATAGATTTCAACCAAAATTTGTCAAAGGAGCTAAGGAAGGACACTTCATACTTGTCAAGGAAAAATCTGCCAAAAATAAACTCTAAATTCTGAATATTTATGCTCCACATCCAAGGGTACCTACATTCTTAAAAGAAACCTTACAAAAGCTCAAAGCATACATTATACCCACACAATAATAGTGGGAGACTTCAGAGCCCTACATTCATCAAAGGACAGATCATGGACAAAGAAACTAAACAGAGACGTCGTGAAACTAACAGAACTTATGAACCAAATGAATTTGACAAACATCTATAGAACATTTCATCCTAAAACAACACCCCCCCCACACACAAACACACACTTACATACCTATGTTCTTCTTAGAACCTCATGGTACCTTCTCCAAAACTGATGCTATAACTGGTCACAAAACAAGCATCAAGAGATACAAGAAGACTGAAATAATCCCATGCATCCTATCAGATCACCAAGAACTAAGGCCAGTCTTCAAATAACAACAAAAAGAACAGAAAGCCCAGATATACATGGAATCTGAACAATGTTATACTCAATGATAACTTGTTCAAGGAAGAAAGAAATAAGGACTCCCTGGAACTTAATAAAAATGTAGGCATATCATACCCAAACTTATAGGACACAATGAAACCAGTGCTAAAAGGAAAACTCATAAAAGGAAAATTTCTGAGTACCTACAAAAACAAACAAACAAAATCTGGAGAGAGTATTCACTAGCAGTTTGACAGATCACCTGAAAGCTGTAGAATAAAAAGAATCAAATATACCCACAAGGTGTACACGGCAGGAAATTACCAAACTCAGGGTTGAAGTCAACTGACTAGAAACAGAAAAAAACTACACACACACACACACACACACACACACACACACACACACACACACAGAGAGAGAGAGAGAGAGAGAGAGAAATCAACAAAACTAGAAGGTGGTTCTTTGAGAAAAAGAACAAGATAAATAAACCCTTAGCCAGACTAACCAGAGGGCACAGAGAGAGTATCCAAATTAACAAAATCAGAAATGAAAGGGGAGACATAAGAGCAGAAACCGAGGAAATTGAAGAAATTATCAGATCCGAGTACAAAAGCCTATACTCAACAAAACTAGAAAACCTGGAGGAAATGAATAAATTTCTAGACAGATACCAAATACCAATGTTAAATCTGGACCAGATAAACCATCTAAATAGTCCCATAACCTCTAAAGAAATAGAAGCATCAAAAGCTTCCCAACCAAAAAAAGCCCAGGACCCGATTGATGGGTTCAGTGTTGAATTATAACAGACCTTCATAGAAGACCTAATACCAATAATCTCCAAACCATTCCACAAAATAAAAACAGGAAGAATAGTACCCAACTCATTCTTCGAAACAACAATTACACTCATACCTAAACAACACAAAGACCCTACAAAGAAAGAGAACTTAAGACTAATTTCCCACATGAACATTGATGGAAAAATACTCAATAAAATTCTTGCAAACAAAATCTAAGAACACATCAAAACAATCATTCGCCATGATCAAGTAGGCTTCATCCCAGGGAATGCAGGAATGGTTCAATATACGGAAATCCATTAATGTAATCCACTATGTAAACAAACTCAAAAAAAAAAAAAAAAAAAAAAAAAAAAAAACCCATCACATGGTCATCTCATTAGATGCTGAGAATGCATTTGACAAAATGGAGACAGAACAATAGAAACTGAGGAAATTCAAAAAAAAAATATCAGATCCTACTACAAATGACTATATTAAATGAAACTAAAAAATTTGAATGAAATGGACAATTTTCTATACAGATACCAGGTACTAAAGTTATATCAGAATCAGGTAAGCCATCTATAACCAATAAAGAAATAAAAGCAGTCATTAAAAGTCTCTCAATCAAAAAGGAACACTCCTCCCTTGTTGGTGGGATTGCAAGCTGGTAAGGCTACTCTGGAAATCAGTCTGGTGGATCCCCAGAAAATTAGACATAATACTACCTGAGGACCCAGCTATAGCACTCCTGGGCATAAGCCAAAAAGATGTTCCAATATAGGACATAGACACATGCTCCACTATGTTCAGAGCAGCCTTATTTATAATAGCCACAAGCTGGAAAGAACCCAGATGTCCTTCAACAGAGGAATGGATACAGAATTATGGTACATTTATACTACTCAGCTATTAAAAACAATGACTTCATGAAATTCCTAGGCAAATAAATGGATCTAGAAAATATCATCCTGAATGAGGTAACCCAGTCACAAAGGAACACACATAGTATGTACTTACTGACAAGTAGACATCAGCCTAAAAGCTTGGAATACCCGGAGAAGCAATTCATAGACCCTAAGAAGCTGAAGAGAAAGAAAGACCAAAATGTGGATGCTTCAGTCCTTCTTAGAAAGGGGAACAAAATAATCACAGGAGTAGAAGGTGGGAGGAACTTGGAAGGAACACAGGAGGAGTAGGGGGAAAGGGGGGGCAGGATCAGGAATGGAAGGAGATGAGGATGTTATATAGAAGGTCAGGAATTTGACTGAGGAGTGTAGTGATGGGGGATGGGTCGTCACCAGCAAGTCCCAGATACTAGGAAAGGAAGATGCTCCCAGGACCCAATAGGGATGAGATTAGCTGAATTGCCCAACAAAGGAGAAGGAAAACCTGTAGAGAGCATATCCAGAGTTTAGGCAATTCCCTTGGTTGGGGAATAGAGCCATCCACTCACTTCCAAATTCTTAACCCAGAAGGGCTCCTGTCTAAAAGAAATATGGGGACAGAGACTGAAGAAATGGCCATCCAGATCCAGCGTCAGGATCCACCCCATATACAAAGAAAGCCCAGATGGTATTGCTGAAGCCAAGAAGTGCTTGCTGACAGGGCCCTGTTATAGCTGTCTCCTGAGAGGCTTTGCAGAGTGTGACAAATACAGAGTTGAAGGTTCACAGCCAACCATTGGACTGAGCACAGGGACCTCAATGGATGAGTTAAGAGAAAGGACTGTAGAAGCTGAAGGGGTTTGCAACTGTATAGGATAAACCATACCAACCAGCCAGACCCCCCCCCCCCCCCCCAGAGCTCTCATGGACTGAACCACCAACCAAAGAGTACACGGGGGAACCCATGATTCCAGCTGCATATGCAGCAGAGCATGGCATTGTTTGGCATCAACAGGAGTTGACCTTGGTCTTGTGAGGGCTTGATTTCCCCAGTGTAGGGGAATGCCAGGGTGGTGAGGTGGGATGGGGGGGCGGTTCCGGAGGAGAAATCGGAAAAGGGAATATCATTTGAAATGTAACTAAATAATAAAAAAAATTTATATATATAAACCCAAAACAACAAAAGTCAAGAAAAAATGCGGGTTAAAATCTAAATAAGAAATATATCTGAATTATTATCATTTTATTTACATCTATAGCAATTTATCAATTTCAATGGCAAAACTATTTTCTAAAAGGCATCCCAGATTAGCACCAACACACCTATCTTTACCTCCTGTCCCACTTCCGTTCCAGGGGCACCAAGCACAGGCATGGTGCACAGACAGACATGCATGCAAACTATCTATACACAATGTTTATCTATATGAACAATGTTCTTATAGGAAATTGTGCCAGCACTCTTACCCAAAGTTGTTATCCTTTTCTCCTCTGCTCTTAATTCTTCTGAAAACTACACACACTCAAAATCACCTGTAGGATCAAAGCCAGGTTTGCTATTAGTCATACTTAAATTTGCAGTATTTTCATGCTAATTTAAAACAATAATGTTGCTCTTCATTAATCACAGAACAGTTTTAAGTATGATGAATCCTACTGTGCTAACAACCATGTGAATGTAGAGTTTGATGGTTAGTAGAGAAATCAGTTGAAGGAAGTTCAAGTCTTTAAATACCTGACTAAGAATAAAGGACAAAAAGAAGATTAATGGGTCTGTAAAAACTAGTTAAGATAAAATATAGGACCACGAATAATTAGAGATTACAGCTCATGAATTTAAATAATGTTTATCTTAAGCACGAGACTGTAGTGAAAAAGCACAATAAAACAATCCTATTTATATAACACAACTAGTACAGGGAAATCTGTTTTACTTCCCATTTGAGAGGCTGGGAGACAAGCTCCCCTCGGTAAGAATGCTTTCTACTGGCAGTGAGGCAACATGGACACTCAGAATAATCCCGTCCCTTCAGAGTTTCAGTCACTTGCAATATTCACCCAATTAGATGGTGACAATTTAGAATAGTCAAAATTCACACTTAAATTTATTTATTTATTTATTTATTTATTTATTTATTTATTTATTTATTTATTTAGCTGTCTTTAGACACACCAGCAGAGGGCATTGGATCCCATTACAGATGGGTGTGAATGACCACATCATTACTGGCAACTGAACTCAGGACCTCTGGAAGAGCAGTCAGTGCCCTTAACTGCTGAGCCAACTAGCCAGCACCAATGCATACTTTTAATATACAGGCTCAACTGCAATAATTTAGTCACTGATTTTGCAGGAATGACAAATATATTTCATCTAATCTAGTTTCAGATTAAATGTATTAAAATCAAATTCTACTTGCACCATTATAAACCAGTGTTCCTTAGTCCCCAGATGTCATTTAATTGGCACTACAATCTTAGAGCATAGGCATCACCTCACTATTGCTCAGTGGAAGGAGTGACACTAAAACTGAACCTCAGCTGAAGTCACCCTCTGCCTTCCCAAACAGCTTCTTGGCTTATTTAGAAAACGGGTCTCAGTTGCACTGAATGTGTTGAATGCTGATCACATTTTAAAATTACTTCCTTGTTGTATTTCAAAATCACAGAGGCAGCTAAGAAAATGTCAGTACCATATGTTAAAATTGAAATAAATGAGGACATTATAACAAAGGAAATTATGAATGACAAAGGTTTGAGATTAAGAAATTAAGAGTTATAGAAATATTTTTAACAGAGTAGAGGTTGTCCAAAAAATATTACAAAAAAGAAACAACAGGAAGAACCTGTAACGTTCCAAGATGTGAATTGTCACTGAAGTTGTCTGCTCTGTGGGCTGTTCTTTCCAGGGGCAGATGCCAACAATGGCACGAAGGCTGCCAAAGCTTCCCTTTCCAAAGATAACCAGGACTAAACTGTCTCCAAGGAACGTGTTCCTAGAAACCCAGTTCCATCTACTACATGATTTCTATAAACAGACATAGATTCTTAATTCCAAAAAACAAGTTGCTAAAGAAAAACCAATCTATGTATGATCAAACCCAGAATTTAACTTCCATTAATATAGTTTAATTCCTATTAATATAGTATAGAAAACCTATGTGAGAACTACAGCAATGACCAATCTACACAACTAGATGTTTCTAGTGACTAACATGTATATCACACCAAAAAATTCAATTCAAATTGAAGTAAACACACTTCAATAAATAATACAATTGTCTAATTTTCATCATATATGAAAAATGGAAGAACACATAAAAATGTCAAGCTGTGTCCAAGTATCAGTCCTTCCCCAAACAACATCTATATTTATGACCTATTTTGGAATGTGTCTTTTTGGTTTGATCAAGATTGCATTGAGGGGCTAGAAAGATGGCTCAGTGGTTATGAGCACTGACTGCTCTTCCAGAGGTCCTGAGTTCAATTCCAGAAACCACATGGTGGCTGACAACCATCTGTAATGGGATCTGATGCCTTCTTGGTGTGCCTGAAGAACTACAGTGTAGTCACATACATAAAATAAATAAATAATTCTTAAAAATATTTTTTAAAAAGATTGCTTGATTGTACGTGATTTAATTTGAATTCAAAACAACTGTCTTCTTGGAAAGATGCTGGATCTATCAACCCACCACAGCTTCTACAAGCTAATACTTGTGTTAATGAAATTTGGCTTTGAAAGCTGAATTTTTTCTTATTTCATAAAATACTGCAAATATACATTTATATATATTTCATTATTTAGATTTCCATATTTTCAGCATTATTTATAAATAGATAACACATATACGTTTAACATAAAATTATAATTCATCAAATTAATATTGAAGATGAATAATTGAGCTTTATGTAGCATTTACAACATTTTGAAACTCTGTTTTGTGCAAGGTAGGCTTTAGGTGCTCTTGAGTGTTTTAAGAACAGGAGTAATGAATATCAAATAGATAACCATAAGTTACTATTAAAGTAAAGGTAAAAATAAATTGCCATGTCAACTAAGGTAATAGAAAAAGTAAATAATTTATAAGCAAGTCTTATAAAACTGTATGAAAAATAGAATTTTAGTATATTAAGATTCAAGTAACAACACTAAGAAAGATGCTTACTAAAAATTCATCCTTAATAAAATTTTCAATAAAAAGATTTCATGAAGTTCTGCTTCAGTTCAACGATACCCAGTACAACACACACACTGTACTTCTGGGAATTCCACAGGACCTGTACAGATGTCATTATACTATAGAAACATCCATCAGTTGACTTATCTCTAATCATGTTATCATAATATGTAAATTAGTGTCAATGTACACTTACAGAATTATCTTACACAGCACACCAAACTCACATGGGACCATCTTCACTACATTTCCATATTTGAAGCTGGGTCCACATGTGTGGAATCCCTTCTTCCAGTTAGTGTGCAGAGCAGCAATGGGTTAACAAGCTTTAACAAGACAAACTGAAAATAGCAGACAGATTTCCTCCTGAGGTTACCAATTCCATTCTGGTTGTATGGTAGTGGTTGCTAGAGTGCCACTATAAATAGTTAAGAAATTTACTAAAGCCAGTGTCAGCTCACACTGCCTTTATTTAGATTTGGCCATGGAACTTATTACTCAAATTTAATCAAGCTTTCTTTCATATGAATCAGATTCACTATTTATTTAATGAAGCTAAGGCACAGACACTATGCTAGGAGCGGTGCCGACTAAAAACAAGAAGCCTGCAAAAGGTGTAAAAGAGTTTGCACTATCAGAGACGTCAAACAAGTGTTTTATATAGTAACTGCAAAGAAAAGGTCACCCGGGAGCAGGCACAGACAAGTTAGTAAAGCTTGTTCTATCCAAATCTCAGCACAGGACTTTTACAGATCATTTCAGACCTTAGTTCTGAAGGATACATACAGGTTCATGTGGTAGGCAAGGGGTGGAGAACATTCTGAGAAAATAGTATGGCCTGGAACTTGGAGTCTTTCTTCTAGGGTACAATTACAAGTTCTGTACCCATGGGGCTTAAGGATAAGGTGGGGACTAATAATCTAATGATGCAGAGGTAAATCCTGCATTAACACTCAAGGTGCTGGTCTGCGTTTAAGCTAAAGTTGCTGCTTGTTCTTGAAATGCTTATTCCTCTGGCATAGACTAACTACTAATACCACCCACCGTCCTCCCCCTGGGTGTTTTGAATTTTATGAGGGCAATGAGGTAGAATAAGGCAGAAAAGATCAATTATTAGAAACTGGTTTATTGATTCATTTAGTAATTTATTTAAAGCAGGTTTGTACTGCTTATTGACAAACATGATTTCACCTTGCTACTTAGAAAAGAATGACCTTAAGAAATAGCTGAAATAGGTTATTGTCCTAAGCAACTCGACCACAAAAGCTTACACCTGTCAATTGGAACATATGCCTTTGAAAAGTAAAAGCCTCCAGGCCACCTGCCACAGGTGCTCTATAAAGCCTACCTGCTTGCTTGCTAACCCCATCTTGTGGTTTTAGAGTATACAAAATGAGAATACAAATGGGACTGGGGAATAGTCTCTGAGGAGGTACCATGGCTTTGGTCCACCAGTGAATCCATCCCCCTTTCATTCTCACTGGGTTCAGGGTGCTCATCCCAGGGAGATTCCTGCAGCAGGAATTCCTGCAGCAGCTCACTCTAGTTTGACGACTATTATATCCACAGTGTGCAGCACAATACCTGGTACACTGAAGACTCTTACATGAATGTAGATATAGGTTGAGAGGCTGACATCAGAACAAATGATAAAGGGTACAAATAAAAATTATTGAACATGAAGAGAATAGGCAGGTAAGAAACATAAGAATCAGATGTGGTGACTTAAGTTAGAGGATTGATAGATTGGTATATATAAAGCATTGAAGTAAAACTCACAATCTGAAAAAACAAAACAGGGGTGTAGAACCAACAAAACCCCATTTTCTGCTGGCTCACTGAGCTATTCTATTGCTCTCTAACTTACCCCTTCCACACAGGTCCAGCACAATGGCTACCCCACTCTTTCCAAAGTGTAAAGCACATTCCTATTTCATACCTTGTATATCTTGAACACATCTTGTCTAGATATTCATATGACTCACTCTATCAATTCTTCTGATGTTTGGTTATTTAATAGATGCCTTATTTAGAACTAAAACCCTATTCTAATTCCTTCGCCATCATTTCTGATTTATTTTCCTCCACAAAACTGATCAACATTAGACACACACTGTAATTTATTTGTTCAGTTTCTTACATTAGAAATATAAATTACTTAAAAAGAATATATTTATTTTTAATTTAATTCATTACTATGCTCAGCCGAGAATTATGCAGGAACTCAACAAACATTGGTTTAATTATTGATAAGTGAATGAAGGAATGAAATAGGCTACTTATATTGGTATGAAAGAAAGACTTTAAGAAACCTAGGAGCAGAAATCTTCTGTGAGATTGTGACTACCAGAAATGGTAAGAAAGCCTCAGCCAGGACACGCATACCACATGGCTGCTTTAAAAAGACCTGAGAAAGGACTATACCAAGGACATGTTACCGTGTAAGGAGGAAATCCCACGGACTCCACAGTAGACAGAGACCATGAGCAAATGAAGAATGGTAAGAGTGGGAGCATTATTCTTCCTCAGGGATGAGATTCGAGTGCGTTATCCATCACCAAGTGGTCGGCCCTGACACCATCATTGACACATAAGTAGCACTACCCAAATCCAGCAGACGTCACTTACATACTTATGCATGTGTATATATGTAGCATTAACCATCAAAGAAAAAGCCATTGTGAACTTGAAAGTGAGTGAGGGTGGAATGTGAGAACAGTTGGGGGGAGGAGGAAGGAGAGAAATAATATAAATATGTTTCAATTTTAAAAATGCAGAAAGCAAAATATACCCAAACCCACCAACTAACTAAATCTGAAAGCCCTTTTTGTCATCATGCATTGATCTCCAAGGTTAATTAGCAAGTCATGTACTTACAAAACAGTGATGAGTATCCAGTACTCTTCTCTAAAGAGGGTTGTAAACATGCAGTAATTGCTAACATTAGTTAAAATGCTGGTTGGAATCAAAGAGAGTAGGTACTTATGGAAGAAACTGTATTCACAATATATTTTTAGAATGTTTAGATGATTTAAGTTTCTTTAAAAAGCATATGTATATATGTATATATAGGGACTGGTGGTATGAAGACAGTAATAAATAGAGCAGCAAATTGTCTAATTCAACTTTTTTCAGAACTTTGGGAATTACAGGCTTGGAAAAATACAAAGAATGTCTATTAAACTACAGTGTTTATCTCAAAATAACACAGGAACAAAGCAACAGAGGGAAAAAGAAGTATGCAAATCTCAAGAAAATACAAAAGACTTCTTCATCTTTTCCCTAGTTCTACAGTAACCTGAGTATCAAAGATCTTCCTGAATGCTAGCAGCGGCTGTAACAGCAGTTCTAGTGAAGACGGTTCTCACAGGCCCTTTACTCAGAGAGCTCCCATGTCTTTTGACCAGATAGCTCACTTATCTCCACCCTATTCTTCATTTTAACCCACTGCAGCCTAACACTGTCCCAACAATCCTTCTAGAGAATGTTTTAAAGCAATACTATACTTTTTGCTGAGATTTAAATATTACTCCCCAGGTTCCAACACAGAATAGCATAAATAAAAAAGAAAAACATAGATTTTAAACACTAAAAAAAAAAATTAACTTCCACCATGTAATTTATCACAAAGAAATTAGGATCTTTAAACACAAATCCATACCCATACCTTACTTTGAAAGACTATTTTATCAATATTCTGGCAAAAGTAATATAAAGAATTCTTGATACTGAAGAGAAAAAATTTTAATCCATCTACAAGAATAAAGAATTCTGAAAAAGGTCACTAGTATAAAAGTTTATATGAATGTATATTTATGTAATATATAATATGTAATTAACATAACATGTAAAATATATTAGTCATATAATATGTAATCATATATACATATACATACATGCCCCCCCACTCACACACAACTGAAACTTTTCTTTGCATTTTCCCACTAATGTGTTTTAAAAGACCAAGGCATAATTTAAAATTATTTGACTATGCTTATATATAGAAACATTATTTGAAGAACATTAGAGTAAACTAGATAGAGACTGGATAAAATTATACAAAATCAAAGTTTTGGAATTTTGATTAGATAATGTTAACCTAAGTTAAGTTGTTTTAGGTTATGATGTGAATTAGAATCACAGGGGAAAGCAGCAGGAAAATAACATTAAAACATAGAGCAACAGAAACAATGATCTTGAGTTTGGGAGATGGCTCAGGCAGGAAAGAGCTTGCTCTGCAAGCATAAGGACCTCAATTTGAATTCTCAGCACCCACCTTAAAAACTAGGTGTGAGTTAGAGACCCAGAGTCAGAAAGCTGAAGGTGAGGTGACCGAGGAAGGACACTGGCATTCACTGGACCGTAACACTTATTCACAAATATTCACTGATGCTTTTGTTTTTGTTGTTATCTTTGATGGGACTTTACCTCATCTGGGTACCACTAAAGTGATGAAGCATCTCACAGAACCAAGTATATGTTCTAAGTGTGAACAAAGTATGGTTTTGGTTGCTGTTGTATTTGAAGAAGAGAAATCTTTCTTTGCTAGTGTTATGAAAAGATTTATTCTCATCCTAAAAATGCATTGCTGCATTCCTGTTGTTCTTGGTAATCAAAAAAAAAAAAAAAAAAAAAAAAATTCAAGCCTTCAAACTGGGTAAACATTATTTTTCATAGACATAATCTAAATAAAACTACTAAGTGTGATAATCTTTTACCAACTCAACACTGACTATGACTGCTGATAGTTTGGGTAAATAAGAAAATGCCTTTGAGTATGTCTTCTTTGAAAACGAGTATGTTTTGTTGCATGTGGTACCCTTTACTGGACAGGAAACAGTGAAAGTTACAATGATCTTTGATGCCTTACATGTTTGTATGCAGTCGAACAATTCTTTAGAGAACTGTAAAAACCATTTCTTAAAAAGATAAAATTATCTGCAGTCCAACAATAACCTATGTTATTCGTTACTCCAGATGTTTTCCTGACAGAAATCAATTAAGCCTGGAGACTTCCTGGAAGAATAGAACTAATAAACTCCAGTATGCATAGCTCTGTTTAAGTAGGGAACATTAATGCTTTTATATATACATCCGAGAGTGTATGTGTGTGCATGTTAGGAAGCATGCATGCTCATGCAGAGGCCCAAGGCTGATGTTAGGATTGCTTTCCTTGGTTGCTTCTATATATTCATTTACTTAAGTACTTAGTTGAGTCAGGGTTGTTCACTAAATCCCATACATAGTTTTCGTTAGACTATACTTTTAAGTCAGCCTCTAAAACCCATTTCTGCCCACCCCAACTTCTGTTACAGTTGCATATAAACACACCTGGCTTTTACAATCCAACTAAAGTTCTTGTCCTGTACAGCAAACACTTTACTTACTGCAGGTCTGTTAGGTTTACTTTAAAAAACAATACATGATCACCACAAATATTTTATAAAGTCATCTTTTATTATCATTTTTAAAATTTTTATTTAAAGAGTCATCAAATATATTATAAAGGACTACTGGGCATAGTGGCACTGTGATGGTTTGCATATGTTTGGCCCAGGGAGTAAGGTGTGGCCTTGTTAAAGAAAGTGTATCACTCTCAAGGTGGGCTTGGAGACATTCCTCCTAGCTGCCTGAGGATGCTTCCTTTTGGATAAGATGAAAAACTCTCAGCTCCTCCTGCACCATGCCTGCCTGGATGCTGCCATGCTCCTGCCTTGATGATAATGGACTGAACCTCTGAACCTGTAAGCCTGCCCCAATTAAATGTTGTCCTTTATAAAACTTGCCTTGGTCATGGTATCTGTTCACAGCAATAAAACCCTAACTAAGACAGAAGCTGGTACCAGGGACTGGGTTATTGCTATGATAGGCCTGACCATCCTTTTTTTGGAAGAATGTGGATTTTGGCATTTTGGATTTGGAAAGCTGTGGAAGGCTTTAAATGGGGCTTAATGGGCTATCCTAGTAAGAATATAGAAGACTTTGTTACTGAGAGTGATTTGAAATGTGCTGACTTGGATTAAGTGGTTTCAGTGGAGAATTTCAGTATGTGGCCAATAGGCTGTTTTTGTAGTATTTTGGTGAAGAACATGGCTACTTTTTGTCCTTGTCTAAAGAGTCTGCCTAAGTTTAAGATAGAGATTTAGATTAATTGTTCTAAAAAGAAACTCTCAAAACAGCCTGTTGTAAGTTCTGTTGTGTGGTTACTAAAGCTCACCCTTATGCAGAACATTTTAATGAAAAGGAGCAAGTTGAGAAAGGAAAGGTACAAAATATATGGTTTGAGTTTAAAGGAACACCAGGAAGTGAAATGGAGCTAAATCCTGTGTTCAAGAATTTTAAATTTAATTAAGGAAGTAAGGCCCTTGAGGCAGGACCCCACCCAGCTGAATTAGCTTCAGGCGACTTAGTGCAAACTTTAATCCCAGGAGTCAAAGACAAGCAGAACTCTTGAGTTCAAGGCCAGCCTAGGACAGAGCAAATTCTAGGTGAAGAAAAGCTTAAATCCAGGTGTGGTGGTCCACACCTTTAATCCCAGGAGACTGGCATACAGATCTCTAAATTCAAGGTCAATCTACAGAGAAAGATCCAGGGCATCCAAGCTTAGGTAGTGAAGGAGTTAGAAAAGAGAAATCTAATGATGCAAACTCACTGGTAGGGGTTTTAGTCCCTGGGTCGGTTTGGTTAGTTAATTTTTTTCTTCCCAAGGGGTCACAGAACCTTTCAGCTCCTTCAGTGCTTTCTGTGGCTCCTTCAGTCCTTTCCTTAGCTCTTTTATTGGCGTTCCTGTGTTCAGTCCAATGGTTAGCTGCAAGCATGCTCCTCTATATCAGCATGGCTCTGGCAGGGTTCTGAGGTGGCATCGATATCATATTCCTGCCATTAAGCACTACTTGGAATCAGCAATAATGCTTGAGTTTAGTGGATGCAAATTGGGTGGATCCCAGGTAAGGCAGTCTCTGGATCATTTTTTTTCTCCAATCCCTGTTCCTGTATTTGTCCCTTTATTTCCTTCATTGAGCATTTTATGCCCACTTCTAAAAAGAAAATAGGGCATCCACCTTCTGGCCCTTCTTGTATTTGTGGTTCATGATGTCTGTGAATTGTTTCTTGGGTATTCCAAGCTTTTGGGGTAGAATCCGCTCACCAGTGAGTACATACCATGTGTGTTCTTTTGTGACTGGGTTACCTCACTCAGGATGATAGTGTCAAGTTGCATCCAATTGCCTAGGAATTTCATAAAATCATTGTTTTTAATAGCTGAGTAGTACTCCACTGTGTAGATGTACCACAATTTCTGTATCCATTACTCTGTTGAAGGACATATGGGTCTTTCCAGCTTCTGGCTATTATAAAAAAGGCAGCTATGAACATGGTGGAACATGTGTCCTTGTTACATGTTGGGACATCTTTTAAGTATACGCCTAAGAGTGGTATAGCTGGGTTCTTGGGTAGTACTATGTCCAATTTTCTTTGCAACCACCAGACTGATTTCCAGAGTAGTTGTACCAGCTTAAAATTACACTCACAATAGAGGAGTGATCTTTATCTGCACATCTTCTCCAGTATCTACTGTCACCTGAGTTTTTGATCTTAGCCATTTGGACTGGAGTGAGGTGGAATCTTAGTGTTGTTTTGATATGCATTTCACTGATGACTAGGTATGTTGAGCATTTCTTCAGGTGCATCTTAGCCATTCGATATTCCTGACTTGAGAATCCTTTGTTTAGCTCTGTACCTCATTTTTTTAATAGGATTATTTGATTCTCTAGAGTCTAACTTCTTAAGTTCTTTGTATATATTGGACATTAGCCTTCTATCAGATGTAGGATTGATATAGATCATTTCCCAATCTGTTGTTTGCCATTCTGTCATTTTGACAGTGTCCTTTGCCTTACAGAAGGCAAATTTGGAATTTCATGAGGGCCCATTTACTGATTCTTGATCTTAGAGCATAAGCCCGTGCCTATGTGTTCCAAGCTGTTCTCCCCTTTCTTTTCTGTTAGTTTCAATGTACCTGGTTTTATGTCAAGGTCTTTGATCCACTTGGACTTGAGCTTTATACAACAAGATAAGAAAGGATTGATTTGCATTCTTCTGCTTGCTGACTGCCACTTAAACCAGCACCATTTATAGAAGAGGCTGTCCTTTTCCTATTGAATATCTTTAGCTTCTTTGAAAAGATCAAGTGACCATAGGTGTGTGGGCTCATTTCTGGGTCTTCAATTCTATTCCATTGATCTACTTGCCTGTCTGTGTACCAATACCATGCAGTTTTTAATCACAATTGATCTCTAATACAGCTTGAGGTCTGGGATGGTGATTCCCCTGGAAGTTGTTTTATTGTTCAGAATAGTTTATATTATCCTGTAGATTGCTTTAGGCAGGACAGCTAATTTTATTATGTTGATCCTTCCAATCCATGAGCATGGGAGATCTTTCCACCTTCTGAGATCTTCTTCAATTTCCTTCTTCAGAGACTTGAAGTTCATTGACTGGGAGGGTGTTGATGCCTCCTTTTACTTCTTTAGGGATTATGGGGCCATTTAGATGGTTTATCTGATCCTGATTTAACTTTGGTACCTGGTATCTGTTTTTGTCCATTTCCTATAGATTTTCCAGTTTTGTTGTGTATAGGCTTTTGTAGTAGGATATGATTACTTCTTGAATTTCTTAAGATTCTGTTGTTATGTCTTCACTTTCATTTCTGATTTTGTTAATTTGGATATTCTTTCTTCTTCCTGTCATTAGTCTGGCTAAGGGTTTGTCAGTCTTGTTGATTTTCTCAAAGAATCAACTCCTGGTTTCATTGATTCTTTGTATGATTATTTTTATTTCTATTTTGTTGATTTCTGCTCTAAGATTGATTATTTCCTGACATCTAATCTTTTTGGGTGTACCACCTTCTTTTTGTTCGAGAGTTAGCATCTGTGCAGTGAAGGTGCTAGTGTGTGCTCCCTGCAGTTTGTTTTTGGAGGCGCTCAGAACTATGAGGTTTCCTCCTAGCACTGCTTTTATTGTAACCCCTACATTTGGGCATGTCGTGTCTTCATTTTCATTAAATTTTAAAAAGTCTTTGATTTCTTTATTTCTTCCCTGACCAAGCTTTCCTTGTGTACAACATTCTTTAGCTTTATTGTATATGTGGGCTTTTGTTGATATTAAAGACCAGCCTTAGTCCACGGTGATCTGATAGTAGGCATGGGATTATCGATGTTTATGTATCTGTTGAGGCCTATTTTGTGACCAACTATATAGTCAATTTTGGAAAAGGTGCAGTGAGGTGCTGAGAAGAAGGTATGTTCTTTTGTTTGAGGATGAAATATTCTATAGATGTCTGTTAAATCCATTTGGTTCATAACGTCTGTTAGTTTCACTGTGTCTCTGTTTAGTTTCTGCTTTCATGATCTGTTCATTGTTGAGACTAGGGTGTTGAAGTTTCACACTATTACTGTACATGGTGCAATATATGCTTTGAGCTTTAGTAGAGTTTCTTTTATGAATGTGGGTGCCCTTGTATTTGAAGCATAGATGTTCAGGATTGAGAGTTCATCTTGGTAGATTTTATTTTTGATGAGTAAAAAGTGTCCTTCCCCATCTTTTGTGATGACTTTTGGTTGAAATATATTTTATTCGATATTAGGATAGCTACTCCAGCTTAATTCTTGAGACCATTTGATTGGAAAGTTTTCCCCAACCTTTTACTCTGTAGTAGTCCCTGTTTCTGTTGCTGAGATGAGTTTTTTTGTATGAAGCAAAATGCTGGTTCCTGTTTAGGTATCCAATCTGATAGTCTATGACTCTATATTGGGGAATTGAGTCCATTGATGTTAAGATATATTAAGGAATAATAATTTGTTTCCTGTTATTTTTGTTGTTAGAAGTATAATTATGTTGTGTGTGTTTCTTCTTTTGGTTTTGTTGCAAGAGGACTATTTTTTGCTTTGCCTAGGGAGTATTTTCCTTCCTTGTATTGGAGTTTTCCATCTATTATCCTTTGTAGGGCTGGATTTGTGGGCAGATACTCTGTAAATTTGGTCTTGTCCTGGAATATCTTGGTTTCTCCATCTATAGTAACTGATAGTTTTGCTGGATATAGTAACCTGGGCTGACATTTGTGTTCCTTTAGGGTCTGTATGATGTCTGTCTAGGATCTTCTAGCTTTCATAGTTTCTGTTGAGAAGTCTGGTGTAATTCTTATCAGTCAGCCTTTTTATGTTACTTGTCCTTTTCTTTATATACTGCTTTGAGTATACTTTCTTTGTGTTAGACATTTGGTATTTTGACTATTATGTGTCAGGAGAAATGTTTTTTTTTTTTTTTTTTTTTTTTTTTTTTTTTTTTTCCCTCCTGGTCCAATCTATTTGGAATTCTGTAGGCTTCTTGTCTGTTCATGGGCATCTCTTTTTTAAGTTAAGAGAGTTTTCTTTTATAATTCTGTTGAAGATATTTAATGGGCCTTAAATATCTTAAGTTGGTAGAGTCTCTTCTACACCGATTATCCTTTGGTTAATGTTCTCACTGTGTCTTAGATTTCCTAGATGTTTTGGGTTAGGAGCTTTTTGATTTTTACATTTTCTTTGACTGTTTTGTATGGTATCTTCTGCCCCTGACATTCTTTATTCCATCTCTTCTATTCTGTTGATTATGCTTGTGTCTAAGAAAACCTTGGAAAGAGGTCAGTTTCCTGGGTCTTCTATCTCCAGGGCTGTTTCCCTTTATTCTTTATTATTTTCATTTGTTTTTACATCATGGACAGTTTTGCTCAATTCCTTCATCTGTTTGCTGTGTTTTCCTGTCTTTCTTTAAGGACTTCTACTTGTTTTTCTGTGTTCTCCTGTATTTCTTTAAGGGAGTTATTCATACACTTCTCAGGGGCCTCTATCATCAGCATGAGGTGTTTTAAGTCCAACTCTTGTTTTTCTGGTGAGTTGGGATATATACCACTTGCTGTGATGGGAGAGTTTAGTTCTGATGTTGCCAGGTTGTCTTAGTTTCTGTTGCTTAGAATGTTGCGCCTGGCTCTTGCCATCTTTTTATCTTTGATATTAGCTGATTTCGTTGTTTCTGAAAGGAGCTTGTCTTTCCTGTGTGGATACCTTTGCCCTGAGAGTTCCCAGAGGTCTCTCCCCAGATATTCAGTGGAGAACGAGTGTGGGCTCATCCGTTCGTTCAGGAGGGAGAGCGTTTCTGAGTCTCTTCTGGGTACTCAGTTCTCTGTGGACAGGCTGCAACTCCTGATGACACTGTTCCTGCTCTGCCTGTGCTCTTGTCTTCTTAGATCCAAGTATATTGTTTGTAATAATAAAACAGTCCCTACTGGTTCCTGAAGAACTCTACACTGAAATGGCTTGCTTGTAGTATATAATATTCCATTGATTTCTTTGGCTTATTAAATACAGAAATATTCCTGCTTTTCTGGGTTATAGTGTTCAGTTTATGTGTATTTTTCTTTTTTGAATTAATTTGACTATTGCTATGAATGGTCTATAGTAGTTTATTAAGTAAATACTCCATGAAAAACAAACACTTGTGTTGAATGCAGGAGGTAGTCTTCTTTATATTCTATTATATATCTATTACAGATTACATCATCCAGTGCAATTATCACCTGAAGAATATGATTCACAACAGCAAGAACAGCAGAAGGCCCACTGCCATTACTTCTTAAATGCTTCTCTTGATACAGTATGTGTTTATGGTGTAATACTCACCGAGCCTCCTGTCAAATTAGTTCTTTATTGACATTTCATTGTTTTTCTCTCCCCTCATGTATATATATATATATATATATTTCCTTTTGAGTCTCATATGTATAATGTGATAAGCCTCAGTAAAGACTCAGAGGCTATTTTGAGTTTTTTATTTAATTCTTTGCTTATTCAATTTTCTTGGGAGACTTCTACAATCACTTTTTCTATATTTTAAAATTAAAGTACCTGCCTTTTTACTACTGAAAATTCTTAAGGAGCATGTTATCTCATTTAATCTCCACAGTATTTAGTAGAATTTCTTTGAGAATATTAACTGTAGACTATTTTCCTTTATTCATGTCTACTTAATTAGCTTTGTTTTTGCATTTAACATTTTGACTACTTTCATTGTCATTTTCCTTATGATTCCATTGTATACTTTGTTTGTTTGTTTACGGTGAAAGCTTTTCTTAAGTAATTGTACAACTTTAGAATTGACTATTGAAACCTCATGCATAGAGAATGAAGGACCCAAAGTAATTCAGTGGGTGAGACTGTGCTTCTGCTTTATACCACTAAGAACAAACCTGGCTAACTTGATATAAAAATAAAGGGCTTTGGAATAATCCTACCAAGGATATGAAACATTTGTACTATGACTAATATAAAACACTGATGAGAGAAAATAAAAGAACAAATTGAGCAAGATACAGCATCATGGATTAAAGGCGGCTACCCTGTGAAGAGGCTGTAGAACTAATGTGATGCACAATTCACTATATCACTATAAACGATATCAATTTCTTCCACATGTCTAGAAAAGGCAGTCCTAAACACTGTATAGATCCAGACAAGACCTAAAACAAATAAGAAACACTGAGCTAAAATACTAAAAATGGAAGCATACACACCTTGATTTCAAAACATAAAGGTATTATAATAAAAAAGTTACAGAAAGAGAAAGATTGATGAATAGGATGGAAAATACAAGGACTTCAAATTTCAAGCATCTTGTGATTACTTGATTTTCAACAAAGATATCAAATATGTACAGTGGAGAAAAATGTAGTTTCAACAAATGGCTTTGGATGGTTATATAGAGAAGATTAAAACTGTATACCATATTTTAAAATTATCTGTTCCATGTATAAAATTTAACTATAATTGGGTAAGATTCTTAAACATAAAACCTGCAATAATAATGCTCCATAGTCTACAACATTGTTTTAGAAAATTATTTCTTAAGACTCCAAAACTATAAGGAACAAAAGAATAACTGATAGAAGGGACTGTACAAACTAAAAGACTATGATAAAGAAAACAAATGACCTACTGACTAGGAGGGAACAGTTCCCCCACCATACAGGGAAACAACAAGCTAGTCTCCAAAATACATGTTACAAATATAACTCAAGAAAAATAAATAAATTAAAAAGTAAGCACAAGATCTAAATATGCATTTATCAAAAGACAAGATGGGAATAGCAAACACATAATTAAAAATAATAAAAATTGGTTAAATCATTAAGAAAATACAAACAAAATCAAAAGGGGATACCATCCTATGTCCACCTTATGGTTATTCAGACTTATTTTCTCTACTTCAAAATTCCCTAGTGTTCTTCATTTAGATCCAAGGTAAGGCAGAATTGTTCCTACAAAATAGGTTGGCAACAGAAAAGGACCTCATGTGATCTTCCATGTTGTGACTCAAGACACATCCAACATTCATGACACTACATCCATGGTGTAGTCTTACACAAACAGGCTCCACAGCCTTTCACTAAGCCATGTGAAATTCCACGGAGCACTGACTCATGGTTTAATAAAGCTTTAAATTTTTTCCTATATGCTTATTGGTACTGTCAACTTGACATCAAATGGAGTTATCCGGGAAGAGTTAAAATTAATCAAGGGATCACATCATTAAGATTGCAGGCAAGTCTATGGGGTACTCGTTTCATTAACTGTTCCCATGACAGGGCTTGGTGTGTTATGAGTATTGCCTGGGAGAAGTGGTCTTGGGTTATGCAGGAAAGAAGACTGAGTAAGCCATGGGAGAAAACCAGTAAGAAACTGTCCCCCATGGGCTTTGCCTCTCTTTGTGCCTGTATTTCTGCCCTCACTTCCATTAGTGATCACCGATGATCAGGCTCTGTAAGTCCAATAAGCCCTTTCCTTCCACAGCTTGCTGTTCAGTGTTTAATCAAAGTGATAGAAACTAAATTAGAACAGTCCCTTTTCATAGCTGTATGTCTCTGTCTAGACATGTAATAAAGATGAAGATTCATAAAATAAGCTACGCACTTTCATAACCAGTATTACAAAATTTAAAATATATGTTAATGTGAACTATGACAATCAAAGTGAAAAGGCTACTAAATAAAGATTATTTTCAAAATAACAATGAAAAGAGAAGTTGACAAATGAAGAAAATGGAACAAGCATATGCTGTTGGTGGGAATGTAGCAAGGTATATTCTGTAAAAAAATAAGGAAAATTATTATCAAAGATGCTTATAAACAACTTGAAAGATCGAATATCACCTAGCAGTCTTGCTAAAGCTAAGATAGTGGGTAAAGAGCTGAAAGCAGCTAGGCTGAAAGATTGCTGCCTCATGTACATGTCAGCATTGGATGCCCAGGCAAGATTTTAAAGAAATCTCAGTGTCTACCAAGGAATTACTGACTTAGAAAATGTGCTTCACACATAGCATGGAATATTACATGATTTTATGATGGAAAATGTTTGAATGGATCCTGAAAGGCATGATAAGAAACAAGAAATAACAATTTTTGATATTACTCATATAGACTCTCATGGAAATAGTGGAATGGTGGTTATGAGAGACCAAGTGGAAGCTCAGGAATGGGAGGAACAACAAAAAATAATGAGGAGGACAAAGTTTGAAGTTTACATTTCAGTGCTCAACTGTACTGCATAGTGACCAGCACTAATACTGTTTTCCAAATGCATTTAAAACACTAAGCTATTTTAAATATTTTCACTATAAAAATGTTAACTAGTGAGCTGAAGGTATGCTAATTGGATAGATTAATCATTCTATAATGTATACACAAATCAAAACATGGTATACTCCATAAATATACATAATTATTTGTCAACTAAAAACTGAACAACCCCAAATTATTCTATAATTAAATTAGATTATACTTTTAAATGTGTCTATTTTAAAATGCATTATCTTTAATAAACTGCAAATTATTTAAGACATTTCCATGGGTTTTTCACAATATGTTAAACACGTTTTTACATCCCACTTACATGAAAATGCATTAGGATTAAAGTACTTTGGAAAGGAAAGCACTTTAAAATTCAAATTCTAAATAGAACTGATTCAGATAACTATAGCACAAGGAAAGATTATGAGAAATCATGAGATCAACTTTGATATTTTGCAGAATTTAAAATAGCATTTGAGTATTTTGCACAGAAGATGAATCAAATTGTCAACTGTTAATTACTTTCATGTAGAACTAAAAAAAATCTAAATAAATTCACTGAAGTGGTCAAATATTTAAAACTATTACATAAGCCTAATGTTTGAAAATGAATTATTTTTATATATTTTAAACAGATCAATCTACATAATTAATCACACTACTTATAAACGGTATTTAGTGTTTTCAATTTTACTTTATCAAAATGCATGTTTTCTAAAATTCAAACTAAACAGTCATTACTAATTATACACAGGGAAACATAATGCCTAGAGGGTAATATGTAAGTCACAGGTCTTATAAGATATAGTTAAACAATTCTGAATAAAAGAAAAAGAATTGGCTTCCAGCCCAGAATCAGCACACAGAACCTGGGCAAATTCTTTTAATTTCTCTATGCTGTCTTTTCACTGTCAACCAACCGATTTCCGTTTACCGTGTTGGGACTGAACGGAACCTCACTAAGTACAGCACACTAGGTAAGAGCTATATTACTGAGACATGTCCTTGGCTGTTAAAGGATTGAAAGGCTATTTACCTCAAGGAAATCTTTGACAGAAAATTTTCTAATTGATAATTTAGGCAGCCTTTGTAGCTCTGAAATTCGGTCATTAACAGATTTCAGCTACTTTTTCCGCACAGGCTGAGAGTGAGTGGGGAAGGCAGGGAAAGAAAGATAGGGACTGAGGCTCAGTGGCATAGAAATACATACAGCATTCATTGTATCCGAGGACACAGACTTACAGAATTGGTGCTGAAAGAGAGGCACACTTTAAAAGGCAAAGTGACAAGGATGATGTCTGAGAAGGAAATTCACAAAAGTAACAAAAAGGGGGGTTTTATGCAGGAAGAGTATGAGGAGCAGCAGAGCAGTCTAACTTGACACAAAGCAGGTGTGATCGGCTTTAAAACATATTCTGAAACTGAAAATGTGATCTCTGAACTGGAAAAACTGAATAGTAACATATAGGGTATAATTATTGGCACTTAACATTAAATGGAAGAAATAGCTCAAAATATGAAAAAGTAGAAAATCTTCAGAGAAAACAAACAGAAATTGCATCAAAGGGTGAAAAACTTCTTATAAGAATATGTATAAAAATACATATTAGGAAGAAAGAAATGTTATGAATTTCTAGAAAGAACAAGTTACATATAAAATAAATATAAAATCACATCTTACATTATACTCTATGTGAAGCTGTAAGTTATTGAATACTGAAAAACAAAATACCAATTACAGGCCATCAAACTATTCTTTGTCCAAAGTTGATTAAGAGAATTCTGCATATAGAAAAACTGAGAGAACAGATTACTCCTTGTGGTAGTTTGGATGAAAATGGACCACTAGGCCCTTAGGGAGTGGCACTATCAGGTATGTTGTTGGAGGAAGTGTACTGCATCCTCTTCCTGCGGATCCATGCAGAGCACATGTGTGAAAAGGAAGCACCTTTTCTGCCTGCATGCCCTCCTGTTTTCTGTCATGAAGATATCAGACCCCTGATACTGTAAGCCAGCCTCAATTATTTTTCTTTATATGAGTTGCCATGGTCATGGTGTCTCTTCATAGCAATAACCCCTGAAACAGAAGTTGGTACACAGGACTGGCAGTGCTATGACAGGCCAGCCCATGTCTGTGTTGATGGAAAGTGGAATCAGGAATCAATGAAATCCTTTATGTGGAGCTTAATGGGCCATACCAGTAGGAACAAGAAAGACAGTGGTGCTGAGGGTGATCTGAATTGTGTGGGCTGGCTCAAGAGCTTTCAGAGGAGACGGATGTTAATATGTGGTCTAGAGACTGTTCCTGTGATAATTTGGTTAAGAATCTGGCTATCTTTTGGTTTTGCTGAAAAAATTATCCCTGAAGCTAAACCGAAGAGTTTTAGATTAGTTGCATTGGCAGAAGTTGTTTCAAAACAGCTTAGTTTTGTTGAGTGTTTATAGTGTTCACTCTTATTCATATCTATAATGAAATGGAGCAAGCTGAGTAAGAAAAAATTTAGGTAGAACGGATTGAGGAGAAAGGGCTCCATGCAGTGGAATGGAGTTAAACTCTGTGTTCAAGATTAACTGGTTAAAGGAAAGTGTGATGTTAAATGGATTAAAGGGAGTGGTGACCTCAGAGCAAGACCCCACCCAGCTAAGCTTCCAGCTTTTGGAAAGAAATTAAAGAAAAGCTTAGATCTTGGTGTGCTGGTGAATACCTTTAATTCCAGCATCCAGGAAGCAGAGGCAAGTGGATATGAGTTCAAGGTCAGCCTGATCTATAAAGCAACTTCCAGGACAGCCAAGATTTGGCAGGGAAAGAAGCCATTAAAATAGAAAGCTACTTAAAATGTATTTGAACAAGGGGGCCATGTTCCAGGCCCAACAACAACTATTTGTAAAAAAAGACTAAGGATTTTTAAAGTAAGAGAGACACGGTAAAAAGCTAATGAATCTAGAGCCCAAACAACTGAACTCTCAGTGCAAATGAGGAATTCAAAGTGGGCAGAGGAAAGAAAAGGCCTCATGATGTCTGTCTCATGTGAGGAATGGAAGAGTTCTCAACTTTGCACTGAGCAGAGGCAAGTAAAGTCAGTGAAAATGAGCCTGTTTTCAGCTTCCAACCAAATTATGGAGACAATGAATAGCAGAACAAAGAGCAACAGTTTCCCATATTAACAAGGCATTAAAACAAACCAGGATACGTTTGAATATGGAGAATTTCAGATCAGAAAGTAATCCATTAAGCATTATTTGAGTGTAAACACTCACTTCTAAGGAGCCTTGTCAGCTCAGTTTGTGGAGCATCTGTCGCACACCCAAGAGGAGTGCATCTCCACAACCAATGGAAAGGGCCAGTAGGTCTATATTTGTCAAGGAAAAAAAATGATAAAAAAAAGAAAAAACAAACAAAGTGAGGACAGAGACATGCCAGAGAAAGTTTATCCATACAAATCATATCTCAGTATTTGACTGAGAATAATTTACTTGGTACAGTCTAATTTGTAACCTATTATGATTATAAGGTAAAATATACGGCTAAGTCACTCGAAATAATCTAAGTGATAAATAATATCTCTAAGAAAAATATAGAAAGATTATTTTAGTATATCTTCTCTGAGTAGAATATAAAATTATTAGGATATTAATTATTCAAGCTATTTCCTTATATTTGTTATTATAATCCCATTATAAAATGTATCCTGAGTTATGAACTATAAACTAAAAAAAAGTCACATTCTAGTACGGTATTATAAGAATCCAAAATTTGTAGTAAAAAATCATATCATTAAATATAAGCCACACAATTACTTTGGGTAGAAAGCATAAAATATGAATATATAACATAAATCATGATATTATAATATTCTTCACAAAATGCACCATTGCTTTATGCTTTTGGTGCAAATAATGTCCCTGTTAAGACAGTAAGTATACAGTAGTAATAGCTGACAGCAGAAGATTTTGTTCTAAAAGAAATCATTTCAAATTTAACACAGGCAAAAAATGAGTAATAAATAACCTTGCAAATATTAAAAATACTGCATGCTTAATTAACTAAAAAATTGAATACCTGACCATGCAGGGAACTAATCTATAATATGATTACAAATGAAATACCTCTATTCATGCATAAATTTCTCAAAGATTTTCTTAAGAAATATCTCATGCTGAGTCATACTCCAAACATTTTTGTAAGCAATCGAGTTAGTGACAAGAATGAAGGAAAAGTGTGAGCATTTCTATTTAAGGAACATAATTTGATTTTAATGCCTATTCAAAATTAAAAAAGAAGATAATTTTTACATTTTAAAATTGCCATGTGGATATAGTTCACTGAAAATTAATCTCTACTGAAAGCTTGAAAATTTTGTTTTAATAAGTCATAAAAGTAACAGATGAAATTTATAGATCACTTATGCACTTTTTATTACCATTCTAATTTTTGAATAATTTCTAGAAAAATAAAAGCTTGAAGTAGAAACAACATAAACACCATTAATTACAAAATATTTCTCTTGCTAATTCCACTAGTAACAGTTTTGAATATTTGAATATTTTCATGTGCCAGACATTGTACTCAAGAAATTATCATATTTATTTTTAGCCACTTTGCATAATTATTCCCATTTAACTTCTATATCTCATTTCATCTAAAAAGATCATAAGGTCAAAATTAAAGCTCGAGTTTGGCCTCTAAATTCTGTACAGTAAAAATGAAGCAAAGGTCATACATTAAAAGTGTTTACCGCGGGCTATGAGTATAGCAGTCTTTAATTAAACAAGCAGACGAAAAGCAATGCATCCCATACTGAAAAGCACTTGCAACCATGAAAGCATTAGAAAATGTGAAACAACATATTCTTTTCCAGATAATGTATCAGCTTGTTATTTACTATTTAAGACTATCCTTTTAAATGCATAGACTACTTTTGTTTTCTAAGGAATATAAAACAATGTAGATTTCCTGAAAAAATGCAAATTCATTCTTATAAAAATTGGAATTCTGAGAGTTTATCAAATGTACTCAATATACTATGATTGTAGTGACCTTCTCTTATGAAATATACTTGCTTTTGCCATTAGTTTAGTAGGACTCACATAGCCATGTTTTTTGATTTCTCAAAAGATTCCTGAATTTTTCCTGTTTCCTAGGAATAGTTTATTGTGCACATGCCTACTACTGCCTAGTAACACCTTCATATTATTAACAAAATAGGAATTACATTTCAAAAATCTCATTCGTCGTAGGATAGGCAAACAATAAAATATACTGGTCTTTCATGCTTTCTGTAGTCCTCTTTCTAGTCTACCCTTTTAATAAATACTGTGAGGGCTGCAGGCTTGATAGCAATCCCTTTATTAGGTTAGGTATATTCCTTGGATTCCCATCTCGCCCAGAAGTTCATCATGCAGGCATGTGGAATTTTGTCAACAGCCTTTTGAGCATCTAATTACATGATCATGGTGGATTTTTTCCCCCTTTCAGTTCGTTTATGTTGTGGAATATAGTGATGAGACTTTTATATGTTGAACTATCCCTGAATCTCTGGGTGATGTGTATTTGGATGTTTTTTTTTTTTTTTTTTTTTTTTGATATGTTCTTGAATTTTATTGAATATTTTTTGAATCTATTTAAACAAGTTAAGTTGGTCTTGTATAACAACAGACTTATGCGACAATAACTTCAAGCCTTTGAAGAAAGAAACTGAAAAACGTTAAGAAGATGGGAAGATCTCTGATTTTTGTGGACCTGTAAGATTAACTAAGTAAAACTTGCATCTTATAATCTACAGATTCAACAACATCCCCATCAAAATTCCATCACAATACTTGATAGACCTTGAAAGAGTAATACTCAATTGAGTATGGGGGAAAAAAAACCAAACCCAGGATAACTAACACAATCCTGTGAAATAAATGAACTTCTAAAAGTGTCACCATTTCTGATTTCAAGTTATATGACAGAGTTGTAGTAATAAAAACTGCATGACATTGGAATTAGAACAGCAGAATAATCAATGGAATTTGAATTGAAGACCCGGACATAAATTTATGCATACATGTACACCTGAACTTAATGAAGAAGCTAGGAATATACAATGGGGGAAAGCATGGCCTGTATGGGAGAATGAGACTCTGGACGACCCACCCCAGTAAGGACACTGAGAGCAAAAGAGAGGGGCCCTCACTTGCTGAGGAGTCCCCATCCCAACTCGGACCCCCACCACTGAGCATCTCCCTCACAATTTACATCACAGGACCCCATAATAACAGGAGGGGCCTAGGGAGTCCTCTCTACTCTCTTGAATACTATCAATAAAGTTCACTGCACTCCCTCCCCACCCACCCAAACAGAGTATTTTCTATTCTATGGAAGTTAATGGAAAAAATATTTATAGACCTACTATTACATAATGAACACCAAATTCTACCTTTTTATATTTTTGGATTTAATGTAATATATTAATAATTTCAGATACCATCATATTGTATATGCACAATAAAGCCAGAAGATAAAAGACTTAGTAAGTTCTTTTGTGTGTACATGTGTATGGGTATTTTGCTTGAATGTATGTAACAGCATGATTCCCTGGTGTGAAAAGGAAAAGGGTGTCAGATCACCTAGATCTGGATCTAGAGATGGCTATGAGCTAGCACGTGGTGCCTGGGAATGATTGGATTTATATGCAAAAGGGCAGACTGTGACGACAATCTCTCTGATAACTGCCAATAGTATAGAGATACCTCTGTGATACTGGTAATTATATGTTAATCATGATACAAGTTGATATTTGGAAGCTTTTTAAATAAATTAATTAATTTTTTAAATTTACATCCCAAATGCTGTTCCCCTCCTAGTCTCACCCTCACAAAGTCACAACTTCTATCCCATCTCCCCTTCTCCCCCCGGAGAGGTAGGCTCTCCTGGGTTTATTAATAAAAATTTATTAATTTTCCATTGTTAATATAACAATTTGAGATTACCTTAGAGTATGTGAAGATGTTTAATGTTGTGGCTGAATGGACTAAAGTATTTTTAAATATTTCTTTACATTTATATTTGTGTATATATGTGTGTCCATGAGCAAGTGCATGTTATACACACAGAGTGCCCATGCAGGCAGAAGATGTAAGAGTCTCTGGAAATGGAGCTATAGGTGACTATGAACTGCCAAGAGCATGTTGAAAATGAACCTGGGTCCTCTGCAGGAGCTGCCAGTGTTCTTAAATACTGAGCCACTTTTCAGCTTTAATTCTAAAACATTTATAAAAATCAGAATCACATTGCCAAAACAAATTGAAATCGTTAAAGTAAATAGTTGTTAAGGATAGACTTTTAGATACTAAAATTTTGTAAGCCATCGAACAGTGGGCTAACAGGAATATTTTAACAGATGTTGGATTTCTTTTCCTTTTTGATACAGTTGTATTGATCTCAGATGGGCTTTTCTTAATGAACTGAACTGTGGTACACATGAAATAAAGATAAGTGCAAACCTGTTACACTAAGAGAATGCATTCATTTTAATTAGTGCCATCCCTGGGACAGAGGTAGGAGTAAAGCTTTAGGTGTTAACCATAGTGGCAATACATGTATAACTCTGTGTCTGTTTGTAGAAAATGTAATCATAAAAATTTATGCATTACTATATTAGTGTTGGATGCCATTTTAGTCCATTACGTTGAAATGAAATTTGAAGAAAAACAGAGAGACCCATAAAGCAAGGAAAATGAGAGATACCCTGTGTTCCACTCTTTATTATACTTATACAATGAATTATTTTTGTAGTTTCACCCTCTCCCGCTTCTCCATTAATTACATGCTGACGTAGATTTGTTACATGTGTGTGGTAATAGGAACTACTGTTCATCATGCAGTCCTATGAAATAAGAGGTACCAAGTAGTGTTTAATATAAAGAGATCAAAAAAGAAGACATTACTCTCATTGCTCATATTACTACAACTGTTCCAGTCAAAGTACAAGGATTGCTTCTTTTCTATTTAGTGTGTAAAGAAGGTGCATGGGGGGGGGGCAGTGAGAAGACACTCACAATACACAGGGAGCTAACATCAGCATTCTGGTTTTCAGGCAAAGAATCTTTAGCCATTGAATAATAAATGCTATTTTCTCATATTTTAAAAGGTTTCATTTGTAAAGTTACCTACTAATTGAACTGCAAATCTTAAAGACTTCTCTTGGCTAGCTAGTCAACCTTTCCTGTATCTAGACTTGAGTTAATGTTTCCTTTGAAAACACATTTTTAAAAATGAAGCATGCATGCATTTACAATAAATTCATTATGTCCTTCTAAAGTAGTCCTGTACATCTTTATATCTCCATTTTAAATACTGCAAACAGCACTTCATTTCACATCTTCAAAAATAATTTGAAAAACATTTTATAGATATTATTAAGTATTTTAATATTTACTGAACTAATAAGTGATGGCTATATAATCCTAGTTTTGAGGAAACCTAGGTATTACAAGAGAAAAATTAGTGCATGGCACATATGAAGAACAAAGTGTTATTGATAGGAGTAAAGCATGTACTTGTGTGTGGGTGTGCATACATGCTTGCATGCATCCATGTGCATATATGTGGTCATGCACATGTGTGTAGGGTATCAGGCTGTGCTATAAGACTCTTTGAGGTTGAGGATAATTTTTCCACTCTATCAAAGTAAAACTTTGAAGTCAGAAAAGAAATTATCAAATACGGAAGGGTATTTCTTACAGTACATTTATTATATGACTTACATATTATATATTTTTCATGACATTTTCTTTTAGAAAACATGAGTAAAATTAGAGGATGGAGGAGAGTCAATCAGAAAAATCATGAAAGAAAAAAAAAAACACAATAAACCCAAACTATACTGAACAAAAATAAAACCATTAACAAACAAAATGGAATTATAGTAGTTTAAAATTTGTGTTTTCAGTCAGAATGTCTAAGATAAAAAACACAGATGACAGCAGATGTCGAGGATATAGAGAAAGAGGAACACTCTTCCACTGTTGCTGGGGTTGTAAGCTGGTACAACCACTTTGGAAATCAGTCTGGTGGTTCCTCAGAAAATTAAACATAGTCCTACCTGAAAACCCAGCTATTCCACTCCTGGGAATATACCCCAAAGATGCTCCAACATACAATAAGGACACATGCTCAACCATGTTCATAGCAGCCTTATTTACAAAAGGCAGAAGCTGGAAAGAACCCAGATGTCCTTCAGTAGATGAATGGATACAAAAATTGTGGTATATTTATACAATGGAGTACTACTCAGCTATCAGAAACAATGACTTTATGAAATTCCAAAGAAAATGGATGAAACTAGAGAATATCATCCTGAGTGAGGTAACCCAGTCACAAAAGAATAGACATAATATGCAGTCACTGATAATTGGATATTAACCCCAGAAAGCTTTGAAGAGCCAAGAAACAACTCTCATTCCATATGAAACTCAAAAAAAAAAAAAAAAAAAAAAAAAAACATAGTGTATAACACTGTCTCCAAGGGTTGTACACCTAGACCTTAAATTATTAATAATTTAAGAGCTAAAATTGCAGCCTTGTGGCAATCCTTGGTATTTAAAAATCATTATATTTAATCTTTACACACCATGAGAACTTTGACTATTTTCATGTTATATTTTGTTTTATAGGTACTTTATGCTCATTGTAACTAGTAAGTTTTCAATAAGTACTATCAAAACTTAAAAAAAATCAAGTAGTGACAAAAATATATGCATATAGTTTTATGCAAAAATGCTTTTAAAATCTGTACATTTATCTTTTTTAAAAATAATGTTGAAAAGAAATAAAATTTGTGTTTTTAAAAATAAAGTGACATTATAATGGATTCAGAAAATATCACACAGCTAGATTAAGCTAGCTACTCAAAGACTTTCCAAGTCCAAACTGTACATATCTCAATAAATTAACTTTTTAGCTTTTAATAATTTTTTTTAATTTTATGTGTATGGGTGTTTTGTTTGCATGTATTTCTGTGTACCAGGAACACGCAGTGTCCTTGGAAGAAACTAGTTACAGATGGTTGTTAGCTGCCTTCTGTGTGTGTAAAACAAAACGTTAGTCCTCAGTAAAAGCAGTATGTGAGTTTTACTACTATGCCATCTCTCCTGTTCTCAACGAACTTTTATATAAATAGAATAGCTATTGCAAAGCCATGGGTGTTAGAAAGGAAACAAATAAATAGAAAGACTCAGGTTAATATGAAACAAAAACAAAAATATAACTACTACAGTTTCACCGAGTCCAAGATGGAAGCAGAATCAAATAAAATCTGCATTCACGAGATCTAAATGTGATAAAATATGCTTCAGAATTGATGTAATAACTACTTTATAAATAATTATCTCTTTTGAAATGTTTTAAATGTTTTAACTAGTATACATATACATTCCTTATCCTACTTATGTAAGTGGCTAAATCATTAATATTTTTATATATGTCCATGGATATAAGAGTATCTAATAGATTCCACTCATTTATAGGCAACCCTCTATATTATCTGGAAAATATCCTAAGCCCAATGTACATGTTTGCTATAACCTATGTACATCCTCCCATACATTTTAAGTCAACTCTAGATGGCTGATGATACTCTCAGCACAATACACATCATCTGTAATGCTGCAGTGCTATTTTTTAGGTAATAATGGTGTGGGAGTATCCATTTCAGAGCACATTTTCCCCCTCACAAATGTTTCCAATTTGTGATTGACTGAATTCATTGATATGGAACTCATGACTACAGGAAGTCTGCCTGTAGTATATAGAGTATATAGTTTACCTTTATATACTATGGATGGATATATATATATATATACACACACACACATACACACACACATATAATCTTTCATTCATTTCTATTTTTGTTTGATTTTCAAATGTTAATGCAATACCAATTTCTTTGGGGGGAAAATTCCATTACATGTAATATACATTCATATATAAGTGAACCAACCCTTTCAAAATTATTAAGTAAAATTTTTTATGTTTTGAAATAGAAAGAATATAGAAATGATTGCATATGAAAGAAAATGATTTAGAAAATGGAAGAAACTTCACATGGAAACTTCTAAGGAAGAGCTTAGTGAGCAGAAGGACACTTACACTCATCTCTTAAGTCAGCAAGTTTTCATGGCACAAATCTATTCCTTTTTATATTAAAATGCTAGGTGTTAAGAATTCTCATTGAGTAGTAACATACCCTTTGCCTCATGGCATCCATTTCTCTTCAGAGTTCTTCTTTACGGAGATTCAATCAAATGACCTTCTCCAGATCCCTTTTTATTACCTGTGTTATATATACCCCCTACACATTAGCTCACAGCAGGCTTTCTTCAGGTACATATACTTTTCTTACGACTTCACTTATTTCAAAAGGTCAAAACATATCTATTAAAATGTATTTCTTGACTTAGTGTCTTACATATAAATAGTAGGGGCCCATTTCAATTTTCAGGTGGACAATTCTGAATGAGTATCACATATTCAATGCAGAGCAAACAAATCCAAAACATACTCCAATATATCTTGATACTTGTACAGCTTGGGCTAAGGAAATAAAAACTAATGTAATAAACAGGACAGAATAATTTCTACCACACCCCCCTTAAGACTGCAATGTTATTCAGTAACAATGTTATAAACAATGTTGAATGCACCCTTATTTTGCTATTACCTTCTACCTTTGGAAAAATCCCACAATGTACCGATGTCTCATCTGGATTACAACAGCATTCTGAGTTCTTTCACTTGCTAATATTGAAACTTTAAAAAGCTACTTATAATAAAGTTCAAACTCAGGTTTTTTATGCTTTTATAAACATTTCCATACTGCATATTTTATACCGATAAATGTGACAAATAAAAGAATTTCAAGTTGCTAGAATTAGAGGTGAAAAATAGGGAAAAGAGACCTTGGCAGGACAAAAAAAGGCCAAGTATCACTGGCTCTCATGAAAATATACCTTGTTTTCATTGCCCATGGTCATTTTTGATTTTGCACAGTTAAATACCATTTTTTTTTATTTTCATGTCATATATATTGTAAGAAAATTACAGTGGAAAGTAAAATAAACTATTATCTTTAAAGTAATGAAACCTGCTCAGAATGAACTTTGTGTCTCACTTCAAACTTAAAGACTGTTTATATTTACTGCTTTAAATATAATTACAGTCAATTTATCTACAGTACTTACTTCTAGATAGCATGATTTTTGTTTTGGTTTTGTTCAGTTCCTTTTTTAGACCAGGTTTTGCTAGGAATTTTAATCCAGTAGCATGGTCACTTGGATAAATGATCACATCCAAAGACCTCCTAGGACTATGTGATGTGGGTGGAATGTAGACACTCACTAGATTCTATCATCACCTGGCTAGAATAGAGACACACCCTTAGCACACACCTTTAATCCCTAGGGCCAGAATACAAACATACCCTTAATATACACCTTTAATTTTAACAATGAAGGGTTAGTTTGCAGAATGAAGTAGTCAGGTTTAAAAGTGACTTCTAATTGAAGATCAGACAAAATGACCACTCAGAGAAGATCTGACAGAATGAGTCAGAGATAGAAAATAAGAACAATATATGAAGAAAGGCTACTAAAGAGCAGTGAGAGAGAAAAAGATGTGGCATGATGTGTGGTGGGTGTTTTGTGTGTATGGCAGTTGTATCAGGATAGGTTGCAGAGAGAACAAGCTAGTCCCAGGTGAAGGCAGAACTAGCCAGAGAATGAAAAGGAATCAGAAGAGTAAAGCATATTGCCAAAGTTAGTATGAAACCAGACAACAATTAAGTCAGAAGTTGAGAGAAACCAGATGGCATCAGTCAGCTTGGAAGACTAGATTGTACAGAGGCAAGAAACTAGTGATAGAAAAGAGGAAAAAGAAGCTTTGAGTTTAGCCTAATCCCCAAATGTACTTAGATTGGGTACAGCTCTAATTTCATCTCTACCTCTGAGGAAACAAAAGCAACAACATTTACAGAGTTTTTCTATGTAGCCCTAGCTGACTTGGAACTCTGTTTAGACTAGGCTGCCATTGCCATATGAAGATCAAAGGTCACGACAGCCCTGTTTCTAAACAGAGGAAAAGAAAAGTTGGTCTATAGAAAGAACTGCTGAGTTGATTAAGCATAAAGAAAAAGGTAAAAAAAATCATTCTTGTATCTTTAAGAAAATGAAAGCTTAGATAACTGATGTTCTAAGCAACTCAAATGTAAAAGAAAAATTTAAAAAGTACCTTTTGGGGGGAAGATATTCATTACTAAATTCACAAATACCTGTATTTTCCTAAGGCAAAAAACAATTTTCTTTGATAATTAATCTATCCATGGGTAGTAACTTATACTGTCATATCATTTTTATCTCTTATTTTCATATTACTATTTTAATGCAAACTGTTTCCTTTCTGTTATAATATCTTTATCCACATATATTTTTTATATTACATAATTAGAAAAATATGTGGAAAGTCAAAAATTAGTGAGGATTTAAAGAGAGGGTTAAGGAGACTTGATACAAGAAGAAGCCTCAAGGTAACTGTTTCTGGTTCTGCATCTTTTTTTTCTGGATTAGGAGTTATATTCAAATGTATGCTTGTACAAAATTTTAGTACCTATTAAAGAGGAGGTTAAGTCTAGAGTTTTCAAAAAAACAGAAGTGTTTTTCTATAAGATAAAGAATCTAAAATGTTAACACTGAAGCACTCCTAGTGACTCTAAATAATTTCATTTTAAACCTCTTCACATTTATGTCAAAATCATAACAAGGAATGAAAATTGTAATGTTTTTATTTCTTTAATTTATAATCGAGGTAATTTTTAGGATACAATGTGACTAAGTCTGATTCTAACTGATAAGATAGTCGTAATTAATCTGAACCCTGAAAGCAAGCTCACTGCCTTTCTTTGCTACTCTTGGGACCCTGGCATCTGGGACTTGCTAGTGGCTACTTCCAGTTCCCCCTTCCCTACTATTACACACCTACTTTCAAATTCCTGACCCTCTGTACTTTTCCCCCATCTCCTCCCATTTCTGAACTGGCCCTGATTTTTCCCTTCCCTCCTCTTTCCCTCCCACATCCCTCTCTCTACTTCTTAGAGATTATTGTCTTTTCCCTTACTGAGTTACATTATTACATCCAAAATAAGCAACAAAGGGATATAGAACTGGTAGAGACCATATCCAGTGGATAGGCACTGCCCCCCGATGAAGAATGGGGCCCCCCACCCACCTTAAAAATATTAATCCAGAATTCTTCCTGTCAAAAGGAGATGCAGGGACAAAGAGTGGATCTGAAACTAAAGGAAAGACCATTCTGAGACTGTCCCACCTAGGGATCAATCCTACATGCAGGCCCCAAACCCAGACATTCTTGCTGAACAAGTGCTTAGTGAAAGGAGCTAGGTATGTCTGACCCAAGAGGCTCTGCCAGAGCCAGACCAATACAGATGTGAATGTACACAGCCAAATATTGGAGTGAGTGGGGGACTCCAATGGGGAAGTTAGGGCAAGGACTGTAGGAGCTAAAGGAGTCTGTAACCTCATAGGATGAACAATATCAACCAACAAGACCCCCCAATGTTCCCAGAAACTAAACCACCAACCAAAGAGTACACAGTGAGTACCAATGGGTCCAGCTGGATATGTAGCAGAGGATGGCTTTATCTGGCATCACTGTGAGGAGAGGCCCTTGGTCCCGTGGAAGCTTGATAACCCAGGATAGGAGGATGCCAGGCTGCTGATGCAGGAGTCGGGGGGCACCCTCATAGAGGCAGGGGGGAGAGAGGAGGGGATGAGGTCTTTGGAGGAAAAGCTAGGGACGGGGATATCATATAAAATGTGAACATAAAATAAGCAATAAAAAATTTAAAAAAAGAAATACATACTCTGAGTTGCCCACAGAATAAATAAATCACAGAATCAAAGGCTAAAAAGATTTTTAAAAACTGGCTACTGAATGAGAATTTAGCCCAATTCATTTTTAGGCCCAGCTTCCCCAGGTTCATGTCACCAATTAGAGTAGTAACAGGTAACTAGGGAGAAAAGCTAAGAGATGTGTTTACCAGTTTTAAGGCTTAGAAAATGATAACCCTTTTAAGAGGAAATGCTTCCTAAAAAACAAAAAAATCGAACTCATCTGTAGAAAACAACAAACTATAAACAAACAAAATCAAGTTACCACTTCCCCTAAATTCTATGTTTTCTTGTTCTTCCTCCCCTCCTTCTCCTCCTTTCTGTTGCTGAGTCTTCTTCCTTTCTTTCTGTTTAAGAGCTGGCTGCAGTTTTCTTATTATTTATCATTCTAACCTTATATGTTTAGATCAGTGTTTTTCGTTCTTTTAAACATTATTTTATTCATTTACACTCCAGTCGTGGCTCCTTCCTAGCTATTCTTCATTTTAAACAAATTATACCAAAATGGTAAGTATACCATTCACTACCTTTTCTGAAAATAACTTCCTGTAACAATGTATCAAATTTTGTACTAAATGCTTTGTACGTGTTGCAAAGTGAATCTCCTCACAGAGCTTCAACTCAGTATGCAGTAAGTATGAAGAATGAACATCAACTTCTTTATAAATTATGGTTTTTGGTACTTCATAAAAATAGTTTTAAGTCTTACTTTGTGATTTTAAAATGTACAATATTTAATGCTTGTTATCATCATATACTTTGTGGTTCACTTAAATTTGTTTCTCACTGTAGTCTACTTGTGGTTTGTCAGCCTCTATAGCTGAACTTGGAAAATGAAAAACAAAAGCAAAAACAAAGAAACAAAAAAACCTTTTCAATCTAGGTTCACACATCCCAGGAAGCCCAAGTTCTACCACTGGCTCTCACCTGTAGAATGTTTAAGATTACTTCATCCTGCACAATGTTGCCATGGTCTCACTATTATACAACTTCTTTGAGAGTTTGCTTCTAATATACAGCTGAAAGTTTACATACCTTTTTAGTTACTGTTGGGGCTCAGATTGGTTTATGATCTATGATAGTGTATATTTGCTTGGCGCAGGGAGTGACACTACTGGGATGTGTGACCTTGTTGAAATAGGTGTGTCACTGTTGCCGTGGGTTTCAGACCCTCGCCCTAGCTGTCTGGAAGTCAGTCTTCCACTAGCTGCCTTCAGATGAAGGTGTATAACTCTCAGCTCCGCCTGCACCATGTCTGCCTGGATGCTGCCCTTCTCCCACCTTGATGATAATGGACTGAACCTCTGAGCCTGTAAGTCACACCAGTTATATATCGCCCTTAAGGAGTTGCTTTGGTCACAGCAGTAAACCCTAAGACAGGATCCATGCTTCTTTTCTACTTTCTTACTAAATCGATGCCCTAGAACTGTTTCCTTTTTACTTACAAAATATAGCAGGTAAGTTGTACTTTATCCACTGGTAATTTTTGTCTTATGGAAATCATTCTTTAGACAAGTAGTTAACATCCACTTTTGCCTCGTTTTATGTTTAGAGGAACCATCTTTTGTACATTTCTATTTTTTTGAATTTTTAAAAAATTACTTATTTTAATAAAATATCATTATAGCTCACAAAATTTGTTACATAATAATATATGATAAATACACATTGTTTATCCTTTTTCTTTTTCTAAGAAGGACTGAGGCTTCCACATTTTGGCCTTCCTTCTTTTTGATCTTCATATGGTCTGAGAGTTGTTTCTTGGGTATTCATAGCTTTCTGGGGTTTAGTATTCAATTATCAGTGAGTATATACCATGTATGTTCTTTTGTAACTGGGTTACTTCACTCAGGATGATATTCTCTAGTTCCACCCATTTGTTTAGGAATTTCATAAAATCATTGTTTCTGATAGCTGAGTAGTACTCCATTGTGTAAATGTACCACAACATTTGTTAATTTCTCACTCAGAAGATTGTGAGTTCAGTGTATCTTATTCTGCTATAAACACCAAAGGAGTATGGTAATGCTATTTTTTGTGCCTGTTTTGAATATGAGGCAGAGAATTTCAGCAATCTTCCTAGGGTTTCAGTAAGAAATCAAAGTAAATTAAAAATTAATTTCTACAGTATATTGAGTCTCCTTAAGAGTTTTACATTACTTTTCGCACACAAAACTGTCCTGACCATTGTAGACAAAGTTTATCCATAAAGAAACATCCAGCATCTCCTGTATATTATGATGAAGCTTTTTTTCAAACCTTTATTCAGGTGTAGCCTATTTTCTGTTTCTTACTCAACTGAAAGTTTATGATTAAAAAATAAAACTGTGTCAAGGGGGATGCAAAGATGGCTCAGTGCTCAAGGTTACTTGAGACTCTTGCAAAGAATGTAAGTATGGTTTCAAGTATCCATGTAAGTGGTTCATAATTCCTAACCCCACTTCCTGATCCAGAGACTTGATTCTCTCCTTCTGGCCTGTATGAAAACCTGCACATATATGGTGTACATATAAACAGGCACATACATAAACATCCAATAACAATTAATAATAACCAGCACCCACTACCAATCAATGCCATGAGCCAATCTGTTCCCAACTATTCGATCACTTAAGATATTGTTGAAATTAAATAGATGTAATTAGAAAATATCATCCTAAGTGAGGTAAGCCAAATACAAAAGAATATACATAGTATGCACACACTGAGAAGTGGATATTAGCCAAAAAGCTCTGAACACCCAAGATAAAATTCACAGGCCATAGGAAGCTCAAGAAGAACGACCAAAATGTGGATGCTTCAGTCCTTTTAAGAAGGGGAAACAAAATATTCACTGAGGAAATGAAGAGACAAAGAGTGGAGCAGAGACTGAAGCAAAGGCCATCCAGAGACTGCCCCACCTGGGGACCCACTCCATAGGCAGCTACCAAACCCAGTCAATATTGCTGATGCCAAGAAGTGCTTGCTGATACGAGCCTGATATGGATGTCTTCTGGGAGGCTCTGCCAGAGCCTTACTGACAGAGATTTAGATCCTTGTAGCTAACCATCAAACTGAGCACTGGGATCCCAATGGAGGAGTCAGAGAAAGGACTGAAGGAGCTAAAGGGTTTTGCAACCTCACAGGAAGAGCAACAATATTAACCAACCAGAATCCCCAGAGCTCCCAGGAACTAAACCACAAACCAAACAGTAAAACATGGAGAGACCCATCGCTCCAGCAGCATATGTAGCAGAGGATAGCTTTGTCTGACATCAATAGGAAAAGCCCTTGGTTCTGTGAAGGCTTCATTTCCCCAGTGCAGGAGAATGCCAGCCAGGGTGGTGAGGTGAGATGGGAGTGGATGGATAGGAGGGGAAGCACCCTCGCAGAAATAGGGAGGGGGTATGGGAGAGGGGGCTTTTGAAGGGGAAACTGGAAAAGGGAACAGCATTTGAAATGTAAGTACATAAAGTGTCCAAAAAAACAAACAAAAAACCCAAATAACCTTTAAAAAAGATGCTATTTTGCATAAATATTTGCCAATGTGTATATTTCATTAGGACTCTGTAGTGTTAGTGCTTGGGAGATTAGTTAGCAGTTAAGAGCACCTGCTACTGCTCTTCCAGAAGACCCCTGTTCCGTTCCTGACACCTGCACTGGGGCTCAAAACCATTTGTAACTCAGTTCCCCAGGATCCAATGCCTGCTTCTGACATTCACGGGCAATGCACACATGTGATGCATGGACACATGTACAGTCAAGTCCTTGTCCATATAAAATTAAAAAAAAACTTAAAAAAAAAAGAATTGCACAATCTGTGGCCTTTGGGGTCTGTCTCATTTCACGTGTCTTTTGGAGGTTAATCTGTGTTGTAACGTGTGTCTTCACTTCATTACTTTCACTGACAATATTTCAATTTTCCACAGATGACATCTAATAATTGGTAGAACTTTGGGCTTTCGCCATTGTTTTCATCATCATCCTCATCATCAAATAATGATTCTATAAATGCTATGTGTCTGGTTCTTTTTGTGAAAAGTTGTCTTGCTATCTAACATTTTAACTAATAAATTTAGACATTTTGCGAATATCTCTATTTCCGACACTTACATTTCAGGATTCCAGTTCCTCGACATCTTCACAAACAGTTGTTATTATCTTCTAACGTAAGTAGTTAGTGAATGTGAGGGCATGTTATGGTTTTAACTGGAATTCCCCAACAATGTTCACTGTGCTTCTCTGCTGCTTTAAAACTTCTATAGAAGGGTTGAAAAGATGGCTCAGCAAGTAAAAACACTTGCTCTTAAAAACCAGAGTTTGTTTCCCAGCTCATACCACTCAAAATATCAGCTTCGGAAGATCCAATGCCCTTTCCTGCCTCTGTGACACACATATACATGTGCATACAGACACACACATATATACACACACCAACTTTGATGTAAATTTAATTATTTAAAACATTTTTAGGAGCTATTTGTAAATGCTGACTACAACTCTGTATTAGGTATTTGATGTCTCAAATGTGTGTCTTTAGGGTTTCATTATGGTACCATGATGTATAAATTATAGCCTTTAGAATTTGCTGGAGAAATATCACTTTCAAATGTTAATTGATATGTTATCCATGGCAGGTAACTGCTGGTTAAACAAACATTTAAACAATTGGTAAAATACATGTTAAACCCCAGCTAAGTAGGCCAGGGAAACAGATGCTGAGAGGCCAGCTGAAAACAGAATAGGAGCCAGAACAGTCCGTCTCCACAGAGCCCAGCACCCATCACAGGACTGAAATACTACAGCACAGCTGAAGCCCCCCTCCCCCCCTTTTTTTTCAAATAACCTGTATGAATATAATAGAGGTCCTAAAAAAAGAAAATCACATACATTCCTTAAAGTAAATCAGGAAAACCCAAGTAAATTTTGTGAGGAAATGAATCAATACAAAAAGAAATCCAATGAAACACATAAAAACAGTTCAAGGAAATGAATAACTGTTCAAGACCTGAAGATGGAAGTAGATTACAGAGAGAAAGTCTAAACTTGGGGAAAGCCAACAGGAACTACAGAGACAAGCATCACTGAGAGAATAAACGAAAAGGACATAAGAATCTCAGGCACTGAAGATACTATTAAGAAACAAGCAAACAAACAAAATAGATAAATCAGTCAAAGAAACTGTTAAATCTAAAAAGCTCCTGATTAAGAAAAATCCAGTAAATCTGAGAAGACTAAGTCTAAAAATAATAGGAATAGAAGAATTCCAGCTCAAAGTCTCAAAATATTTTCAACAAAATCATGAATGACAACTTTTATAACTAATGGAGATGGGTCACCAAATAGATTGGGTCAGAAAACACAGTTCCTACATCACATAATAATCAAAACACTAAACATACAAATAACAACAACAATAACAACAACAAAAGAATACTAAAATCTGGAAAGCAAAAAGGCCAAAGGGCATATAAAAGAAGATCTATTGGAATTATCCCTGACTTCTCAATGGAGTCACCAAAAGCTAGAAGGGGATATACACATGTGCTGTAAGAGACCATGTATTCTAGCTTAGGCTACTATATCTGGCAAAATATTCAGTCAGCATAAATGCAAAAAATAAGACATTCCATATTAAAAATCTAAGTTAAGCAATAACTATGTACAAACCCTTCCCTACTGAAGATGCTGGGACAGTGATTTTCAATCTTCTGAATGCTACAGCACTTTAATATAGTTCCTTATGTTGTAATGACCCTTAAAATTATCCTTGTTGCTACTTCACATTTTTATAAATTACAGATCACTATGTATATAATAATAAAATTGTGACAAGTCTATGCCTAAGATGTTAGTATTAGTGATTAATACTCTGTACATATTATATGATTAATAGGTTCTAATATTAGGCCTAATATCCTAAAAGAACATGACCTCTAACATGAAAATCACCATTCTAAGATCACAGAGGATAAACATTAAAGCAAAAGAACAAAATCTAGCAAACAGCTTGAGAAGCTATGACAGTACAGCTGAAGTCAGTGAGACAACCACGTGAGTTATAATAGGTGACACCAAGCGAGTCTTTTGAATTAATGAAAAACCATGTAAAACAATATGAAGAGATCTTGCATATGCCTGAATGAGGACTCAAGGAGGACAAGAAGGAAGCAGACAAGGGCAATATTTTTATGTCCTTAAAATCCTTCAATTCAATCATTCAAGAATCACAATGAGTCCCAAAGCACAATAAATGAGAAGACTATTCTATGTTCCTATAATAAAAATACAGAGAATGAAAGTAAAGTCAAGACCTTAAAAGTAAGCATTCCTATTCACCAATGTTGGCAGTACAGCCTGGTGTGTGTGGTTACTATGGAAGTCAATGTAGAGACTCTTCCAAAAGCTAAAAGGAGAGCCATATGACAGAGCTTTTCCATTCTTTGGTATAAGTCCAAAGGATGTGATATCATACTAGTGAGACACTTGCTTGGTCATGTTTACTTCTGCTCTATTCTCAATAGTTAATGTGGGAAAGCATATCAGATGTTTGCCAAGCAATGAACTTGCAGATAATGAAAATGAAGTACATAAACACAAAAGAATTGTACTGAGCTTTAAAGAATATGAGATCGTAAAATTCTGTAGAAAACAAAAAGAACCAGAAAATACACTGAATAAAATAACCTATAGCCAAAAAGAACACGTTTCATTCACTTAAATTCAAAATATGAACCTTTTCGGTTTCAATGTAACATTCCTAACTTTGTTACTTTTCTAATGCTGTGATAAGACACCATGACTAAGGCAACAACGTACAAAGAATTTATTAGGCTTACAATTTCAGCAAGTTATTGTCCATGACCTTCATGGTAAAGGAGCACGGCGGCAGGCAGGTAGGCATGTTTCTGGAGCACTACTTGAGAGCTTACATACTGATCTACAAGTAGGAGGCAGAGAGAAAGAGAGCTAACTGGGAATAGCATGGGCTTTTGAAACCTCAAAGCCTGCCTCTAATGACATACCTTCTACAAGAAAACCACCATCTCCCAATTCTTCCCATACAATTCTGCAAACTGGGGACCAAGCATTCAAATATATGGTCTATGAGGCCATTTTTTAAAAATAATTAATGTAAACACATTATTATAAAACTATTTTACAATTTAAGCTTTTATTTGAGAAATGTATTCACACTCACAATTTCTTTAAAAGTCTTTTCCATGACTGCATCTAATAAGGAACAAACTAAAATCATGTTGGGGGTGGGGGGAGGCTAGCAACACCACCAGATCGAACGCCTCCCCATTTGCTTATTTCTTAGATATCTGTGTGTTCACATATGCATGGCTACTGATAGATGCTATGAGGCCATTCTTATTCAAACCACCACATTCAAGTAACCCTAGAATCCAGGATAGTAGAAAGGGACCATTAGGCGAAGAGTATAAGGAACACAAGAGAAGAGTCTCATAGGATAAAGGTGTGGTGGGGGAACCGAACTGAGGCAGGGCTAACACCCAGGAAGAGGATTACACTAAGGAATTCTAAAAAAGCCATTGGCGAACCTATTATTTTATAAGCATATTTAAATATATATATATATGTATATATATATATATATATATATATATATATATATATACACACACATGTAGACACATAGACACACACACACACACACACACACACACACACACACACAAAAGCAATTTTAAGATTTACTCCACACAGCAGGATACTGCTTCTTCCTAGACCTATCTAACAACAATAACAACCAAAAACCAAAACCAAAAAACAGCTATAAGCAAGTTGTTGGTCAGAAGGTTTAAATGAGCTCTAAAAAATATAGGTTCTTACCAGTGCTTTTGCCTGCTTGGTAGAACATGCCCAATTGTTGAAGACAACACAATCTGGTAGAGGGTAGGAGAAGAAATCCAGCTGGCACTGCCTTAGAAGCTTCCTACACGAGGAGTTGGCCTCAGGTTCAGGTGCTAGCTACATAAGCCACCAAGCAAGAACAGACAATAATATTTTTCCCATCTGTAAAGTCTGTTGTATTAGTTCCTTTCCTGTTGCTGGGATTAGACCTGTGCATCTGATAACAAGCCACATTTATTTGGGTTTATGTTTCCCTAGAGGTAGCGTCCATCACCACAGAGAGGGCTGCCAGCAAGCAGGAAGAAAGGTTGGATCAAGAAGATAAGAACTTATTTCTTAGGCCATAAAAAGAAAGCAGAAAACAAATTCAATGTCCTAAGATTTCTGAAACATCAAATCTTTGAAGTAACAAACCCCCTCTAGCAAGGTCAATCTCCTAAATTTATCTTAATATGTCCACCAATCAGAAATCAAGTATTGGCATGCTAAGACTGAGAATACCTGGTGTGAACCAGATCTATAAACTACATCCATGACAATGACAGACCTACCAACGTGTCTCTAGTGACTCAATAGCTGTACTCATACCAGTTTTCTGTCAGCACTGACAGAAGGTCACTTCAGAGGGCCTGGTACTAGATGAAGAACTAGCAGTAATAAAGAATACCCAAAGAAAAGCAATCAGTTTTCTTCACAGACAGTTGGTGGGTACTGACTTTTCAGCATTAAACATGTGTTCATTTGTATGTATGTGTGGATATATATATATATATATATATATATATATATATATATATATATATACACATATATATATATATATATGTACAGATATACACATATGTGAAATTAAAAACAATTGAATTTGAGAAGTGTAAGAAGGAAAGGGAGTAGTAGAAATGATGTAACAAAAGTGTATTTACAAATAAATTCACAAAATAATAAAAACACATTTTAAGAGTTAAATGACTAAATACATTTAAGATTAATGAGTAAAATCACTGAGATTCATAACTTAACTCTTGAAAGGGACAATAAAATTGAGCATATTAAAGAGATTCACTCACTACATAAATTTTTATCAGAAAATTTTTACTAGCAAAAAAGGTAAAACAAGATTATTTAGAGATAAAGATTAAGAGGATCTATTACTCTAATCACTGATATCTGTCCAGCCATGTGGAAAATAACAGATCTGAAATATTAAGACATACGATAAGAAAAAAAACATGGTAAATGTATGTTTAGGTAAAACCAACCTTAACATTCTATAACAATTTTAAACATTTCATATGCTTTAAAATGACAAAGAATGATATGAAACTTGAGAAAGGGTGAACAGTTAAAAGGTTTTGGTCTAAGGGGGTTGTTTTGCTTAGCTAGGTAATACAAGTATGCATATAACTGTATAGTACACATGAAGACATTTCTAGGGTGATCATCTAAAAATAGAGTCTTTATGTACCACACTATAAATAGAGAAAGCCAATGGGTGTGCTTGTGACAAAACAAAGAAGAAAAAGAGGTTAATAAAGAAGAGAAAGGATGATAAAGGGTGTGAAAATAAAAAAAAATAATAGAAATACAAGGAAAGAATATTAAAACCCACAAGGAAATCCAAGTAACACAGAAAGGCAGGCCAATCAGGCTACAACACCTGGCTTTTCACTGTAAGTTCTGAAAGCCAGGAAGGTAAGGCTGATGAGCTCTGCAAACTGACGGAAGAATCCAGACTAGACAATATACACTGTAAAATTATAAGTCACAGTAGGTGGAGGAAGAAGAACATTGCACTTATAACAACAAACATAAGCAATTCCTGGACACCAATCCAGCTTTATAGAAGGCACTAGAAAGGGACTTCTGAGATTAACTACATTGAAGAGGACATATAGAACACATAATCCAGAAACTGTAAATCAAACGGGGTTTAAAATAACCACACCGCCACAACAAAATAACAAAAATCAATAAACACTGCTCATTAACAACTCTCAGCAATGATGATTTAAACCCCCCAGTCCAGATTAACAGACTTGATTAGAAAAGAGGATCCACGTCTTTTACACTACTCTTGGGCATAAACTTAAGTGACTCGATATCCAATTACAGAGATATTAGGCCATCCATGTTCACTGCTGCTCTATTCATGATAGCTAGCAATTGCAACGAATAAATAAAGACTATATGGTACATTTACAAATGGAATATTATTCAGCAACTAGTAAAAATGGAATTAAAAAGTTTTGCAAGTAAAAGGATACAGCCAGAAATAATCATCCCGAGTTAGGTAAATCTGACCAAAAAGACAAGTAGTGTATACATTTTTTAGTGTAGATATTTGCTTTTAAGTTTTCAGTATGTGCTATACAATCCAAATGGCCACAGAGACAAGATACTTAGTAAGGGACTAAGTGGGAGGAAGGGATCTGGCAAGGAGGGAAACATAGTACATACTGTTTTGGGGGAGATTAGGGGTGAATTAAATAGGGGGAAGAGAGAAGAATTAATGAGGGAATACAGGGAGTGATAACTACTACTATATAGGGGGAAAGTCAACATGGAAAACTATTACTAGAGAATTTTTCTAAAACATATAAATATATGAAAGGAATCTATATGACCTTACTAAACAACAGGAAAGACAGTACCCACATTAGAATAATCTAATGCCCCAAGTGCCAGGAATGGGTTAAATGGTTAGCTGATGGCATAAAACATTTACAGGTTAAGCTATTGTCGAACTAGAAGCTTTACCTCTACTGAAAAGTGTTCCTGGAGCTGAAAGTACAAAGCATGGCACTATACGAGAAAAGCATTCATCAGTATTACCCGGCAGCGACTTGCCTGTAGGATACATTGGTGCTGCCAGGCCAATCTTATGGAGGTATTTTCACCACTGCAGTTCCGACATGTCAGGATTAATCTAGCCTGTTTCAAGTTCTTACACAATTAGCCAAGACGACTGAGGCTTTGCTAACTTGACACATGCATAGCTCATTGTTAAGCCACAGCCTTTCTTTTCTTGTCCATCCCCCAAACCATACATTAATAACGACAATACAATAATACAGTGTAACAATAAAGTGTAAAACACAAACTTAAAATGTCCCCCAATTTTTGAAAATTTGAACATTAGAAAAATTCAGTCCCTTTTAAAATCCAATAGCTCTCCACTGTAGGTCCTACAAAATAAAAAGTGAAAATCTTCAAGAGGGAAAACTCAGTTCACAGTTACATCTGAACAATCAAAGCCAAAGTCCAATTCCAATGTTAAACCTGAGTAACCAAAGTCTGGGATCCAGTGATGACCTAGGCTAGCTCCACTCCATGCCTGCTGCTGTCTTAAGCAGTCATCTCGTGGTACAGTCAAATGCAAAATGCTAGGGTCTTCTGCTGCAACTGCACTGCTTTTCACCAAACGTGTCTCCTGGGTTCTATTTAGAAAATCATCTCTGCCAACCTCAGCTGCTCTTCATACCCTTTTATGCCTTAAGCACCAGTACTACCTGGACCAGTTATGCTAAAGGTCAGCAACCAGCATGAGATACTAAATTGGTCACTCCTGGAAGACAGCTTCTTTGTGCTGACCGTTAAGAAACACCAGAACATCCCACCTCACAATCCTGGTCTCTTCTTAATCACAGCTGACACTTCAGCCCCAACTGACCAGCCCCAGCCCCAGCAGAGCAGAGGTTTCACTTTAGTGGTTCTGGTCTCTTGCTGATCACAGGCTACTCTTCAGCTCCATCTGCCCAGACACCACATCTTCTTCACAGTAAAGGCCTGATAGTCTTTGCTTCCCTCTGAAATGTCACCAGCCAGGTTTCCATAGTCTTTCCTGCTTTCAACATTGTTATTTTTCCAGGCTCCTACAGAGCTCTCAACACCAAGTGGCTTTCCTAGCCCACAGTTCCAAAGTGCTTCCACAATCCTCCCAGAACAATATGGTCAGGTCTGTTCCAGAAAGAACACATTATCCTGGTAGTAACTTGACTTAGGGTATTTATGCTGCAATGAATCCTTTTTCAAGGATTATCAACACACATGTATTTCTTATGAAGATCTCTCTCTTTTAACCATATTTTATCCAACTGATCTAAATAAAATACAATAAATAAATTGTCATGGAGTGGAAAACTATGTTTTTTTTTTTCCTTTGTTTTTCCTTTTATTGGATATTTTTTAAATTTATATTCCAAATGTTATCTCCTTTCCCGGTTTCACCTCCAGAATCGCCCTTCCCCCGCCTCTATGAGGGTGCTCCTCCACCCACCCACTCTCACTGCCCTGGCCTGCCTGCCTTCCTGCCTGCCTTCTTGCCTGCCTTCCTGCCTGCCTGCCTGCCTTCCTTCCTTCCCCCTTCTTTCCTTCCCACCTTCCTTCCCCTCTTCCTTCTTTCCCCCTTCCTTCCTTCCTTCCTTCCCCCCTACCTTCCTTTCTGCCTTCTTTCCTTCCCACCTTCCTTCCTTCCCCTTCCTTCCTTCCTTCCTTTCTTCCTTCCTTCCTTCCTTCCCCCCTACCTTCCTTCCTGCCTTCTTTCCTTCCCACCTTCCTTCCCCTTCCTTCCTTCCTTCCTTCCTTCCTTGTCATACTCCCATCTCCTATCTTCCTTGCTGTCATCTTCCAGGTAATTTCTTCAAAAATCCTCTTCATCTTTAAACTTAGAAATCTCAGGACCATTTACATACTTTTTTCCTCCTATTAAACACTGGAATCAAGTAAAGAATACTATATAAACAACTGAGACGTACTTTCTCTACTGTCATATCCAGAAAATAGTAAGTTGACAAATCCTACTCACTGATCATGATCTTCTGACTTCAAACATTGTGATTTAGTTAAGATCCAATACACAGTTCCTGAAGTTACCTTAAAACAACATAAAAAGATAAAAAAAGATGATTCAGAAAAACAGAGCCTTAAAAGAATTTATTCTTAAGTAGTATTTTTCACCATTTCTATTTTTTCCTTCAATTAGTAAGACATATGCATTTATTCATTAATTAAATATTTCTCCACATGTTTCTTTTTTAAAACTTTATTTTAAAAAACAAAGATAAATGTACAGATTTTTAAGCATTTTTGCATAAAAGTATACAAATACATTTTATAAGGCTGTAATTAAGTATTTGTGGGTACATATACATACACATATGTGTATATGTAACAATAATATAGGAAAAGAGGTTATTAATTTGAGGAGATAGGAGAAAAACTGGGAGGAGCTGTAGAAAGGAAAGGGGGTATGATACACTTCTATTTTAATTAAAATATATTCTTTCTATCCAAGGTATACAAAGAACTCAAAAAGCTAGACACCAGAGAATCAAACAACCCTATTAAAAAATGGGGTAAGACTTAAACAAAAATTTCTCAATCGAAGAATATCGAATGGCTGAGAAACATCTAAGGAAGTGCTCAACATCCTTAGCCATCAGGGAAATGCAAATCAAAACAACCCTGAGATTCCACCTCACACCAGTCAGATTGGCCAAGATCCAAAACTCAGATGACAATAGATGCTGGCGAGGATGTGGAGAAAGAGGAACGCTTCTCCACTGCTGGTGGGGTTGTAAACTGATACAACCACTCTGGAAATCAGTTTGGCGGTTCCTCAGAAAAATGGACATAGTACTACCTGAAGACCCAGTTATTCCACTTCTGGGCATTTACCCCAGAGATGCTCTAACATACAACAAAGACACATGTACCACAATGTTCATTGCAGCTCTATTTATAATAGCCAGAAGCTGGAAAGAACCCAGATGTCCTTCAGTAGATGAATGGATATAAAAATTGTGGTACATTTACATAATAGAGTACTACTCAGCTATCAGAAACAATGGCCTAACAAAATTCTCAAGAAAATGGATGCATCTAGAGAATATCATCCTGAGTGAGATAACCCAGTCACAAAAGAACAGACATATTATGCAGTCACTGATAATGGGATACTAACCCCAGAAAAGCTCTGAACACCCCAGAAACAACCCACAGACTGTGTGAAGATCAAGAAAAAAAGAAAAAAAAAACATTTCTATTTTATATGCTTATAACTTCTTTGAGAAGGCTATATAAAATATGATATGCTATATTATATATCTTACATAAACTTTGTACATTTTATAAACTTTAATGACCATTTTATAGACTAATTGTAATCTGTTTCTTTTCCAATGACTTCTTCAGTCTGACTTTATTCTGTTCTGACTGCCTTAACCATTTAGCTATCAGTATCATCAAAACCCCTTCCACAACTGTTTTTTTCTGATTGTCTTGAATAAAACATTATGAATATAAACTCTGCTCATAATGGAAATATCCCTGTCAACATCCTCCATCTGGGATCAATACTGCCTGTTAATACTATAGCTACATAGGTATATCATATATTTAAAAGTTAATAAGCAGGAACCAACTATTCACAGTAAATAATATGGCATAAACATAAAATTTTATATAGATTATATATATAAATATTTATTACATATAAAATATGATACTATAAAGAACTCAAATATTTCCGGTTTTTGGACATTTAGATTTTTATATTATCAATTTTAGATAGATCAGTATGTCTGTCTCTATTCAAGATAACAATTTTCATTAGTTTACATATATTAGGTTCCATTTTCTTTTTACACTGCATTTTCTTTAAGACTTTATTCTTAAACTCCATGGTATGCTTGACTTGATATTAATATGTACTGAATGTTACATATTACACTGTTAATATGTACTGAATGAATTTCAAACAAAGTGATTAATGTGAAAACAATGGGTATTTCTTAGTGCTGTATTAAAAAAACATCAGAGCATATGAATTATAAATGCAATGGCTCTGCAATTCCGAAGAACATAACAACCAGGCATCTATAATCCTAGCACACAAGAGGTGCAGGAAGAAGTATGGCCAGGCAGTTTGGGCTTAATAGTGAATTTTAGTTGAGCTTTGGTTGCAATTTAAGAACCTTTCTAAAATGGGGAGAGGGAGGAAAAGAAAAACCAAAGGAATCTAACAAATGGAGATTCTTCACTGGCTCTGGTGATCTGAGGTCCTGACACAAAGAGAAATAGGTCATCAAGGAAGGAGATGGCTTCAGGAGGTCTGGGTCTTTCTCCCAGTTCTGAAGTATAGAGCTGTCTAAAGCCTTACAGCAATGGCATTTTTCTCTTCTCTTTTATTAGACATTTTATTTACATTTCAAATGTTGTCCCTTTTCCTGGTTTACCCTCTGGAATCCCCCATCCCCTCTCCCCTTCCTCCTGCTTCCATGAGCACCTGCATTTTAAACTGGTTGATTCTTTTCTGTTGGGGTCCGTGCTGAGCACTGTATAATGCTTAGCAGCACTTTTGATCTCTATTAAGCTAGATGCCAACAGCACTACCTCGAGTCCTTCTGGTCTAATCATACAAAACATCCACAAACCTTTCCATACATCCTCTCCAAAGCAATCTTCTTAAAATGAGGACAGCTGTTCAGTGGTGAAAAAGAACAACTGTGCCCGATAATCCTACAGCTTTGAACTGCAGAACCTCACCCTCTAATTTTCTGGCTGAATTCCTGACTAGCTAGAAGAAAAAAAAATTAAATCTACAGATGAGAAATGTACAGCCAATATCATCCAAGATGGAGACACAGTGTAACCCAGCAAATGAAGTCAGCGAGGAAGCACTGATGGTCCCTCTCCCTACTCCCCACTACTTTTCAATACTGTGCTCCACCACTACATAGATCAGTAAAGCACAAGAAGGGATACAGAGAGGGAAAGGAGTCAAACTACCTCTAATTGCAAATCTCAGGACAGTATACATCAGAGCACCAAAAACTGTAAAAAAAAAAAAAAGTCTAGAAGGATAACTGGAGCTACGTGGCAGGACACAAGAACTTTCTATACACCAGCAACAAGAACGAAGAAGAGAACATGGACATACGCCATTCACAATGTCCTCTAAGTAAATAAAAAATACAGGAATACACAACCAAGGAACTGCTACATCTCTACAATAAAAACTTTAAATTTGTAAAGATAGGGAAAAAAAAAAACACTAGAAACTGGAAAGATACCCCATGCTGACTGGTAGAATTAATATTAGGAAATGACCTTTTTTTCCATAAGCTATTCACAGATATAATGCAATCCCATTCCAAAATCCCCATCAAATTACTCACAGAAATAAAAAAAAATAAAACTATCCTAAATTTTATATAAAATCACAAAAGATGCTGGATAAGACAGAAAAACAACAAAAACAAAAAAATCAGAAACATTAGAGATTACCATGTCAGTGTAACATAGACTACAGAGTTGTGCCGATAAAAATATGTGCTGCTGGCACAAGAGCAGAAATGTAAACCATGGAACAAAACCGGAGACTCACAAAGGGGAATATCAGGTATATTTAGTGATCTAATATGGAGACGGGGAGGAGAGAGGGTGGGGCTCTAATAGTAATTATGAGGAGGGAATAAAGAACAGAAGAAGGTAAAGGAACAGTAAGGGCCTCTGAATAAGTCCTCAGAAATGATATTATCAACTATGTACCTAATGGAAAAGCCATATTATACCTGTAAGCTTGTATATATATTCTGAATTATATAGTTTAACTGAATGCTTTTTCATATGGACTGACAATGCTCCTGCAAAACTCAAGACAACCTAAGAAAACAACACCAGGCATGAGATTCCCTCTTTTGAGTTGTTGGCCAGATCTGTTCAAAAGACTCCCAAACTATTACAGACTACTGTGATTACCCTTGCTTGCCCATGACAGTTAGAAGGTAGGCCCCATTCTGAGTAAATCTTAAAAGTATTCAATAGTCACATATTATAAACAATTACTTAGACATGAAAAAAGTAGAACCTACAAAATGTGAAAATATGTTAACACATCTTCACTAAAAGATCCAAAAGAATTTTGAGGATGCATTTTAAAATAATGACTTCAAAATCAATAAATACTGAGTTTTTGAAAACTATATATCATAACTGTTTTCCTTTATGACTCCCATGATACTATTTTATTTTATTTTTCCCACGTGCTCTCAAATTTACAACCATTTATTTTCTAGTAAATCTTCATCTTTGTGAGGTCCAAAGGCTTTGAGAAGTACAATCGTGGGGGCGGTGACACTGCAGAGCCAGCGCTGGCTCACAACACTGACTACACATCACAGGCCCTTTCATGCTGCAAAGGGCTAGACTAATGTTAGTACCAAAATCAAGATCTCTTATTATAGGCATCCAATACCATGGCCAACGCGTTTATTGGTATTTATCCCCTGCAGTGACTGTGCCATATGGTCTTACTGTTGCATTTGACATCTCTAGGCTTCCCTTACAAAAACCTTTGGTCTAGGTTTTCAGACCCCAGAGGCTCTCATCTGCTGCTCCCTTGATCCCGGCTCCTTCAGTAGTCACGAACAGGAAAGGTGATCCTCTGGATAAATGTGTCATATTTCACTTGGCCATTTGGTTCGATGCCCGCTTCCTTGAAAAGAACATCCACTTCTTTGTGAGTGAGCTTCTCTCTCTCCCAGTTTCATGAGCTTCGACCGCAACTCGGAAGCCATGATGTAACCTTTCTTCTCCTTGTCTACCAACAGCATGGCCAGAAGGATTTCTTTCTTTGGGTCCTCTTGCTTGATTTGCATGTGCATAATGGTCAGGAAGGTGGAGAAATCCAGCTCTCCTTGCTTGTCTAAGAAATGCCACAAAACAGTGAGCCGGAAGGAAGAGTTCTGAGGGGAGCCAGCTCCAGAGCTACCTAGTTCTCAAGGCCATGCATGGTAAGAGCACAAAGTGCCTCCTCCTGAACCCACCTGGGCCTTCCACTGGATACAAAGTCTCCATTTCTTTCTCCCAGCATCCTCAGTACCAAGGTGCAATGTGGTATTAACAGATTATAGAATCTTGGTGAAAGGTCTGTGGGACCTACCTATCACTATTTTATTTTTAAATCTTTGCTTTTGGAACATTTTTAATTTTACTGTGGCAAAATTGTATAATCCCAACAACTGCCTCAGTTTCACATTTCACAAGGATTGGTGGCATCTTTACAATGGAACACAGAAAAAGTTAAGTGCTTTGCCTAATATAAATAATGATGACACAACCTTGGTCTCAAGTGAAATGTGATTAAACACTAAGTAAACATATGTTCTGCAATACTACACTACCTTTAGTTTCACCCAGATAAGAAACTTTATGAAGTATTTCTACACCAGGTTTTCAGTATTTTTATGTAATATTTATGTACATGAGAAAAGCCTGTCCATGTGAACTATAACTATGACCAATATGAAATTATACAAAAAATTTTAAACTACATCACATAAACAATATAGAAGGATGAAATAAAATCCTGATTTCTCCTTGAGTAAATATTGTAACATTGAAAAAAATGTAATGTTCCTTGGCAGAAACCACATATATGTGTTCTAATATTAATCAAACAACACAAACCTTTTAGCAAAGAAGCCGTGTAACTGTATCCAGTCAGCCACAGATAGATAAGATGGCTCACTTGCTATAGCCATATTTACTGATCCACAGTCAGGCAAAGGAAGTTGAGTGGTGTGCCACTTGGTTAAAGGCACTTGCTGAGGTGGAATAAACCAGTACCAGAAATCTGTCCTCTGATCTCTACCTACAGAAGGTGGCACACATGTTCTTATGCATATCATGAATAAACACAGTAAAAAAACTAAGAAATACAAGCATAATACAATCAATCCTATTTATAAAAGTTGTCTATTTCATAATACACGTTTCTCAATAATCTGAAAGTTGTGTATTTCAGAGACCAAACCATCAAAAGAACTGAAGTTTAACTTTGTGAAGGTAACTCAGTCTTTTTTTTCTTCTTCTTTTAACAAACTAAGTTTCCTACTTTGACTTAAGACTCTCATCCAAGGTGCCCAGTCAAACTATCCATCCAGTCCAGGAAGGAGCAGCATCCATGAGTGCTCTTGGTCCATGTCAGACAGGAACTACATACATGCATTCCCTTGTTGAGTCTGACCAAGGACTCTCACTCAAACTGATGAAGTTAACGACAAACAGGGAAAGATTATAAAGACATACACACACATACACACACACACACACACACACACACACACACAGACACACACACACACACACACACACACACACACACACACACAAAAGACAGAAAATTAAAAAGTATAAACCAATACTTTAAAGCCACATATTCCACTTGAGTAAACTACCGAAATTAAACGAAATGGGTGGATTTCTAGATTCTTCAAAACCAAAAAGAAATCAATAATTGAAAGAAATCCATTGTAAATGTAGAAACTAAAAGATTAATTAAAAGCCTTTCATCAACAACAAAAAGCACAAATCCAAATAAATTCATAATAGAATCCCTGAGGCCACAAGTACAAATTGATACATCTAGAATGAAACTCTATAATGCTTAGTCTGGGCCACAGCACAGGTGAGGGTGGAAAGGCTGAAACAACCAGAGTCCCAGGATACCTGCTGCTAGACAGTGAGTGTCCTCTATATGATATGATATGGATGCTGCACACATAATATTTCAACAATATAATTACCTAAAAAATAATGACATCACCATATGATGTGCCAAAAATAGTGGGGGAAATTCTAAAAAACCTAACCCATTAATGAAGAGCTCAGAGGCAATCTAGGGATCCTGAGAGAGGTTGGATCAGTCTTCTCCAGGAACAATCTTCCATGTAGACTAACCAATTGCAAAGAGTCAGTCACAAGCATACCTACACAACAGAAACATTAGCTTAGATGGGCTGGAGGAAGAGTGAGTTAGTTTAACAGAAATATTTATAGAAGTGAAGGTCATGAACTTCCAAGTGGTATGAAGGAGTTGAAGGGGGAGAGGAAAAGAATTTGAAATGGAAAAATGATATAATTACAGAATAATAGAAACACAGATCCCAAACAGAAATTAAAAGTAAGAAACAAATTTCTATTCTTATTATTGTAAATGAATGACTTAAAACAGCTTTGTGCCTCAGCTTCCTCATAAGCACTTGTGGAGATTATAAAAATGACATGTCTATAAAACTAACATTACTAACAATGCTAGCCTAATTATTAGTAATATATTTATATAAACAACATAACAATTTCTTTTTAAAAACACAACAATTATAAATTTGGCAAAAGCTATTAGCAAAAAAGATCATTTGAAATAACAAATGCAGATAAATATCCTTTCAACAAAATTATATGCAAAACAAGAAAGGAAGTTTAAGCTGTAAATGTTTAAGACTGATGTTTTTCTTCTTTAAATGTAGAAAATGTTATAAAGACAAGCCCCATTTTAAGCATAAAGCATAGAATATCCAGTTAAATGAGGTGGTGAATAAGTAATCGCTGAATGACAAATCAATCAATCAATCAATAAGCTGATGCCAATCAGAGAGGAAATAAAAAGGGCAAGAAAATAAAGAAAGCAGTGGGTTAGAGAAAAAAAAAAAGGCCAAGAAATTAAAATGTGCTTATAAGTATATATTAAGAAGTAATCAAGAATTATATGCTGCCAATTCTGGGTTCTAGAAAAGGGAGGAAGACCCAGTAGAACAAATGGAAGAAAGTTAAATGATGGAGACTTGACAGGGCGATGGCTATGTAAGCAGAAGATGCTGAATAGATGGTAAAAATTGCAAATCTGAGATGTGTTCAATAATTCAGGTGGGTTCTGGAGGGAGCGCTTTCAGTCTAAAACCAGAGAGGTTTAGAGCTAGAGAGAAGTTCTATCTTCTCATAAAAGAGCTTTTAAGAATGTCTCTGGTTATATGCAGAAGTGGAAAATATTTCCTTTAAAACAAAGTAAATAAGAAGGATTGAGCAAGGGGGAAAAAACTCACAAAACGACGCAGCACAATAAATCAAAGTAGAAGGATTCAGAAAGTCTAAGAATTATACAGAGCCACAGTGAAATGATACAAAGGAAGAATGGGTCTATGTTGAGATGAAGTTATGCACCATTCAGATTAAGATGGGAATTTAATTGTGTCTGCAGTCGTTTGTACTGTATTGTAGCTGGAATTCTCAAACACAGACATGTGTTACAGTTTAGTACACATGGGTGGAGTACACAAAGCATGAAAGCCCCAATGGTGTGGGAAGTGCAGCAATAAGCCTATTATGTCATTTACATGTGTGCAGGACCATCTGGGAAGCCTTCTGCGTGTGTGGCCATCAGGGTGTAAAGCTCCTGTCTCCTTTATGTCCTACTTAATGTACTCACACTCCTCCTGAAGCCACGATGCTCTTTCATCTTGCTCAGCTCTGTGTTGTCACATGATCTTTCTGGTGGCTTAAAGCATCCTTAGTCTTTACACTACATGTCATATTCCTTTAATTTTATAATCTAAGAGACAGCAAGGGAATACAAGTAATTTATATGGGAAATATCCTGTGAATATGTAAATCAGACTTAATTACATACTTCCCTCATCTTTTTTTATTCCTGATTGAACAAATACTTATTAACTTCCTATTTTGTTATAGAGCTATTCTGAAATACTAGAGAAACAACTATTTAAAATGGCAGACATAAAGAAAAATACGTGTAGAGGTTTTTGGAAATGTTATTCGGTAAAATGAGAGGTAGAGGCAGACAATAAAAATGTACATAACCCATTTTATATTTAATATTAATTTTAAATTGTTTAGCACTTTGGCACACTCAGTTTGGGATGCCTCTTATGCTGCAATAAATCTTAAAGAAAAGATATTTTTGGACAAATCATATATTTGTATCTAGTAAGCGCCCTTCAAACACCCCGAAGTAGCCAATGCTTCTAACCATTTAACCTTATCTTTCTACAGTGCAGCTCTTTAAAAACAATTTGTTCCCAACAGTAAAGTACAGTATTGAAAAATCTGAATCTTCAAGGAAAAGGTCCTATTCTTACCATTTTAGCATAACCAGCATTTCAACAAATTCTCATCTAACACATCAAACATATACTCATAATTGCTGCTCATTTAGTGTTTACCATACTGTATAATTTTAAAAATATTACATATAACTTTTAAGTATTTTTAATACTTCCTAATTTTATTCAAAGAGGAAATCCATAGAGAGAAGAACAGTATGTATATTTTCCCCCAGACCATCTAAAAACTTTAAGAATAGTAGAAAGAAAGTCCCTCTCAAGCATGGACATTCTTGGAATTGAGACCTAATACCAAAGGATTTTCTAAACATTAGGTACAAAAGTGGTACCAGATATTTTAAAATATGACACCTCAGCCCTTTAAGAAAATTCAGGGCACAAACTATAGCAAATGCTATTTATAGTTACATAAGTTGACTAATTACTAGTGGCTCTAAATTTCTTGCAAACTGGTTATTTTAATCATTAATATATTTAGGTGGGCATTAATTTTTTTTTTAAAAACTGGCAAGATTCCAACTGTACTGGATATATCATATTTACAGTTTCAGATAAACAACAATTTAGAAAACTCACAAACAGAAATCATCAGCTTGCTTGCCCCTCTGAAGACTCCACAGTCTGAAGGCCTCCCAGAAGATCTGCTGGACCAAGGACATCAGGTACGAGACCCTCTAAAATAATGTCAGCAGCTGGGACCAGAGGGACTCAGTAGACTCAGGACCTATCTCCTCTGCTTGAACTCCACCTACCTTTCAGCCTGTACCTTCTGGTAGGGCAGATAATCAGAGTATCTGCCCCTCTGAAGACCCCAGAGAGGAGATGTGCTGTTTTCTGGCAACCTTCTAAAGGCCTTCAAGGAGATCTGTTCCACCCAGGGCAGCAGGGCACACCATCGGCTTGCACGCCCCTCTAAAGACCCCACAGTCTGAAGGCTTCCCAGGAGATCTGCTTCAGCCAAGGCCATAAGTCTCCCAGGAAACCTGCAACAACCCAAAGACATAGGAGGCAGGCTCCAGACTGAAAAAGCCAGACCAGTTAACACCAGAGAAAACCAGATGTCGAAAAGCAAGCTGAAGACCATAAGAAAGAGAAGAAATATACTTTGTACCATCAGAACCCAGTTCTCCAACACATCAAGTCCTATATACCCTAAAATACCTAAAAACCAGGATATTGACCTAAAATACTACCTCAAATTATTCCATAAATTAGAAAGAAAAGGAATACTACCTAATTCACTCTACGAAGCCACAATTACTCTGATACCTAAACCACACAAGGACCCAACAAAGAAAGAGAACTTCAGACCAGTTTTGCTTATGAATATCTATGCAAAAATACTTATAAAATTCTAGCAAACTGAATCCAAGAATACATTAAAACCACCACTAAGCACTAACAAATAGGCTTCATCCCAAGAATAAAAGGTTGGTTCAATATATTAAAAAAATCCATGAATATAATCCACTATATAAAAAATCTCAAAGATAAAAAAAAATCACATGATCATCTCATTAGATTCAGAAAAGGCACTTGACAAAATATAACACCCCTTCATGTTAAAAGAACTGAAGAGATGAGGAATTCAAGGCACATACCTAAACATAATAAAAGCAATATACAGTAAAGCAATATCCAATATCAAATTAAATGGAAACATACTTGAAGCAATCCCACTAAAATCAGGAACAAGACAAGGCTGCCCACTCTCCCCATATCTATTCAACATAGTAGTTAAAAAGTTCTAGCTAGTGCAGTAAGAAACAAAAGATGATCAAGGGATACAAATTGGCAAAGAAGCAGTCAAGGCATCACTATTTACAGATGACATGATAGTGTACATAAGTGACCCCCAAAATTCCACCAGAGAGCTCCTACAGCTGATAAACAACTTCGGCAAAGTGGCTGGACATAAAATTAACTCAAACAAATCAGTATCATTCCTTTATGCCAGTGATAAACAGTCTGAGAAAGAAAATAGAAAAAGAATACTCTTCAGAATAGTTACAAATAATATAAAATATTTAGTGTAACTTTTACCAAGTGAAAGATCATGGATTGGTAGAATTAACACAGTAAAAATGGCCATCCTAACAAAAGCAATCTACAGATTCAATGCAATTCCCATCCAAATTCAAACACAAATCCTCAAAGACATGGAAAGAGCAAGTCTCAATTTTCATATGGAAAAACAACAACAAAATCAAGATAGCAAAAACAGTTCTTAACAATAAAAGAACTTATGTAAAAATCACCATCTCTGACCTCAAGCTATATACTACAGAGCAATAGTGACCAAGACTGCATGGTATTGGTACAGAGAAAGACAGGTTGATCAATGGAACTGAAGATCCACAAATAAAATGACATACTTATGGAAATTTATCTTTGACAAAGAAGCCAAAAATGTACAATAAAAAAATGCAAGCATCTTCAATAAATGGTGCTGGTCTAACGGGCAGTTAGTATGTAGAAAAATGAAAATAGACCCATGTTTGTCACCTTGCACAAAGGTCAAGTCCCAGTGGAACAAGGACCTCCACATAAATCCAGATACACTCAATCTAATAGAAGAGAAAGTGTGAAAGAGCATCAAACTCATTGGCACAGGGTTGGGTGCAGGGGATGGGGGTCAGATTTCCTAAACAGAATTCCAATGGCTCAGACTCTAAGATCAAGAATTGGTAAATGGGACCTCATGAAACTGAGAAGATTCTCTAAGTCAAAGGAGAGTGTCCATAGGACAAATCATCAACTTACAGGTTGGGAAAAAAACTTCACTAACCCCACATCCAACAGAGGGCTAAAACCCAAAATATATAAAGAATTCACGAAGCTAACCTCCAAAAAACCAAACAACCTAATCAAAAAATGGGGTATAGAACTAGACAGATTTTACAACATAGGAATCTCAAATGGATGAGAAGCACTTAAAGAAATGGTCAAAGTCTTTAGTGATCAGGGAAATGAAAACCCCAAAGACCCTGGGACTCTACCTTACTCCAATGAGAATCACTAAGATCAAAATCTTAGGTTACAGCACCTGTCTTTAAAAATGTGGAGAAAGAGGAACACCCCTCCATTGCTGGTGGGATTGCAAACTGGTACAACTACTCTGGAGTCAATCCAGAGGTTCCAGAAAATTGAAATTGATCTATCTAAAGATCCAGCTATCCAATTCTTGGGTATATATCCAAAAGATGCCCCACAATGCCACAGGGGCACATGTTCCACTATGTTCATAGAGGTCTATTTTATGATAGCCAAAAGCTGGAAAATGTGGTTCATTTACACAATGGAATACTACTCAGCTATTAAGAATTAGGACATCAGGCTGGAGAGATGGCTCAGCGGTTAAGAGCACTGACTGCTCTTCCAGAGGTCCTGAGTTCAATCCCCAGCAACCACATGGTGGCCCACAACCATCTGTAATGGGGAATCAGATGCCCTTTTCTGGTGTGTCTGAAGGTAGCGACAGTGCACTCACATACATGAAATAAATAAATAAATAAGTTATTAAAAATAAATAAAAATTAAAAAAAAGAATTAGGACATAGTAAATTCTACAGGCAAATGGCTAGAACGAGGAAATATCGTCCTGAGTGAGGTAACTCAGACCCAAAAGGACATGCATGGTATGTACTCACTGATAAGTGGATATTAGCCAAAAAAGTACATAATACCCAGGACAAAATCTACAGAACTCAAGAAAGTTAACAAACTGAAGGCCCAAGGTGAGAATGCCTTAATCCCTCTTGGGAAGAAGAAAGCAATCACAGGGGTCAGAGGGAGGGAGGGACCTCAGAAGCACAGGGAAGAAGGAGGAAAAGGGAACATGATGGGAGCGGTGGTTAATAAGAGTGAAGCCCTGAGGTCAGCAGAAAGAATGTTAACAGGCAACCATGGGAGGTAGGAGGTCAGGGAACCCTTTAGAATGTACCACAGACCTGGGAAATAGATGCTCAATACTCAAAGGGAAGGACCATAGATAAAATGTCCAATAGTGGGGAGACAGAATGAATTTGAAGAATCCACTTCCAGTAGAAAGATAGAGCACCGAGTGTAGGGATGAGGTTGCCATGCCAGAGTCAAAAACTCTGACTCAGAGTTGTTCCTGTCTAAAAGAACTGGAGGGACAAAAATGGAGAAGAGACTGAGACAAAGGAGTGCCTGGACCAAATTGGGGTCCATGACAAGGGGAGGCTCCAAGGCCTGACATTATTACTGATGCTATGGTGTGCCTACAGAGAGGAACCTAGCAAGGATGCCCTCTGAGAGGCCAAAAAGCACCTGAAAGAGTCAGATGCAGATACTTCCACCCAACCAATGTTTAGAAGCTGGGGGCTAGTGTGGCTGAACTAGAGAAGGGCTAGAAATATTTGAGGAGTAGGAAGACCAGCAGTCTCAACTAACCTGAATCCCAGAGATCTCTCAGACACTGAGCAATCAACCAGGCAGCATACACTAGCTGATATGAGGTCCTGGCACACATACAGCAGACAACTGCCTGGTCTGGCCTCCATGATGAAGCAGCACCTAAACCTCAAGAGACTTGAGGCTCCAGGGAGTAGAAAGGCCTGGCAACAGCAGGGGGGTGGGAGGGATGAATGTGGTGGAGACATCACTTGGACTACTCTTGGAGACAGGGGTAAGGAAGAGTGGAATGAGGAGGAACTTTTGGAGGGTGAACCAGGTGGGGGGTAACGACCAGAGTGTAAAATCTAAAAGTAATAAAAAGAAAAATGAACTCACAGTTAGTGTTATGATTAGAAAAAGCTATAAATATTTCAATTTATTAGAGAAATAAAGGATGTTTTCTTTAGTGTAATGATGGTATGGTAGCAATGTTTAAATTAATTCTGTCACACATACCCAGGCATGGAGAGAGATCCAACACATCGATGCATTAATCTGAATAGGTTATTCCCATTTCTCTTATAAGGTCCATCTTTAGGTAATAACATGGGATGGAGAAAAGACAAGAAAACAAGCGAGGAAACAAAGATGTAATGTGGCCAAAATTCTAGGCCAGCATTTTGCTTTTAAACATACACACACACACACACACACACACACACACACACACACACACACACACACACGCATGCATGCACCAGATAGAACTTTTAGTTACAATTCATCCCAGTATGTCATGATTTTTCCTCACCTTTGGTCATACCCTGAGTTGTAAACTCATTTCTCTTCTATAGTAAATTATAATCTTTTGTTGCTTTATTCTACTCTGGGCTGCTACTTGCTTGGGTCATTGCTGCAACCATCTCTTCATAAAGTGCTACTATATCTCTATCTGAGTAGTTGTAATTATTAATTACTTGCTAACAACCCCTTATGCTTATAGGCCCTCTCCCAGAGACCTCTATTTTAAGAGAAGTCCCAAAGTAAACTGTAGCTGGTCTCTCCCTTTAGAAGAAATCTTTATTTTCAAAAGTAACTTGCAAAATGTGACAAAAGTTAGAAGAAAGAGGCACACATTATTTCCTATTCATTATTTGGTATTCTTTTGAATGCCAATTTTTTAGTATACAAACTATTCCTAAAATGAAATACTATAATCTATAAATCTCTTTTTCTCTCTTTTTTTAGGCAGGTAACATTTAACACAGGACAAAAGGAGCTTCACACATAGCTCTGAACTGCAACTTTTGCCTCTACCTCCAGTCCTAAAATTATAGGTATATGCTACCAAACTTGCCCTGTTGTAGTAAGGAAGAAAGCAAGGCTTCATACAAGCTAGATGAGCAATCTGTAAAGTGATCCACATAACCAGTCACATAATAATTGTTACCTGCTAAGCCAAAATGAGATGGGGTCCAGCATTTTATAAATAGAATCACACTTAATGTGAAATGGTTTATCTGTTACTCTAAAAGTAACAGATTTTTCAGGCTGGCAGCATAGGTTTACATTAGCATAGCATTCAAGACCACAAGCTGGAGAATGAGGGCATGCCATTGTCTATAGCTCACTCCTTGTCTTGATAAGTCAATGAGCTTGGGCAAATTATCTCTCCCTGTTCTATTTTTAGTTATACTTCTATTCACTTGAATATGGCATGTATGTGTAGGGAAGATAACCCATCGACCTAGGTCTCTCTCTTCACTTTATGTAAAAAAGCAAAACCAAACCAAACAAACAAAAACCAAAACCAGTAACACTTAGTAACAATGAATACCTATATAGTCTTCCCTGGACAAGGAGTAATTGTTATTTTTCTTGAAAATTTAGAACTATAAAAGTATAATAAGCCCAATTTCCTCCCACATTAGAGCCTGTTATGGAAAGCAGTGATTCTGTAGCTAGGACAAATCTATACTCAATTTTCATACAACTAATGTAAATGCCTTTATGCTAGAAAAATTATCCAATTTACTTCTTAAATAAATACTTGGTCTGCATATGCATTATGTCCTTAGGGGGAAAACATTTCTAAGACAAAATAATGACTAAAAAGAGAATATGATTTTTATTTATCTTTTATCACACATACAAAAATACATTTTGGGTAAAGAACAAACATGATCGCTGAGGTTCACCTCTGAAGAGTGGCACACACAGTTCGGCCTACTGTGCATTAAAAGGCCCTGATGCTGGGAAACAGAAATCTGATTTTTGCATTAAAAACTGTAATCCAAATAAATAATGACATTGCTAAAATGCCACAGAAATGGGACTTTTGCTACAAATGACTGATTTTCAGTACAAAGTTTCCAGATCACTGTTCATATAATTCCTTTACAAAAGGCCTTTCTTTACTTTCATTTCTCTACACATGCGACCTATAGCAAATTATAGCAGATACTCGTTATACTGAGGATATGATCTGCGCATATGACATTAACTTCGCTGTTCAAGAAAGGTTAAATAAAGGAGCATAGATGTGTGTTTCCCCAGAAAGTGAGAATGCTTCAACATTTATGCAGCTGCACTTGCTTCTGTTTGTTGAGCTTCTCCTTTCTTTCTGGAAATCATGGGACAGAACCCTCAATCTTGTTAGCATGAGGCACATGCTGTGGCACTATGGTCCACTGCCAGGTGATGATAATTTGACAATTCCAAGGAAGTTCTCAAGTTTTCATCCCACAAGCAGTTAATTTATCTTAAAACAGCACAATTATAACAATTAGTAAATTCGTAATGCATTGCTTCCTAATTTTTCAACTAAGAGTTCCAAAGCATGAAATATAAAATTTGTTCATTTAAAAGTGGTTTAAAACAATGCATTTCAGATAGTGAAATGTAATACAGAATGATCAGATAGGAAAAAAAATATTTTTTTTTAACAGTTGAGAACTCTCAACAAGAAAAGTCACAGAAATTAGTGAACCAGAAACAATACCATTCAAATCTCAAACTCAGGGTCTACTAGTAAATTACCATGAAACAGTAGATAACTCAAAAAGAATAAGATAAGCAAAATTCATTTTTCATTGTTTATCAGAAGGAATTAGGGAAAATTTCCCTTGATAATCAAAATATGTCCCTCAAGAAACAGAGTTCCTGCCAATCATTTCCATATTTACATGTATGTATACATAAACATAAATGTCCGAACATATACTTGTACAGAGAAAGAACTGATGTATATAAATATCAATGTATAAGTAAAGCAGCTGGAAATTGTCAGAAAGAAGAATAAAAGTGTACTTGTCTAATAATTTTAAATTTCAATAAACATTTTAATATTTTAGCATGTTTTAATATCTACTTATGGCGGATAATTTATGGTACTATTATAACTTTTATATTTCAATTAAAATTATTTGTTGACATATTAGTGTTAAGCTCCCATCTAATATTTTCATTTACCTTTTTATACCTATCAAGGTGTTTGACTTTTCTCTATATTTGTAAGATCTAAAGTGTTCTTAGTAAGGGAAGAAAAGATCTACTAAAAGAATACACAAATGATTTTCTAGGAAGGCAGGTGACATGCATGGCTCACACCTATAATCTTAGCAACTGGAAGCAGAATCAGGAATTCAAGCCCGTTTTCTGCTACATGGTTAGTTTTGGACTAGCCTGGGATACATGATACTCTATCTCAGAAAACAAAACAAATGCCTTTGGCTGATACCTAAGCAAGTAAAGATGCTTTATACCAACTCCAAGGGCTTAAGTTCTATCCCTGGGATTTGAACTGTTGTACCCTGATCTCCACATATGCTGCAGCACGTGCACAAACAAAATATTTTAAAAATACAATTAAACAAAAACTTGATAACAAAACAACACGAATTTTCAAATATGCTTTTGTACACAGTAGTGCTATGTGTACTAGAGTTACAGAACATGGCTTTGTGTGTCTAGAATCCTACCAATCTCTACCTTGAGAACCCATGAGAATGCCAGCGTGAGCATCTCTTCACAATTCAACTTTTACTAATTGCACTGCTATTTTTTAAAATAGCAATTAGGACTGGTTTTCTGACTTAGCAGTGCACATACTATCCACCACTTTGGTATTCATATGCATGTGTATATATTATTTATATTTTTTATACTTAATATGCATCAGTGAGTTAATCTTTCCCTTCAAAGGATATTTCTATACTATGGTTCCTATTATCCAAGCGTGAGGAATAACTGCTAAATAGAGTAACATAAGATAAAATTCATCAAGTAGCAAATCCAGAACCAAGCACTGGATAAATGGTCATTTATGCATGCTAAGAAGAATTATTAAGCAAAACAAAAGAACCACAGGCTAATCTGATGGAGAATATTCCTCAATTGAAGGTCGCTAGACTATGATGACTAAGCTTGAGTCAGGTTGATGAACATTAATCAGCCCCAAAATCTTCTAGAACTAAGATAAAGTAGCTTTCAGGTCAACAACAACAATAAAAATCAACATAGGAAAAATTATATGTGCACAATGTTAATTAGTTACAATTATGATTAGCTACTTGCTCAGGACAACAAAAGAGAAATCAACTAAAGATCAGAATGAGTTTTTGGTGACATCTAGTTCTTTGTATCAGAATCTGCTACTTGCTGAACACATGGCATGTCTTTTTAAACAATCTTCTATAGAAAGAGCCCTTAAACCCAAAGATGTCAGAGCTTTGATGACAGCCAATGACTATAAAATAATGTTCCATGGTTGTTTCATTTGTCTCTTATCTCCTCTCAATAAACTCTAGGGAACTAAAGGTCAGCCCTCCTACAATGCCTATGGGGTCCTATCTTTGTAGGGTCAACTAGATTCACATAATAATGGGACAACTGTCATTCATCTTGAGTACCAATCTCCCTAGACTGTCAAAAGAAAAGACCTGGACAGTATGCAGCCTTCAGATGTCTATGGTAGTCCACAGTGGGGTCACACAACTAGCAGATTTGGATGGCTTCCTAGATCTTGACTTGAGCATAAGCCATGCTTTGCATTCAGTAGATAATGGATTTTATTTCTAGCAAGAATCAATGTCGCTTTTAACAACTCTATAGGCATGGTTTCTAGAATCCTTCCAAGGGACATAAACTTCTAAGATAAACTGTCAAATGAAGACCACCAGTGAAGGCTAATATTAAAATAAGCAATTTGCTTAGTAGCATACCCACCATACTACCATCAGATGGGAGCATGAACAGGTTAAATGTTCACACCAAGAGGAAAACATTAAACCTGTTAATATGACGACATAACACTCTTAAGGCAACTAATAAAATATGAAAATAAAGATACTTGGTTATAGGAGACTCGCAGAAGTAATATTAGTAGGATAGAGGAATTAGAGACACAGAGTACTGAAAGATATGAAAGCCAATGACATTTCTTGTTCTACTAAACAGCATTCTTGCTTCTCCTCTGCCATTCTTTCTTGAGATATAATCTCACCATGTGGCTCAGATTTCCTCAAAACATACCATGGATTCCCAAGATGGCTTCCTAACCTACAATCCTTTTACATTAGTTTTCCAAGTACTGGGATTAGAAGATTGCCACCAACCCTTACATAAATTTCAATTAAATTATAAGGAAATTTAATAATAATTTAAATTCACTTTTCATTTTATAGGTAAGCAGATAAATATTAGAGCATACATATATTCTAAATAATCATATAAAACACTTAGTTATCTGAACGTAAGAGACTTGGTATGGCATATTAAATGCATACTGAAATTAAGGCAAGTATTTTGCTGTAAGTGATAGTTTGAATGAGGAAGGCTTCAATGGGCTCATGTAGTTAAACATTTGGTTTCCAGTTGGTAGCACTGTTTAAGAAGGCACAGGCAGAGTGGACTTGGTGAAGGAGGTGTGTCACTCAGGGTGGGCTCTGAGGTTCCAAAAGCCATATTCAGGCACAATCTCTCTCACTGCCTGTGACAGTGGGACATAAGCAGGCTCTTAGCTGTTGCTGTGGTGTCATACCTGCCTGCTGCCATCCTTCCACCAGGATAGTCTGGTTTCACCTTATGAAACTATAAGCAAGCCAACAGTCAAGGGGTTTCTTTATAGCAATAGAAAAGTAACTAAAATGTTCTATGTCTAATAAAAACTACTAAGAAAAATAAAATGTAATAAAAATGCCTTAGTTATTATTCTAACAGTTACTCAAAGGTTCTTAATAAAATAAGGTTTTAAATAGATATTTTTAAAACATATATCTCAAAGTCTAAGATAATGTCTCATTTGGGAGATCTAAACTCATCCCCATGTCTTGCTCAAAATCATTAAGGACATCGTTGCTTATACAACAGATACAATTTATTAACTGCCTGTCAATTAACTAATATGTTCATGTTTTTTAGCTCAGCTTTGTATTTCAGGTAATGAAGATAAAAAGACAAACATATAAAGCTTTAAGTCTATACTATGTAAGAAATCCAAAGTTAGTTATATGCTGTAATGGTCCCATTCCCATCTTTCTTGATCAACCATGGTTTACAGTGTAAGCAGTCATTAAATTTAAAACATATGACCTTGAAGAAACATTTATTTACAATGACAGCAAACCTTTATTTTCCACACTAAGTGATATCCTTACCATTTTCTTTGAGTTTGACTTGCCTGCCTTCCTTCCCCAGTCTCTTTCTATATTTTTCTTTGATTCTTTCTTTCGTTGTTACTGAATGATGATTTCAAACCCAGCACTGCTTCTTAATTGTAATTCTTATAGGAAATGATAGACTATAGAATGCTCACAAGGGACAAGAAACACAGATGCATCCCACAAACTCAGTAAGTTTATCTTCCTAAACCATTAGCCAGAATTTATAATTCACCCAAAACTAATGATCCAGAATCCAGTGAATCCACCTTCTTCCTATCTAACAATGCTGGTAAATACCAGACTTACTCAAGATGAGACAGCCTCATGAAACTCAAAGGAAGCCTATGAAGCTCTTCTTTCTGCATGCTGCAGAGGACAACAAACATGTTTGCTCACCCATTACAAACTACAACTGCAAATGGGCTAACTTTGAAAGCACTAAGATGAAGCATGGATACTAAACTTTTAATGTTCATTATGGAAAATAGTTATAACTAAGCTTGTTCCTTCTGAATACTGGCTGCACAAATGCCATCTCTACCAGACTCCTGAGAGGTGAGACTTTCACCTGCCTATTAGGTTGTCAGACCTGGAAAAGACAAAATAAATAGAAACTGTAATTAAAGATATCAGGAATTACATGCAATATGATTTCAGCTCTCAGGTAGTTATCAGAAATAAATTTAATAAAAAGCAGTTGGATATAAATAAGAAATACCCGCCAACATTATACGATGATTTTCAAACATCAGTTACTAGAGAAATAAAGGACAAGGCAGTAGAATAAAAAGGAACAAAGTAGGCACACAGGGAGAAAGGGCAAACACTTCAACCTTAGGCCTTCACTAGCCTTAATATGCCTTCTCAGAATATCATTTACATAACCAAATGTATATTATAAAGAGAGTCTGACATCGTTCAGTCATACTAAATGACTTATTCTTTCTTTGATTAAATTCGTTTAAAAACTCAGGGTTAGTAATATGGTTCAGCAGTCAAGGGCACTTGCTACTCTCAGAGAATAAATGGGTTCAGTTACCAAAGCCCATAGCATGGCTCACAGCCATCCAGTACCAGGGTTTCCAAACCCATCTCTTGATTTTTATGAGCTCTGCACATATACATATATACATGCAGATAATATACCCATATGCATAAATAAAAATGAATGTATTTCAAAAGTTTATTAAATATACTATTTTTGAAAGAGCAATAACCTTCTTTGAAAACATGGACAATGTACCTATTGTAAATTTTACAAATTAAAAATCTACAGAATACTGCCTAATTTTTGCATTTTTAAAACTTTAATGCAGAATCTAGAGCAATACCTTAGTGATTAATTGCACTGACTGTTTTCTACAGGAAGTAGGTTAGATTCTCAGCACCCAAATGGTATCTCAAAACTGTCTCTTAACTCCAGTTACAGGATAGTCAATACTATTCTCTAGACTCTCTCTCAGCAGCAGTATGCACAGAGAACACAAACATGAGGCCAACGTACACTGAAAAAAATTAAACAAAACAACAAAAACCTGCTCTTACCAAAAACAAAAGACTACTTCCAAGATAAAATGATTTTATATATATGTTATATTTAATTATATTACATACATATAAAATTATATATGCACAAATATATTATTATACTTATCTGATTAAAGTTTTGGAGTATAATAAAAAAGAATCAGATGAGCAATTCTACAATAATTTTGATTTTAATCTAATGTATCAACAAAATGTGAAGGTACTTTAACCAATATTGCCAAATACTAATACATAATTATACATCTCTTGGTACATATAGAAGAAACACCCTCAGTAGATATAAAGAATAAAATAATGAATCAATACTTTATTAAAGTTAAAAAATGTAAATGTCAAAAATACATGGGAAGTAGCTCAAATACTGAGAACACAGAACAATAAATATTAAAGAAACTGAATCAAAGCACTCTGATCACATAGTATACACACATAATACTGCTAACAAGACATCGTCACATATTTTAATATAATAATATATATAATATCATGATTTTAATTCATGACTCACATTCAAGAATTACAAAATGTCACAGTTGTGTTAACTAAATGTAAAAGCAGAAACAACCCAAGACCTAACAATATAGGAATGGCCAATTAAATTATGGTGTACACATGCAATGGAATTATGTATCTGAAATTTCTCAAAACATGAACTTTATTTATGGTTGCATAAATTTACCTATCCTTTCTCTAAGGAGGAGAACCAGATTCATAATATATTCTCAGAAATGAAGAGGACAGAGGAAATGCAGCCAAAGGCGTTGACAGAATGTTCTCTAAATTCATGTACCTTTTAGATAAAACCCTGTGAGCCGTACGTGGACACCTAGAGAAACGGAAACAAGCGTGACTACACCACTGACCACTGAGTAGATTTCTAGCTTTTTATATTGAAATAGTATAATTATAGAGCAGGGACTCCTATATCTCTGACAGGAAAAAGTTATATAGGACTGACATCACAAATAATGTCTCTTGGGTAATAATAAAAAAAATGAAAATTAGACATTATTTGTGTTCTGTTTATAGGCAGCTTAACACAATTTAATCTCAAGGATACTTAAAATTTTAGCTTTGGGATTAGAGAACCTTTTTGCAATGGAGAAGAACATGTACACTCATAATCAATAGCAAGAGGATAAGCAGTATTTACATTCGAACTAGTCTTCCCTCATTTATGTATAAGCTTCATGTGTTAGAAGTTACACTTTACAAGCAAGGTATTAAGAAACAGAAAATCCATCTTTTAGGTTCATGAAGAGCAGGTAAAACCATGCAAATATCCAGATAAGAAAGAGGATTCAGGAAAAGATATTTACTGACAAAATTGATATAATTTATCAGTCAAAAGAAAATTTAGAAGGAACATTCATTTCTGAACTAGATATGGAAGCCTGAAGCAATATTATTTTTAATTCTTCGTGAGCTAGAGCTACAGAGTGAGTTCCAGTCAGGCCTGGGATACATGAGAGACTGTCTCAACAAACATACAAAAACAGTCTTCTGTTTGACCCAGAACTGAAATCATCAAAATGTCCTCATTAAAAATGTTATAAACAAACCAAACACTTTTACCTTAGAATATTCAATATAATCTGGAATATGTGAGTAACTCATATCTCAAGTCCTAAAATAATCGTTTTAAGGATATAAATTGTTAACGTAAAATAAAACTTTCACTGCTAATAAGAAAACTGTATAGTATCACAAAGAATGGCATATAAACCATATAATTAAAGTATTTTAAAGCAGTATATAGCTCCATATATTTATGGCTTGTAAACACCCCAAGTATCTCAGTAAACATTGAGAACCACAGTTTTCCCTGTTCATGTGCTAAAGAAGTCCTTAAAAGAGCTAATGTGGGGGAATCATGAAATGGCTTGGCCTAAGTGCCTTGAGACCCATGTGTCAGAGGTGTTTCAGGTTAAAGTCCATGGCTCATGAAGTACATACTCCCTCAGGAAGTCAAGCTTACAGGCCACATTGTGTTTCTCTGTACATTCCCCAAGAAGTAAAACAAAACAAAACAACACCATGGGAGCTTGACAGGATAATTGATCTTAGACATTAATCCCTGTACCCTGAAAGGCTTGCCAACATCACTGTATCCTGGCAACTATAACTGATTGATCCTAGCAGTTACTGTTATATTTTTTTTAAATAAAGGTATAAATAGTCTGATTGCTCTCGATAAAATTGCCACAGCTAAAGTTTTGCTCTGGGTCCTCCAACAGGCCTAGTATAATTCCTTTTAACCATATCAGGATACCATGGACTGGTAAGCATGGGTGCTTAAAAATTGACACGCATTTCTTTAGTTTCTCATAATAGAAAAGTATAAATATATTAAGTATGGATGACAAAAATAGCATTTTAATGCCTGTATATTTACATAGGTTCTTAACATTATTTAAATTTCTAATAGCTAAACACATTAAAGAAAACTTGCCTTACTACATGTAAACTGAATAGTAAAGGTGGTAACAACAGGGAAGAAAACTTTACTGAGCACCTCACTTTTTAAATGTATGTATTTATTGTGTATATGAAAATCAAATGGTGAATTTTAACTATCAGAATCAATTTCCACATGTGCAAAATGTTTTCATATTTTAAAATGCCACTGACAACTATATTATTTATGAATGATGTTAGAATAGTGTGAAAAATGTATACAAAGAACTTTATAAACAAATGTGATCACAGTAAATGAATTATGAGAAATTATTGTCAAGGTAAGATTATCCAAGAACTTTTTGATGCTAACTCTGACACCCACAATATCTAAAGAAATGGGACAAAGAGTACTATAAATATCTGTATAAAGTATTTGTGCATATTTATCCAGCTACCCAGCTATTATCCACTCTACCTTCTATCCATCATCCATCTATCCATCCATCATCCACCCATCATCCATCTATATCATCCATCATCCATCCATCAGCCATCCATCATCCATCTATCATCCATCATCCATCCATTCATCATCCATCCATCATCTATCCATCCATCATCCAACCATCCATCCATTATCCAACTATCCATCCATCATCCAACCATCCATCCATCATTTATCCATTATCCATCCATCCACTGCATTTTATGAAGCTCTTCTATTGTGTTATAAGGCTTTAAGTTATAGGCTGATATAGTCAAAACAATTTCTTACTAAGCTTTCTATACTAATATTAATTTCTAGAATGTTTTACCCACTCCAGTCCCTTGTGTGGGAAGTGTTTAGATTGATAACTCAAGCATACTCTTTGCTTGGACAGTCTTTGACCTAAGTTTTAAAGTTAGATACAAATACTAAAAATCCATATGAAGACAACTTGGAGCATCTTGTCTGCCCTATCCAGTACTTAGTGTAAGGAGATAAAACCAGACTTCATTATGACAGTGTGTTCAATTATGTTTAATGAAGTTATACAACTAGAGTGAGTCACACTGGATAACATTAAGTAATAAACAGAAAAGAGTCCCCCCAAAACTTCTTAAAATGAAATTCCAATTTAAATTAGCGAGCAATTTGAAGATACCAATATTTGAACAAACCAAGTTCAACCAGGATCTAAGCATGTTCCTTTTCCTCTTATCTTTTCTCTTTCATTCTCTTTTTCACTGCCTTCTTTTACCATCCATATTTCCATATTATAGGTTTGCTGAGTCAGCTTCCAAAAGCATGCACCATCATTTCTATCCTAAATTTGTTCCTTAATAACACTGTACCACAAAAGATCTGTAAAACAAAACTTTACTGCAAGCACAAGCAATCCTGAGGAGAAATTGGTTTGAATTCTGTCTCCTTTCAATGTTAAGTATTATATATGACTAACAGTTTAAGACTTTACTTTTGGTTTTCTCCCTTGAAAACAAACAAACAAACCAAAACAAAACCCCAAGTCTATAGAGAGTAAGTGCTAGCCAATATATACTGAGCTTAAATACTACGGAGTACAAATATGGTCTAAGAAGACAATAGAAGAACACATTGGGATAAAATGCTAATCCAAATCAAGGTAAAAAGAAGGGTGGAGATGTAAAGTCACAGTTTCCCTTTTAAAATCAGCACACTCAGGTAAAGATTCTGGGTAGGGCTTCAAGCATCTAAAATATTGTGTGGAAAAATACAATTGTTCATGAGAATGTCTTCTGAATGAACCACGAGTCCAATTGGATAGTTTAATCTCTGTTCACTAAAATCAAACCCTCAAACATGAATTTGTGCTTACCAAAGTGCTGAAAATAAACAAGTTACTATACAACAAGGAAACAGTAACAAGGTAACATTCTTTTTACAATCTAACTTTATTTTTACACAATAATTACAAATGTATGAGAATAAATTAAGATCTTTAAACCATGTAAACACGTACATACATACATACATACATACATACATACATACATACATACGCATACCTACACACAAATAAAAACTGCACATTGAACTTGATGGTGAAAAAAATCAATTCTGGACATTGTAGGTTGATATTATAAATTCAGGATTTTTCTAATAAGTTGTCAAGGTTTTTAAATGACCCAAAAAACTGACATTAAGTAACTTTAACTATGTATCACAATCAACAGCAAATAAACACATCCTCATAGAGGTGAAACAAAAGAAAAACTATTTCAAAAAATCCAGGAAGCAGTGAATAAATTACCATAGATGTTGGAAAATATTTACACAAAAGAATTTTAAAACTTGCACATATGAAAGAATTATAAGTAAGACAATATAAATCGGATAGCCAATCGCCTTAAAAGTTTATACTTAGAGAGCTGAAAGGCCTAAGTCAATCTAAATAAATGAAAAAGTTTCTAAAAAGAAGTTTAAATGGTTAACAACATAAAATTAAAAGCAGGAGCATATTAATGAAGAAAAGAGAATACAGGATTAAAAGAGATTAGTAGGTTTAATATGTAAAAAGATTCCTACTAAAACCCAAAATGTAAAAAGTAATGTGCAGAAATAGATGAAGGAATATTTGGAAGAGCATTACGGCAATATATGGGAAGCAGGAATTTCTCAAGTCATAACATGTACAGCAGTTAGAGACACACTGAGACACCAACACTCCTTTGAAGACTCAAATGCTGAGAGGCAAATGTTCTTGTCATGTGCAGATCCCCTGACTGCCAGTGCTTGCTGCTATTTTGAGAGGTGGTGAAAACCTAGGAAGTAAGCCTGTGGAGACCTGCTACCTAAGGACCTCACACAGCCCTTTCTGCCCACTCTACGGAAAGCTGTTTTCCACACCAGACATTGCCAAGCATTATGCAATGTGGACCTTAACTTGGCTGTAGAAACAACAGAAAGTGTTCTTAGGGATGAAAGCCCCCAAAACCATGAGCTAGAATAATTCTGTCTTTCTTTAATTTATTTGATAGACTTTGTTACAGAGATAAAAATTCAAACACAATCACTAAATGAACTTAAAAAAAACCTGACCCAAAGCAGCCATCTCAGATGTGTGAATACTAGATAGTCAATAAAACATTTTAATACAGTTCAAAATAATGAATTACATTAAGGGATGAACTTTCCGACTCATCTTTTAAAAGGAAGATTTAAAATAGTTTCTTTTATAAGGAGCCATAACACTCAAGCTAAAAATTTAAAAACTTAATCCAATACAAAAAAGACACAGCATGTCTTCATTACCCTGGATTTCACTTGGAAAGTTATATAAATATTATGCATTATCTAACAGTTAAAGTACAAAAATAATAAAATAAAAATAAAACATAAATAATAATAAAATAAAATAATAATAATCACTAAAACAGCACCAAATATAACAGCATTTGTTCACAGTATAAACTATAAAGAGAACTCTGAGATCAAGTTACAAATCAAACTTTAAGATAATACTCAGAAAACAATGTTTATAAGGGCAACAAGGCACAGGCATGCCTGCAAACCCGTCCTCAGAAGCTGAGGCAATAACTTCCGATTCAGCGAATAGAAAAGCCTGGTCCATAAGAAACATTAACAACATTTCAGAACTGGTGTTTCTGGCAGCCCCCCCCCCCCCAAAAAAAAGAATGAAACGTGTAAGGTTCTCAAAAATAACAAGAACAAACAAAATATTGTTTGATAAAAATCATCAAATAATAAAAATATTTTCAAGGATCTACACATAAATCGACAAATTTAAGACTGTTTATTAATCTTTCTAAATAAATATATAAAAGACATTACCATTCCTGCATAAAACAAGCTATAATATTGTTTAAAGTACTAAGACTAATGAATGTACAGAGAAAAGTTCAAAGGCCCGAGATATTCACGGTGAAATAGGTCATTATTTACATGGAGACCAATTTCCCACAATGCAAACCACAAGAGAATTGTGAAACATCTTCGGAAAACTACAAGGTAAGCCTGTCCTCACACTGCCAGCTACTGTAGCTTACACAAGGCAAAGGGACAAGTGGAACAGCAGACCCAGAAGCCCATCTGCATGTGTGAGAACACATATTTGTGCCACTGGAAATGTGAAATCATCCTGCCTGAGAACCTATTCAATAAGTAATGCCAAGATAACTAAACCATCCTGTTTAAATCTCACATACACAGGCATAATATGCACTAACTGATAGTTGGATACTAGCCCCAAAAAGCTCTGAACACCCAAGAAACAACTCACAGATCATGTGAAGCTAAAAAAAAAAAGAAAGAAAAAAAAAAAAGTGGAAGCCTCAGTCCTTCTTAGAAAAATGAATAAAAAATAAGTGTACAACACCCTCTCAGAGTGTGGTATACCTAAACCTTAAATCATTAATAATTTAAGAGCTAAAAGTATAGCCTTGTGGCAATTCTTGGTATTTAAATATTATTATGTTTAATCTTTACACACCAAAAAAAACTTTGACTACTTTCATGTTATGTTTTGTTTTATATGTACTTTATACTCAATGTAACTAGTAAGTTTTCAATGCATACTATCAAATTTTTTAAAAAAATCAAGTACTGACAAAAATATATTCATACAGTTTTATGCAAAAATGCTTTAAAAATCTGTACATTTATCTGATTTTTTAAAAATAAAGTTGTTAAAAAAACTCACATAAAAATAAAATCTATATCTTGACAGCATCAAAGACATAAAGATAAAGAATAATGCTTAAAGAAACAAACAACACATATACACACCTTTGTACATTATTTTGAAAGTTCTTAAACATAAAAAAATCCATCAAAATTTCTAGTAAGTTAAAATTTTATATTTTCATTTATCAAAGCAATACCCACTGGAAGCAAGCAAGCAAGCAAACAAAACACAAGTTCATAAAAAAACATGATTGCAAGATCAGTATCTAACATAAGTATACCATAAATTCAAATGTATTGTACATATATCAGAGTATATTTAATTAATCTGGAAATGCAAGCAGAAATGTTAGCATGCAATTTTATATCTAGCAAATAGCAATAGTTGAATAAAAAGCAGAACAGAAAGCTAAGGCAGCTCTTAATACTTAATAATGGGATAGTACCTTGGTATAGTATTGTGGAAAACAAAGCAATTTTATTTCAAAAAGGTGAACGCATATGTTTGACTATGATCCTCCAATTCTATACCAGTATATTTCGTCCTTCTCAAACTATGCATTGCAAATTAATGAGTTAAACATTATGTATCGAATCTTTTACTAAACAATATGTATATGTAACCAAAGTTTGTTATTAAACGCTAAAATCACTAAAATTACCAAAATGGTCCAGTATAAAAACAATCAAGTACATGAATGTGGCCAAAATATCAAGTTGCCATTTAAATATGATTTTGTGGTAGACCAGTGGCAGTTTTTAAATTAACAGTGGTCCTAGAAATACTTTTTAAAAGGTACTGTGCTAGAACAAGGCCTTCCAAAGGAACTACCTGGGATCACAGAAACTTGTTATTCCTGTGGTGTTGAGGATATTCACTACCACAAAACAAACAAAAAAAATTAAAAATTTTTCTTTAAGTTCAAAATGTACAACACAAGCAGATGCATAGTGGTTATTATAGTGGACAGCAGTTTCATGGACATTATTTCACGACATACACCAATGAAGGAAAAGAGGTAAAGGAAAGATAAGTCTCCAAATAAAGAAAGAACACATTTTCAACTTGAAGATCGCATGATTTTATGTATATTAAAAATGCCTGAACGTACTTAAAAAATTAAGGCTAATTAAGAACCAACAATATCATAGAATATAAGAACAACATAGTAAAAAGTATTTGTATTTCTAAACAGCATTAATAAACAAATCAAAAATAAAAATAAATAAGTCAACTAGTAAGATTTCAATGCATACTATCAAACTTGTTAAAAAAATCAAGCATTGACAAAAATATATTATATAGTTTTATGCCAAAATGCCTTTAAAAATCTGAACATGTATCTTTATTTTTTAAATAAAGTTCTACAGCTGATTAAACAAGTTCAGCAAAGTGGCTGGATATAAAATTAAATCAAACAAATCAGTAGCCTTCCTCTACTCAAAGGAAAAACATGCAGAGAAAGAAATTAGGGAAAAGATACCCTTCACAATAATCACAAACAATATAAAATTCCTTGGTGTGACTCTAACTAAGCAAGTGAAGGACCTGTATGACAAGAACTTCAAACCTCTAAAGAAAGAAATCGAGGAAGATCTCAGAAAATGGAAAGATCTCCCATGCTCATGAATTGGTAGGATCAATATTGTAAAAATGACCATCTTACCAAAAGCTATCTACAGATTCAATGCAATCTCCATCAAAATACCAACCCAATTCTTCACTGAGTTGGAAAGAGCAATGTGCAATTTCATCTGGAATAACAAAAGACCTAGAATAGCGAAATCCATCCTCAACAACAAGAAAATATCTTTGGGAATCACTATCCCTGACCTCAAGCTATATTACAAGGCAATTGTGCTGAAAACTGCATGGTACTGGTACAGAGATAGGCACGTGGATCAATGGAATAGAATAGAAGATCCAGAAATGAGCCCTCACATATATGATCACCTGATTTTTGACAAAGGAGCTGTAAACATTCAATGGAAAAATGACAGCCTATTCAACAAATGGTGTTGGTCCAACTAGCACTCAGCATGCAAAAGAATGAAAATAGACCTTTCTTGTCTCCTTGTACAAAGCTCAAGTGCAAGTGGTTCAAAGATCTCCACATTAACCCAGGTACACTGAAACTATTAGAAGAGAAAGTAGGGAAAACCTTAGAACATATAGGCACAGAAGAAAATTTCCTGAACAGAACACCAATGGCTGGTGCTCTAATGTCAAAGATTGACAAATGGGACTTAATGAGATTGCAAAGTTTCTTTAAGACTAAGGACACGGTCAAGAAAACAAAATGACAACCAACAGAGTGGGAAAAGATCTTTACCACCCCCACATCAGGTAGAGGCCTAATATCCAAGGTATACAAAGAACTCAAAAAGCTAGACACCAGAGAATCAAAAAACCCTATTAAACAATGGGGTACAGAGCTAAACAAAAAGTTCTCAATTGAGGAATATCTAAAGGCTGAGAAGCATCTAAGGAAGTGCTGGACAACATTAGCCATCAGGGAAATGCAAATCAAAACAACCCTGAGATTCCACTTCACACCAGCCAGATTCGCCAAGATCAAAAATTCAGATGACAGCAGATGCTGGTGAGGATGGAGAGAAAGGGGAATACTTCTCCACTGTTGGTGGGTTGTAAACTGGTACAACCACTCTGGAAACAAGTCTGGCAGTTCCTCAGAAAATTGGACGTAGTACTACCTGAAGACCCAGCTATTCCACTTCTGGGCATATACCCCAGAGACACTTTAATATAAAATAAAGATATATGCACCACAATGTTCATAGCAGCTCTATTTATAATAGCCAGAAGCTGGAAAGAACACAGATGTCCTTCAGTAGATGAATGGATACAAAAATTGTGATACATTTACACAATGGAGTACTACTCAGCTATCAGAAACAATGACTTGACCAAATTCTTAAGAAAATGGCTGCATCTAGAGAATATCATCCTGAGTGAGATAACCCAGTCACAAAAGAACAGACATAATATGCAGTCACTGATAATTGAATATTAACCCCAGAAAGGTCTGACTGATAGTGGGATGCTAACCCCAGAGGCTTGCACTACCCCAGAAACAACTCACAGACTGTGTGAAGTTCAAGAAAAAAAAAGAAAAGAAAAAGAAAAGAAAAAACCATTGTTTACTCCTTACACACTAAGAAAACTTTGACTAATTCCAGATTACATCCTGTTTTACATGTACTTTATGCTCACTGTAACTATTAAGATCTTAATGCACACTATCAAACCTTAAAAAAAAAAGCCAAGCAATGACAGAAATGTATTTGTATACTTTTATGCAAAAATGCTTAAAATTTGTACACTTATCTTTATTTTTTAAAATAAATTTCTTCAATTTAAAAAAATCAGAGCATGTATCTTTATTTTTTAAATAAAGTTGTAAGAAAATATAAATAAATAAATAAGTCCCCTAATAACAAGGAAATTCAATATTTACTAAATTACCTACTCTATTAGAGTGGGTTGCTGATGAAGACAATGATTGTTATTCAGATGTACGTGCTAAAAACTACAGATTATTTAAATGTATTAAAAAATCAACCTAGCAATGTCTGCCTATAAACCCAAACTTCAGGACATGAAGGCAAAAAGATCTTGATTTCAAGGTCAGCCTGGTCTGCTCCAGGGGCTATGTGCATCAGGTAAAGAATGAGAACCTATCTTTGTGGGTTAGATGAGCTACTACCAAGAAGATGATGATAATTCCAAAATGACCTACTACGAGTACAGTCCGTGTGTGTGTGTGTGTGTGTGTGTGTGTGTGTGTGTGTTGCTCGCTAGTGTGTCTTCCTAGAAATTGTAAAATCCAAAAGGAAGAAGGGGGCTCTAGATAGAACAAAATAGTGAATGTACCTGGCACTCATACTGTAACAAACAAGCATGCTGGACTTGACATGTGAGTTTTAAATTCAGCATATGAAAAGATATCAAAACAATGTGGTCCTAACATACAGTTGGGAACAGAAAAACTAACAACTGAATCTAATATATCACACATATGATCAGCTATGAGAAATAGCTGAGGTCATTAAATGAGGAGAAAACAGTGACAAAGGGGAATTAAAGGGACAGCGGAAGTTGTCTGCACTTAGAGCTTAGTGTGCACACAATACTGAAATCGGATCAAAGAGCAAAGACACTTAATATACGGCATAAAATGTTAACTGCTCGAAGCAAACAGGTATAGAATCTTCAAGCTCGTGAAGCAGGCATGCACGCACATCTGCGTGTCTGTGTGTGTGTTTACAATGAGAGCAAAAGCTAAAGCACCAAAAGGCAAACAGATTCTGCATGAGACCAAACAGTCTAGGCATGACAAAACATGTCTATATTCCAAAACCTGGGAGACGGAGGCAGAGTAACAAATTTGAGGCCATTCCAAAGCCTTGACAAAAATGACTAACTTTTGAAAAGATATTAGCAAGAATATGAAAAATCTCAAGGATGAGAGGAAATTGCCACCAAGTATCTCATAAATGTCTATCACCTAAACCATGACTAGACCTTTAAACTCCAACAATGAAAAGATATTAACCAAATACAAATAGATAGGACTTGAAGAGATACTTAAAACATGATATAAAAACTAATGAGCACAAATATTTAAAACATTATCCATTATATGAAATGAAAATTAAACCCAAATGAACTACCATTTCATATTTTTGTAAGAAGATAGCTATAGTAAGTATGCAAACATACAAAAATACCTGGTGTTGGTGTATGCCTTTATTCCTGGCATTCAGGAGACAGAGGCAGGGGGACCTCTGTGAGTTTGAGGCCGGCCTGCTGTACAAAGCTAGTTGTTGGAAAGCCAGGGATAAACGGAGAAACCATTCTCAAAAACCAAAACAATCAGGAAAGAAGAAGCAAGAAAACAAACAAAGAAAAACAGTAGAAACTTGAAATACTGTAAGGTCTGAGTGTGGGAGGAGGAGTGACTATTGAGTGCTGTAGCCACTTTGAAAGTCTCAAGTTTCTTAAATGTTAAACAGAGACTCACAAAGGAATTGGATACCCCACGGAGGTTTCCAATCGCAAAGAGAACATGAGTACAAACAAAGTGTACATGAATACTTGGGAATATTATCCACAATAACCAAAAGTGAAACCTTCAAAGATCCCCATCAAGTACTGAAGAATGAACAAATTATAACATATCTCTGTAAGAAAATTTATTGACCCACAAAAGTTGTCTATATATATGTATATATATATACATATATATACACACACACATATATAGTACATATATACTATATAAGTATATATACATATTATATGTGTGTGTGTGTGTGTATACGCACACACACCACAAGGATAAAGCATAGTAACACATAATAGGAACCAAATACGAAAGGCCAGGGATAATATGATTTTGTTTGTACGAACTGTGTGCAATAAGGAAACACTGGTAGTTAAGAACAGGGTAGAAGGTATTACAGGTATAACTGGTCATTACTGTTGGGTACAGAGCTTCTTTTCATGGTGAGATGTACATAACCACGCACCTATACAGACTGCACTGAGATGTATATGCTAATTGTGAAGTTATAAAGTTTATCTTATACTTAATCTAAATGAACACGTACATACTTACAGAGAGAGAGAGAGAGAGAGAGAGAGAGAGAGAGAGAGAGAGAGAGAGAGAGAGAGAGAGAGAGAGAGAGAGAGGAGAGACTGAGAGACATACAGACCTAGAAGCCTACAGTGGTACTGTGTTCGGTCTCTGCATTCTCACTCTAAAACTGCCACATTCCTCACCAGGTTAGGAATATATCTGGGCTGGGGTGCAAAGCAATAGCACAGTAGACATTGTGGTCCAATTCCTACCACTGCTTTCTATGAATTTCCCATGCTCTATTTTCTCCCTTGGCACAGAGAAAGGTGAAGCATGGCTGAGTCCCTGGCATATACCAGGAAGTCCATGATGTCTTGTTTATGAAGAGCAATGTGCAGACTAATTTCTGAACATAAATCAGTATGTTATAGAAACTAGAAATATATATACTTCCATCCTATCTAGCCAATCTATCAGACATATGTTAGCAATTTACACAACAGGAAAAGGCTTCATTCAGACTATTGCCAGCAAGATGATCATTTCCCCACCTGTCATATCTTATACGCTACCACTTCTAACCAAACATTGTTCTTTCCTCCAGTGTGAGTTCCAGTTATATTTTGTCAAGCTAGGTGAGACTTGATGGTAACTGATGCAGCATCTCAGAATCCCACAATAGGACAGTCAGTTTTCACATAGTTTTCTCTCATATCCACATTGGACTTAAATGCTTTTATTATCAAGATATCGAAGTTGTACTTTTAGACCTTATAGTTCATAATGTTGAATTACACATCAACACCCTACAATATTTTTAACCCCACACCTCAAATTATTATCTGTGCTAGGTGTTTTTACCAATTTCCTTAACAATTTATTACTGCCATCGTCATCGTCATCATCATCATCATCATCATCGCCATCATCACCCTGTGGATGCTGTAATGTGAGTTTCCATGTATATTATGTGCAGGCACTCCTGTACCAGGGAACAAGTTTGGAGTTTAGAGCACAAGTCTCAGGAGCCAGTTCTTTCATTTATTCTTTCCACATTTCCATAAATTTTGGGGGATTGATCTCAAACCATGAGACATGCATAGCTACTGCTGTTCCCTGCTGAGACATCATTTTTCTTTCTCTGAGCAAATGATGTTACACTGAGTTTCAAACACTAACTTTCTAGAAAGTGTCAGAACTCTCCTTTCTTCCATTGCTAAACAGCTGTTGAGCATGCTCAATACAGTGCTCCTCAAGGAGGACAGCTTTTCCAGTGAGTGCTCCTTCCTTTCCTCGGAATTTATTTTTTCAAAACTTCACTCCTAAAGTCATTAGTCCAGGCTATTCATTTCCAACAGACATAAGCATATCCTCATGAACTTATCAAATTGATTAAGAGAAGAGGGAGTTTCTTAGTCATCTTTGTTAATTCCAGTACCTAATACATAAGGACTCAAAAAAAAAAAACACTTCTTGAATGCGCAAAAAAATACTCTTGGAAAGTATGTGGAGTTTTGAATGTATAAAAGGTGTTTCATAGAGGTTGAATATACCCATATTTTAACTTGAATTCAGGTCTACAAAATCCATGTTCTAGCCTATATTATAAAATGATAACAAAGATGTAACAATGGATAAATGATTACATTCAAAAAGATGAATCACTCAACAGGGATGACATTAACCACAATACCCAACAAAGGGAAGAGAGAACCTGTAGAGACCATCTCCAGTAGACAGACATGCCCAGAGATGGGGCCACTGGCCCATCTGAAAATTTTAACCCAGAACTGTTCCTGTCTAAAGGAAATGCAAGAAGAAAAAATGAAGCAGAGACTGAAGGAAAGGCCATCAAGAGACTGCTCCACCTATGGATCCATCCCACCCACAGACACCAAACCCAGACACTACTGCTGATGCCAAGATAAGTTTGCTGAAGGAGTCTGGTGTAAGTGGTGTAATACAGGTGCAGATATTCATATCCCATCACTGGATTGAGCCTGGGAATCCCAATGAAAGAGATAGAAGGACAGAGGAGGTGAAGGGGAGTGCAACTAACCGGACCACCCAGATCTCCCAGGGACTAGACCGCCAACCACTGAGAAGATATCCATGGCTCCAGTTGCATATGTAGTGAAGGATGGCCTTATATGGCATCAAAAATGGGAAGGAAGGTCCTGTAAAGGTTTGATTTCCCAGTGTAAGGGGATGCTAGAGCAGTGAAGCAGGAGTGGGTGAGTGGATGGAGGAGCACCCCCATAGAGTGAAAGGGGATGGAGAATGGGGGTAGGAGGTTTACAGAGGGGAAACCATGAAGGGAGACAATTTGAAGTGTAAATAAATAAAATTACAAAAATAAATAAGAAAATAAATAGATAGATAGATAGATAGATAGATAGATAGATAGATAGATAGATAGATAAACAGAATTTAAGTTGGAAGCCATGTTTTTGCACCTTGCTGGTGCGAATTTGTGTGAGGTCTTCAATTACTGAGCTGATCTTGCTGTTTTTGTACTGGTGTTCCTATACATACAGATCCTTTAGGCTTGGATGCTCCAATCAATCTATTTGTCCAGACATTCCAACTCACAGTTGAAATTCTTTTCACTTCATATGTGAATCCGTTTGACAAAAGAGAAATTCCCAGCATGAGATGCTGTCATTGCTCACAACTACTTCAATTATAGATGACATCTGATTTGTTTATGTCTCACTTAGTCACTCTACGTTCCTTAAAAGGCAGAGACCCATTTTTACTCATCATTGTATCTTTGGTGATGAGGAAACATAAACCCATGTATATAAAAAGGCATCTAGTAAAAAATCCTGGCATACATTTTTAGTTCCTACTTTTGACTCCCCAGTAGGCTTCAGACCTAACAGTGACAAACATGATATTAAAAACATCCATACTTGCTATTACCCATGTCTCTTCTTAAAAACTCCGTCTACTGCCACATAAACTGTATTCTGTTTCCATTGCTGCAGAATCCTTACTTCCATCTAGAATTGTCTGAGTCCTTGCAAAGCTTAATGACTAGGGTAATGTAAGGACATGCGACGATGCAGCTAAATGTGATGAAAAAATAAAAACAAAGACCTTTACAGTTGTTGGGGTGCAGAAGCGATATCAGTAGATTTTCACAAAAAGTAAGTAATCACAAATAATGAAGAAAGGGCCAATTAAGTATGCTTGTTAAACTCAAGTCACTTATAAGAAGTGACAGTGATACAGGGACCGAAGAAAATTTAAGTTGGGGTAGGTGGATGGCTAAGGCTATGCATACCAGACAAAACACAATGCATGTGCCCAGGCAAGAACTGAATAACACAGCATGTTGAAGAGGGAGCAGCCAAGTCAGTTGAAATATAAAGTAGAAATGTAATGGTGATGAGGCTGGAGGTCTAAAATGAAGACAGATAGTAAAGATGAGGCATGTATGCTAGACTGAGCTTGGGTTTCTATAAAAATCAGAATGAAAGAATAATCCTGACAGATTTAGCCAAGGTAGTGATACTGATTTCGTATTTAGGACCATGTAACTCAAAAAGGACATTAAGGAGAAGACAAAAGAAAAAAAAATTAAGAGGCAAATAAATTAGCTAACACACTCCATCCAAAGAATGAATTACAGCAACTACAATGCACATGAGGCAGGGCAGGGGGTGGCAGAAGACAAATTATTAAGGGGTGTGGTAAAATCAAATAATTTCTCCTCCCAACAAGAAGAAATGAATTGTGGGAATGTAAAAAGTCCTTGAAGACCTGGCACTGTATTTCCTTTGTGTCAGAAGCACAGAGAGCCCTCAATAAAACAATAAATCCTGGTGTGTTGGGTTTGATTGGTATAGACTACATAAATAAATGGAGAGATAATTTTGTTATCCATTGTGGGATTAACAGCAAAAGTCTTTACACTGTCTAGACTAACATATACAATGAATGATCAAATACTTTATAGCACAAGGCAGACTGCAAAGAAGATAAGGAGTATTGTGTAATACAAATATAAAAGTCTATTGTCTATTAATTATAAATGGTATAGACCAGGAACCAATCAAGTATCATTTTATCTTCATAGGCAAGGAGAATCAATCTATCAACCAATCTATCTATCTATCTATCTATCTATCTATCTATCTATCTTTTGAATCTAATCTAATCTATCTATACTTGATAGCTGTACTTAAAGAGAATGTATATCTTTTAACATCATTTAAAGGTAAAATATGGCAGTTAAGAGCTATTTACATCAGCTTAAAATGTAATGTGCAGGCCTGATAGTAGTGGGAGCTTATGACTTTGATCCCAGTACTTTCAAGGTAGATAGAGGCAAGCAGACCTCTGAGTTCAAGGCCAGCCTGGTCTATTGAGCTAGTTCTAGGATAGCTAAGGCTACACAGAGAAACCCTGTCTCAAACAACAACAACATAATAATAATAGAAAAGAAAAAATTTAATGTTCATTTAATATTCCTTGAATTTGTTTGCTTATAGGTGAAAATAAGAATTATATTGAATTTGAAGATGACTGCAGAATAAATGGTATACCGTATATGTAAGCCGGGCATTTATCATTTACAAGCTAAGAAGCTAACTAAAACAAGCATCTACTATAATTCTTATAACCACTGTACAAATGTGAAAATGACATGTAGTTCTTACTGCAAGGATAAATCAGGTTTTTAAACTTTGGGTTTTTGTTTGTTAGTTCTGTTTTTTAATTCTTGGATTTTTTTTTTTTTTTTGGTCTATGTGCATCTGTGTTAAAACCACAAGTCATAAGAAACAAAGACACTGAATTCATCAACTAAAGTTATGTATCCTAAAAAGTACTAGTAGTTTGGTAGAAAATAGAAGAATTCATCATCTGAAATTAGCAGCATCAGGAAAATCACCAAATTATAACTTTTGCAGAATAACTTCCTTTCATAAAAATCTAGAGATCAAAGGAGACAGAAAAATTACTTAAAAGTAAGTTTCACCTACTTTCCATAAATAAGAATCTTAGGAATAACATGTCTTACATGATAATTAATACCCACTGAACTGTTCAATTTCCCTTTTAAGTAGAAATATACAAATAAACATTTATTAGACATTTATCATACAGAGGAATAATTGAGTAATGCTAAATAGGAATGGTATTTCTGTTTTGTCCACTGGTCACCATCCTTTCTTATACGTACTTCCATATTTAATAAAATAGAAATTTGTATGTAGGTTACAGCACACAGCAAGGAAAGGATCATTGAACTGGGAACTAAAAAACTCTGCTCCTAGAACAGGAGGGAGATTAGTGTCTGAAGCAATAAAGCAGCAGTTCTCAAAGTGTCATTAAAGACAGACTCAAAGAGAACCCTGTAAAGAGCAGTTCTGAGGCTGAGCCATTAACACTTCTAACAGCCTCTTTGGGGTGGATTCCTGGGCCTGTGTGCTAACAGGGAACTCTGGAGACTCTAAAGCAGCAGTCTAGAAAGTTATATGTCTTCCAAAGTCTGCTCGTATAGTCAAGCCCACCCACAGACAATTTTTCATGCGGCCATTATTAGATCCCAAGAGTCAAATGATTTCAGTAGAATTTTAGAAAAAACGAACGTGACTGTCATGTAGATGCTGAGGCTTCGCCATTCTCCGCCAGCACTACACCCCATACTGTCCTCCTTTCTGCACAGGCTCTCATGCAGTCTTTCTAAGTTTACTAAATTATCCTAAAGAATTTTTATTAGATCTGTTTTTCTTCACAAAGTTTTGGAAAATTGGGTTTGGTAGCATATAAAGGCAAATCACAGCAATGAGATGTGAAGGTGGAGGGATAAGGAGGGGTTAAAAACCAACCACAGGCACACAGCTAGTTTGAACTCAACCTATTTAAATAAGACCTTGCCAAAATAAAGAAAACAATTAGAAATCTACTTTCCTTATTAGCCTGTGGCTTGTCGTATTTTTACTTTGTAGTGTCCTTTCTTTATACCAAGCTTGTGAAAATATATTTTTTTACATTTTTTGTGCATGGTAAAACCATAGGTGCATTGTTGTAGTTTTATTTTGTTTTAACATAATGTAATGAGCCTTGGTAAGGTGAATCATTGAAATTGTCCTTGTTTCAAAATGTTTGTCTAAAATATTTTTAGCAATCCAAGGACATTATTAAATAAATGAAAAGGAAAGTTTATTTGGCTTTTTCCTTGGATTTACCTACAGCATTATCTTTGCTGAGAGAAATGTGTATGTTTTATGTCACAAATTTGCTTTCTTCTTTAATGTAGCATATGCTTCTCATCAGTAATATAAAGATGGTTGCAACTCTGAAACGTGATACAGGCACTAAAAACAAGTGGTAGAAAAAAAGGTGAAAAACCCAGTGTGGTTTTGTTAGAATGCTTATTGTGATGGCCATTATGTAGGGTTAGAAGGAAGAACAGTAAAAATACCTCTCTCTTCTAGAGCATAGTAAAATCTACCTAGCAATTCTGATTATAAAGCTGTCCTATTTGTACCCGCATATAATGGTTTACTGAGATTTTTGTCTCTTCTCAGAGCAAAAAAGCACTACCCTCTAAAACCCTGTAAATCAGGCTGCCTAACAGACATTCAGGATGTAAAGGATATCTGTGCCTATCTTTTATGCTTCAGTTCTTAACAAAAATCAGCAGCCAGGAAGGAACTGGAAATTTTTGTTTTAATACTGACTCTCAACTTCATATTAAAACAGAGATATTTAACTTGTTTAAAGACTACAATATACATGTTTACCTGGCAACTATTAATTTCTCCTTAACTGATTAAAGAGAAGCAGTTCTCCTAAGGGACTTTAAAGTAAAAAACATAATGGTCATCTGTTGTTTTGGGGTAGGCACAGGTAGAACACAAAAGGAAAGGAGGGATACAGGCATCCCTCATATGTCCCAACCCAACCTTTGCAAGAGAACATGCTACCCTTACTTAATTTGGAATAGACCAAGGGTGGCAGGACAAGAATGGGCACGCAATGGCTTGGGGCTACTAGAGGGTGGATTATGAAGATGATAGCCTTTTAACACCCGAGCCTTACATTTCTCTAGGAAACATCATTCACAGTGGTCTACAGAGGATTTATACAAGTCCATTCCAAAAACTGGAGAACCTCAGTGGTTGTATTATCTTCTCTGAAACATGGAAAACTCTTTGGTTTCCTCTAACCAAAATGCTCCAAGATAAGACACTTTTATTTATCTTTCTGTAGTATCAAGAAATACAAGTAAGAATCTCCAAGTTATCCTCAAATGAATTTATCATCAGCACAACCTAGTGCTACTCTCTAGGGTACAGATTCTATTGTGGCCAAGTCCTCGTTTAAACATTACTAAAAAGTAAAGTAGAAGGTGTTAACATGGAATATGTCACCTTTAAACAAGAATTTTCAACAATGACTATATTTTAGAATGACAGGAAGGTTGCTTTTAACCAATAAAAATATCTGGAACCACAGTGTCAAAAACTATGACTTTGAAACTACAGGTATCGCCATGTATGAATTAATGGGTAACCAGGTTTATATACAGATGTTCTAGACTTGGGAGAAAAAAAGATACACGCAAATCCAAACAAAAATTTTTGCTTTAGCATGCTAATAAAGGGGAAACAATAAATTATCTGATAATGCATATGGCTTAAGAATATATTTTGGGTTACCAAATGACATGTTAAGCCAGGACAAATGAAATAAGACAACTATGAGCTACATTTTAAAAAAGCAATCAATGTAATTTACAGCAACTACTCACATTTGCCCAATTATCATAACAAAAACAATAATTACGGTAAAAAAAATCTTAAGTATACAAGAAACTAATACACATCAAAATTAATGTCAATTTCCCTTAGAGATCACAAAAATAAAATAATTATGCTGTATATTCTACTTTGCAAATATGAACTATTTTCAGATTTATAGGTACAGACTTATTCATAATCTAAAAGAGAAGATACTATTTATAGAAGGATAATCTGATGATTAAAAGATCAAGCTAGACAACAGTCCAGCACAAAACATAGAGGAGAAACAGTATGTGTACATGGTTACTATAACCTAAGAGAGTAGATAGATGGAAATACAGTTAATAAGCACAGTAACTACATGATCACGCTAGTGTTTGCAATAATGATGATCATTTAGAAATGCCTAACTTAAAATACAGTCAAGTTTAAGGCCAAGAAGTTAATATTTGTAGAAAATAATGAAAAGACCTTCGTTTGTCTTTTTCTGTATCATATGTAAAATATAAGACTGAGTTTCAAGTGTGAGGATTCTCTTTTCTGACTGTATATATAATATTAATATATCAAAAATCAAATTTTTGGCTTTAAGACAAATTCCTTCTTTGGAAAATTTTACTAGTACCTTAAGTTGGTCCCTGGAGTCTCTTATTAGCCAATATTAGCCTTCAGGATAGTCCAAAATGCAAGTAACAATCTCCTTTTAAAAGAATAATCCTTTATATAAAGTATAACTTTAAAAACATATTTAAGTATAACATTTTCGCAGAAATTTAAAGTGATTTGACTTCATAAGAATTTACAAAATTATCTGAGTTTTAAGCAGGAATAATTGGGTGAACTAGGTTTCCAAATTTACATATGAAATTAGCAAAATAATACCAAAACAAACAAAAATAGTATTTTAAGTACTGGTCCATGTTATGTAAAGATGGGCTGATATAAAACTTAATATGAGCTATATGGATCTGAACTATGTCTCAACAGGCTAGCAACGATGGCTCAGAACCAAAGTATTTGCCACACAAACCCAAGTACTTGACCCCAACCCCTGGAATTCAGGGCAAAGGTGGAAGGTGGCACAAATTCCATAGAAGTTGTCTTCTGACATCCATCTACATATTTACCCCAAGTGTGCAACACACCCACCCACCCACCCACACCCACACACACCAAAATAATGCAAATTTTAAGTGGTTTGTATGTGTAAAACTCTTCAATAATCTTGACTTGCTAATTACTCTAAAGCTATATTTTATTTATTTATTTATTTGTACTGGAGATTAAACCAAGTGTCTCAGTCATTCTGGGCAAATGTTCTACTATTAATTTATATCCTTAGCTCCTGTTTCTTTCTTTTAAAGAGAAAATTCATTCCGCCTTTGTGTGTGTGCTCAGGCACATGTGAGTGCATGTATGAATGTGTGTCTGATGAAGCTCTATGAAATTGTATACTCTATTTCTTTATCTCTCTCCCTCCCTTTGTTTTTGTCTAAGCAACTATCTACAATTCTCTTAGACATGGTTTTCTCTTAAGTCTCTCAGTGTTAAAGTGTTTTTCTTTTGGTTCTCAGTTTATCACATTTTAAAACTGATTAATTATACAGGATACAAGAAAAGCCGAACACTTTCAAACAAACTGTTCTCTAATGCCTTAACAAAAACACAGCATTTATCTCATAAATCTAGAGCCTTTTTAAATAATAGCACATTCTTTAAACTTGTGTATCGCTGTTCATAGAGAAAATACTAAGGTGCGTTTAGGAGAGTTCACAAAACCTATTGAATCCATACAGGAAGCACAGGAACTCTGCAGGCATCATTAGGAATAAGAAAGTTTTGACCTAGTAAATAAAAGACAGTAGACATATTTGATGATCAAGATAAAATACTCAACGTTGAAGTATCTCAAAGGATAGCTAGGCCACCATTTGACTTTAATTAGACTCATCTAATTAATGCACTTTATCAATACAACCGCTGAGTGGATCAGCCTTAAATAAGAAGAAACCAACACGAAACAATGAACTTTCTAAAGAACATTTATTTTGCTAAGTTCTAGGCTTTTTGAATTCTCAATAAAACACAGAAAATAGCTTGGATCATGAATACTGGCACAAGGACTATTTTTGCATTCCTATGCTAGTTTTTGTACTTCTTTTTTTTTTTTTAATTGTTATACTCTTTAAAACATACTTAACTTTTTGTATCTCAGTCTCTATGATAATGAGGTCCATTTTATTAATATCTCATTCAAAATGTATCACACCCAAAAAAATTAGCTCTAGAGTCCATGACCTTACGCATTTTTATAGTATTACTAACTTAAAAATACATAATAAGACTAAACATATTTATATTTTTGTTGTCTTATAGTAAAAGATTACCAAAAGTCAATGTGGAAAATATGAACTGAATGCATGCATTAGCTAGTTACAAGTATTCAACATTCTCTATCATGTTTTCTCCACAACTTTTACAGAATATCCTTAACTGTTAAGAAAAGCACAGGTTAGAATAGATGAATTAGACCAGATTATGAGTTACAAGGCATTGTATAACTTTATAAAGGATAAAAACACAGGAGAGAGTAAAAGGAAAATGTTAATCAATATCCATCCACAAGATGCTAAGAGTTCATATGCTCTCATTTAAAGCTCAAAATAATGCCAAGAAAAGCATTAGCAAACAATTTCCTTATTTAAAAAAAGAAGAAGAGTCTCGGTAGCTCCCCAAAGACTGTGTACTCGAGTATGCAGTGCACAAAGCTGGCTCTCAGGTCAAGGGGTATCTTCAAGCTTTAGTGCTTGCTGCTTAGTAATAAAAAAGAATATAATGGGTTACAGTTGGTGTCAGTGAACACTGTGGCTAGGAAAGTGTGGAAGCACTATATTACATTTAGTATTTAGCATTATGGATAAAGCCTGTGACCTTTCTTTCCCAATGCTATAAAGATAGAGCAAAAGAATGCTATTTATTTTACTCTTATAGTCTTTACAGAAAACTGCCTATATATTTATAAGCAGAAAGAAATGAGGAAATACTTGCTACTTGTTTCTTACAATGCTTTTCTGCTGCCTGTTAAATGAATTAAATATAATACCTGAAGTCAATGATAAACAAGACACAATCTGCAGAACCAGGAGGTTAGGGATAGAGCAGGTAACTGGGGGGTCAGAGGAACAAGGTATGAAAAGGGGTTGGGGGATGGTCGATTGGGGAAACAAGTGGAGACTGGGAGGGGAGAAGGGAATGAAGGAGGAAATAGTAGGAGAGACAGCTAAGTTAAGGACCTTTTGATGGTTAGTATGGAAACCTAACACAGTAGAAGTTTTCTAAAATATATACATATATGAAGGTGAGTTAAATAAAATTGCCAATGAATGGGGAACACAGAGTCCAGCTGGCCATCTCTAGTCACCAAATGAAGCTGCAAATACTGGGAATGGTTACAGATAATTGAGTTGTTGGCCAAAGGGGTCCCAAGTGAACCTCAAACAATCCAGGCTGTTGTCAAGACTACAGGTTGCTCTCCACAAACTGACAGCAAGGTCCTATTGATCAAAACAACACCTACAAAACTCATTGAAATTGGAGAAGTCCACCTGGTACCTACACAAAGTCTTCATTTCCTACATTCTAGCATCTAGTATAGGAAGGTACTTTGTATGCTACCAAGAGAAATGTAAATACCAACTGAGCCACACACTCTCTGATCCACAATGGTGTCCTGCCAGCAAGATACACTATGTTGACCAAAAGCTTGTAAGGGTAAACAACCAATATCTGATTTTACTTAAGGCCCACTCAATAAAATGGAACTCATACCTAATATTGGCTGGGAACCAAGAACCTCAGACTAGACATCCCAGAGACCTAGAGTAAAACCAAACATCATAGATCAGAGCCTTACTCAGCCATCACCAGAGAAGATTCCTACCTCAGCTTAAGGGAACAAATACAGAGAACCACAGCCAGACATTACACATAAATGAATTATCTCCACCAAACCCCTCCTCTTAGGACTCAGAAAACCCTGTGAAAGTGGGTGCAGAAAAAGGATGCCAGAATACAAGGCCTTCTAAATCAATATGATCAAAATACATAGGAACTCAAAGACACTGAAGCCAAATGCATGGGGCTTACATGGGTCTGCATCAGGTACTTTGTGTATAAATTATGGCTTCTGTCTAGTGTTTTTATGGGATTCCTGAATGTGCAAATAAGTAGGTGGGTCTCTTTTCTTGTGCCTTCTCTTGGGCTCTTTCTTTTTTGTTTTGTCCATTCCCAATGTATCAGTATTTGTTTTATCATAATTTACCTTTTTATTAATATCTTTTAGAAGCCTGTTTGTCTTCTAATGAGAGACCGAAAGAGGGATCTAGATCAGAGGGGATGAACTAGAAGGAGTAGAGAAAGCAGAGAGCATAATCAGAATATATTACATGATGATAAATAAGTCTATTTCCAATAAAAGAAAAAACAAAGCTGGATTTTTGGATCACATTCATATATAATAAAGTATACAATGAAAATTACAAATTGAATATCTTATAAAATTCTTAGTATAGTGCATGGGACACAATAAAGTACTATTAGGTTATCAGCAATTACACTATAGATTTGAAACTAGTACTGATAGATCGTAACATATGCTATAAATCCTACCACCATTTTTAATTATAATCATAGATTATTAACCTTATTGGTAAGAGTCCTTGGGGACAGAAGTACTACTCATTTATCACAGAACTAGTGTCTTTAGAAATATGCTTTGCTAGAAAAATGAGGTATAAAACATAAGGAACTAAGCAATTTCTGAATAATGCCCAAATCAATCTTTATTCCCAGTTAGGAGGTACAAATGATCCGTCAGGATTAATGAACTCAGCAAGTGCTCTTCTCAAATATTATAAACTTTTCAAGTATTGGTGGTATATAAACTCACTATTCCTCTAGATATTGCAAAAAATTATGTATTAATGCTATCTATACTCTCATTCAGGACAATGTATTCATAGTAAATCAATAACGCTAAACACTTTTGTGACTCTTAGAGCTTAAGATCTGCTTTGTAAAGCTAAGTCTGGGCTGATGAGACAGCACAGGTGGTAAAGGTATTTGCTACCAAGACATGAGTCCAACCCTTTGACCACATGTGGAAAAAACCCACTGTCTCTATTGTCTTCTGACCTCCACTTGCATGGTCATGCCTCCCACCCACCCCACCCCCTACACACACGCGAGCACACACACAGTACTATACATTTTTCAGAAAGAAAGATGGGAAAGAGTAGGGAAGCCAAGAGTGGGAGAGGAAGATAATCTGATATGAGAATGCAAGAAAACTATTCTTACACTTATCTTACAAATTGTTCATCTTTAAAATTAATGCACTGAAGAAATTTATTAACTCCCAAGTAAGGCAGTAACCTAATCCATTCAATGAGTGCTTTTTTTTTAATATCTCTTACAGTGTTTTTGCTGTGAACTACTGACTTAATTTATTAATTTTATCATTTTCATAATATTCTGTTTCTTGAAACTCTAGTTATGAGACTGCTAACTTTTTAATACAAATAGAAGTTGGTGTCCAAAGCCCAAATGCAATGAAGATAAGTCAGTGATTATATTAAAAAATAAAAAATAACATTTATTTTTATCTTTAAAAATACATACAAATCAGATACACCAATATATTCAACGCTAAGATCATAGCACAAAATGCAACCTAGTAATTTACTATCAATTCTGATTAGGTTAATATGAACATAACTATAAAAAAAAAGCTAATACTTATATAGCCGTTTTTGGGTAACCCCATTTTTCTAACTGATAAATGAAATAATTTATAAAATGTTCATATTCTAGTAAGTGATAGAAACATGCCTAGATTTATAATGGTTTTTCATGTCCTATCGACTTTGATTTGTGGCATGTGTTACTGTTCTGTAGCTAGAAGCCAGGATGGCTTTATAAGCTGCACCACACACCATGTCCCTTACCTTCATCGGTTACCACCCTGTGCTATCAACCTAGCACGGAAGGAGGCAATTTCTTCATAAGGCACATATACTTTGGACAACCACTACCAAGTTCTTCTCTTTTGAAATCAGACATATCATTTAAATTCCTTTTTAAGTTCTGCCCAGTTATTTCTAGAAAAGTAAGATACATTCGTAGTTTCCAATCTATTTCTGTTAAGTCTTATAAGATCAGAAACTAAAATCAAGGCTGTATGTGACAGTAAACTATTAGATTTAGACTGAAATAAAGTGTTCTTCCATAACAACCAGCCTAGAACTAATTGTATGTTTTTCTCATTAAGAATAAAGGAGATTTGTCTGTTCTTAAGTATTAAACTGAAGGATCAAGGAAAATGTTGCTAACAACAAATGTCTTGGACTTTAACTCATATCTATGCCTGTAGCGGCCCTTGGGCTTTTCTTTTCAGCAACTGTTTCTCTGTCGTGATTAAGGTAATTCTTTTTCAGAGGGATCACAACCAAATAAGCAGTGTCCCATAACAGGTGTCTCCTGGTTCAGCTGAGTTGTCCATGTACACTTCATGTAACTTTCCATGATAAAAATTCTAATTCGGCATAATTTGGTGCAATTGTTTTATTAAATCCTTGTCTACTTCCAGAGTTTAATTCTAGAAGACAGAGAACTATGATAATTCCTGAACATACATCCCAGTGAGCACATAATGGCTACCAACATGTTTGTCCAACAAAGTTATTTGCAAGCCATTGGTTGGGGACAACAAAAACCCAGCTCATAAGAACCACAATCTTTAAAATAGATATTAATTTATTTTCAGCTGAGAAGATACACATTTGTGGAAATAAATTTTCCTGTTTTGAGGAAAAAGAAACAAAAAAACAAAAAACAAAGAAACAAAACAGATCCCTGGTGGTAAGGATAGAATACCATCGAATTCTAACTGAAGAACTACTTCAGGATAGATCAGATTCATCAAAATTTATGAATTAAATGGAGAAAATGTTAACTATACTGTTTTACCACTTACATATGATACATATATTTCATAATTGCTTTCTAGAATCAACCTATGAATTTTAATAAGCAAACAAACAAAACACGCAGCAAACCTAGAAATGTTTAGCTATGTAAACTACAAGGTTTCATTGCCAACTAATACCCAGATACACTAGTTTAAGATGCCAATGGACTTTCTAGTTCTTATTACACCATTATTCATTTTCTTAATCTTTGCCTAAACTATTTTTTCTCCCACTTTCCTGCTTATTTCCTTCTGGGAAATAAAAAAGTAAAACCAGAAATTTACATATATAATATTTCTAATCACATCCTTACTTTTCCTGGTTATTTTGAACTTTAACATTTGTTTTTAATGCATTAAAAACAAATCTTCTGAGATGGGTGTGGTGGTGTATACCTTTAGGCCCATCACTTGTGAAGTAGCGTTAGACCAATAGGATGAACTCTATAAATTCCATGCCAAAGACAAACAAGCAACAACAAAATAATACTTAATAAACGTATTTGCCAAAGACATCATCTCATTGGAAGCTCTGTCCTTACCTGAAATTTCTTCCTACTATGACAACTTAATATTTCCCCTCTAACATATATCCTCATTAACTTATCTTTCCCAAAAGATACATGGTGATTAACCTCACAGAATTCTAATACCTTCTTTATTAAGCATATTTACATGCTCATTTTCATACAAATTACAAAAGTTTCTATAAAGATTTTTAAGGGCATATTTCAGTCACTTGAAAAAAAAATATCGATTCTTAAAAACCTTCTACTTTGTTTTTGCCCTCTATCCAAACTAGTAGCTGAATACTGAAAAACATGCCTCTGTGATATCTGTATTTTTACTGTAACTTGTATCACTGATGAGCGTCTCTAAACAAAGTTTCTATGTAGACTAAAGCTTCATAACTGACATCCTTCTGTGTTAGTCATGGTATACTAGAAGGATTTTCAGGAAGAAGTACACTACTCCAAAGTACACTTACACTATATTCATCATTCCTTATGAAAGAAGACTAGATCAGTCTTTGTGAATCAACCTACAACAACTTTATCAATACTAAATTTCCTTGAGGTATTCAGAGATCCACCTGCTCATGTGAGTATTTGGTCAGGCCTATAATTTTTCTGGGCAAATTTTTTATTAGTACTTAAATATATAAGTTTTGATCAAATTGCCGTGTAAATATGAATCCAAATAATGCTAAAACATACATTAATACTAAAACAAACATAAAAGAGTTCTTTTATCTATCATAACTTCAAAAACAAAATTTCTATATGAGATTCAAATTGGTACATATATTCTAGATCCGTATACACACACACAGCTGAGTTTATACATAAAAGAGAAAATAAGGACAATATTATCTGTACAACCTTGCATTCTTAAGTACAACAGAATATTCTACATATATTTTATGTAAATGATAGCACACTGTACATATTACCTGACTTACTTTTATATTTAGCTTATCTTGAAAATCTATCCATGTATTTAACCTACAAATCTAAATTTTGTATATTTTTCATTCTTAACTTCAGATACTACACTGCATTTCTTACCTTTCTATCTTATATTATTCCACATCAAAGAATTATACTTTCTTTGAAAAAAATTGAGCCACTGTACTGGCTGGTTTTGTGTCAACTTGACACAAGCTGAAGTTATCACAGAGAAAGGAGCCTCATGATTACTAGTTGGGGAAATGCCTCCATGAGATCCAGCTTTAAGGCATTTTCTCAACTAGTGATCAAGGGGGGAGGGCCCAGTCCATTGTGGGTGGTGCCATCCCTGGGCCAGTAGACCTGGGTTCTATAAGAAAGCAGGCTGAGCAAGCCAGGGAAAGCAAGTCAGTAAGTTCCATCCCTCCATGGCCCCTGCTTGAGCTTCAGTCCTGACTTCCTCTGGTGATTAAGAGCAACATGGAAGTGTAAGCTGCTTCTTGGTCATGATGTTTGTGCAGGAATAGAAACCCTAACTAAGACAGCCACATACATCTTTAGATAATACTATTTAAACGATTTTACTAGCAACTTATTCTATATGATTTTCAGTTTTCCTGCATTTTCATTTATATTGCATATATCTGGGTTTTAGAAAAATCATGTCTATAATATATACATTAAGGCAATGTATAAATGTATAAATGAAGTAAAACAGGTTTAGGAAAAAACAGTAAATTTAGCAAAAATGGCAACTAAAATAAAACTAAATCTACATATGATTCTGACTAGTCTCAATACACTATACAAAAATAGATAAGCAGCTGAAGAAATATTAAATTTATATCTTTATAAAAAGAAAACGAAATAGTTTAACAACATACTTAAAACACAGAACCAGAAAGACCAAGAGCAACATGATAGAAAGCATGTAGAATTAAATTAAAATCTCTTTTTTCCATGTAGACTAATTTCATATAAATAAAAAGCACTGGAATAATACAACTCCTAGTTTTATGTGGGAAAAGGCAGCGTATCATTCTGTTCTTCATACTAGAACCAGGATCCAAATCAACAGAATAGCAAAGTAATACCCACTACAGAATTTGGGAAGTTAAAACAAAAAAACAAAACAAAACAAACAAACAAAAAACAAACAACAACAAAAAAAAAAAAAACCCAAAAAACATGGACCATTTAGGCAATAAGTTAGGCTTTATTATTTTCAAACAAAATTGTTAGAAAATACTATATTATTGCTAGAAGAAAGTAACTTTGATTTTATACATCTATAAAAGAACTAAATACTAATACTTCCTATATTAAGAAAACATTCTTAGGAGTTGGAAAATTTAACAAAGCCTATTGCAACACAAAATCACAAACATTACCAGTAATCCTTTTAGCTGGTATGAGCTTGCTGATACATAGTGAACTAAACACTGTAGCTTTAATTGAAATTTGAATGTTATAAACAGTTAGATGTCTGGCTCTGGCCAGCATTCTAATGCCATCAGCAGAACAGAGCTGGGAAGCATAAACAAACCTTTTAACTAGATTAGTCTCTAAAATGGCCAAGAAATCTTTAGCTCAAGCTCCATTGTGATAAATGTAGGAAGAGAAACATAGTTTTGGAATAATGCTTTAAAAAAAATAAATTGTCTCTACTATAGTATGCATTTGAGTTTCTAAATATTTTGTTATATAATACTGAATGATGACAAACTTTACAGTTGATTTCTCCAATAAAAGTCTATTTTTTTTCATTTTATGGCAGTTTCATCACTTTAATTAGCACATCCCAAATAAAGAAACAACTTAAAACATCAGTATTTTCTTTCCTTGACTATGCTTTTTGAACCCTAGTATCAAGAATGGATTAATATTAACGGCTAACATTTTTGTACTTGCGGTAATAAAAAACAATAACCATAGCAACAAGAAGAGATGCAAATAAAATTTAAGACTGTATCTTATAAAAACTGTCCTTGTCTATTTCTAGGTTCTGACATACAGACATTCAGATAAGAAGGTAGAATTTAAGCTTAACTGCAACAATAAACCAAAAAATTTCCAGATTGCTAAATCTGTTTACTTAACAAAAATTTTAGTAAAAAACAATTCTTCACAAGTTTCCACCATTGCCAGGTTGAAAGCTGATTACATAACTCATTCCTTTAAAGTAATATATTCTAATAACTTGTTTAATCCTATGAAATTTAATGAAAAGTTCTCTAAGACAAAGTTTTAGGTCAAATAGGTCAAAATTTGCCATATCCAACTTTGAATGAATTACAAGCTTTGTAGCTGCTTCAAGATCATTAGCAATTTTTATTTCTAGTATGCTAGCCTATGTGAGAAAATAAAGATAAATGCGTGTGAATCTATAAATATCTCACCTCTTTTTCTCTCTGAAGACTTATAGTTATTCCAACATTAAATTATTATGTAATATAGTTATACCTCAAATAGAAATGATAAAAGAATTAGAATTCTTACGTTTAGCTTATTTTTAGGTCTTCTAAAAAATATTTTGGATCACAGACTTATTCTTTCCCAGATTTAAAAAGTGTTTTTATATGTCAGAAATCATTTGTAATTATCTATTCTGAGTTACAACAAATACACAGAGTTCCTTAGCATTAAATGTTTTCAAAGACTGCTTATAAAATGATAGGCAACCTGAGTATATGGTATAAAAATACTTTTACTAAGAAGGAACATAAAGATTAAGTAACACACACCAAAAAAAAAAAAAAAAAAAAAAAACCCAAAATTTTATTATTTTTCCTTCAAGAAAGCAACAGCAGCAAAAAACAAAACAAAAATCAACTCTGATTAAATTGAAAATCATTTTACTTTTGAAGCTGCTCTTAAATACCACCAACAAATCATCTGTATAAAAACAGTCAGAAGAAATATTTTGGTACATACTGTTGTAACCTCCAACTTCACTTAGCCAAACACCGCATGCAACTCCATGCAGGTTGAAGGAAGTTGAGTATGAAGAATACTGCAATGTTATTTTGCTACGTAAAGAGAAGACTGGCTTTATGATTTAAGTTGCACACTGGTCTGAATAAGAGAGTGGTGCTTGGTTTGCTTTTCTATCCTTGTATACTTTGAAATTTTTTCCATTATCCTACTTAGAAGTTATTGGAGCCATTGTTTTATTAGTATTTTCCACAGTACAGATTGAGAAAACTTTTTGTTATGATTCTATTCTGAATTAAGAAGTACCCACATCTAACACAATCTGTCTAATAATTAAATAGTACTTAGCTGGTAAACAGTTTCCTCCTATGGAACATGACACAGTAATGCAAATGTGGAGAGTAAGTAAAACTGATGTAGTCATTAGGGTGCTACAAACTTACAATAATAATAGAAACTTAATGGGTGTGAAAGACTTAAAAATTCACCATTTGAGCCTATTTACTTCTCAAAGGTTCTACACTAGGCAGCAGAGGTAGCCACTCCTTCTTCAACCGTGAATCAACATTATTCTAAGATAGTAGACACTGAGAAACAAATGCAGCTTTTTCTCAAGGTACTTTTCAGTTATGTATTAAAGCTATTAAAGAAACTGATATTGATACTGATATTGCTTTTTAAAGAATTCAGGTATTGAAAAAGTTCTAACTCATTTTATTAAAACTGTATATGTAGCATCAAACATTGCAACTTTTTTAGAAAAATGAGAATTTTTTTCATGAGGGTCTTGAAGTAATATATGCAGTGTGTACTAAAAATACCAGAATTCATACAAAGTTGTAGACTTCAATAATATTGTTAAGACTTGCTTAAAATATGGTACAAAGTATTAAAATACTCAAAATGAAAATGTATACCTTTTAATTACCTGCTGTTTGAGGTTTAAATATATACTGAGGGTAAAACATTAAATTTGGAGAGGATTGCCTTTTTTAATATTAAAAAAATTAATGAACATTTTAAGTTAACTTCAAGCTAAAGAATTATAATTAGAATAAAAACACAACAGTGGAAGCTACACAGATAACTTTTGTAGTCTAATGGTAGTAAATTGTATGTGAATTGAAAAAAATCCCTAAAGTATAGTATCAAATAGAATTTTTCTTATATTTGTCTATTTTAATAAAAATAGTAACATAATCTCCTAAAACATGCATTGTTCTTACTAACAGTATTAATATAGTCAATATAATTTTTTGGTAAAAAAATAATAAAGATTTTACCAATACATGTGTGGACTACAATTAAGAAATCTCTTTACATGGGATTGCAAGGACTATCCTTGTTTTCAAATGCCCAACACATGCATGAAAGACAAAGATACTCTATAGATGTTTAATTAATAACCAAGAACAATCTACTTTTCATATACATTCAAAATGCTGCAACGTTTACAAAGATATAGAAGTTGGATAAAGGCTTTCTGGCTGACTTCATGGGGTCCCACTGATGACTAGATGTAAATCTTCATATCCAAAGAAAACTGGAAGGCTGATAATTCTCTGGGTAAGGACCAAGAAAACAAAGTCAGGGAAACATGTCACCCTAAAAATCAACTGTTTCATAGAGCTGGAAAGAGCAGACTAACAACCCCAACTAATCACAGCAACATGGACTCTGCAACCTGAATAAATGGACTTTAAGTTTTATATCACTGCATAGTCAAAATAAGCCACTTTGATCACATACATTCTATCCTGATGAGGATTAGAAAAAAATACATTTTTAATTTTATGAGCACTGTACCTTTTTTTTAATTGTATTTAATTTGATTGTTCATTAGGAAATGTGAGATCCACAGTAAACATCAAGAAAAATAATTCTAAGAAAAAAAACTTTCATGGTATTAAGAATTATATCAAGGAGGGGGAAAAATGAAAGAAGTTAATCTTACACTTCTTAGTTGAAAAAAAAATTAAACAGATCTATTTCTGAAACTAATATAGATTATGTCAACCAGTTGGCCCTACTATGCACTACCATATTTGCTATGAATGAGGTTGCAATCAAATTCTAATCAGATGAACTATTGTCCTTAAGTAGTTCATTAAGTCAAACTTGCAAGTGAACATTTATAATTCTAATTGTTGTTATACAGGAGTTCTCAAAACAAGAGCAAGAAATAGATTTGCTGAGCTGATTAACTGGAGGTTTGAGGTAGGGGATTAGTAGTTGAGAAAGCAGAATTGATTCTGAAAAGTAATAATTCACAAGCAGTGAAATTAGCACTTCTTTAAATGGGCGAGAACTAATAGTGCTTTACAAATGGGTAAATCATAGTTCTAAAGCTATAAACCTTAACATTCATAGGAAAGAATCAGACAGGCATGGTAGCTGCTCACTTTTACTCCCAGGACTGTGGAGGCAGAAGGTCGGTGGCTCTCTCCGAGTTAAAAACAAGTCTGGTCTAGATATGGATTTCCAGATCATAGACTCTGTCTTGCCAAAAACCTATGAATATTACTTTCAACTGCTACAAATGGAATTAGGTATAAAGGTTTCATGTCTAGGATAAATAAATAAATGAATAAAATAACAACAAAAGCCCAGCAGCCAAAAAAAAAAAAGAAGCATGAAACATGAAATCTATGAACCGTTCAGGATACCTAAATATCACAGCACATAAAGAATCAGATAATGTGACCTCCAAGGAATTATCTAGGTGAAAGATTATCCTCCTAAAATATCAACAATATTTACAATATTTAACACTTAGAACATAAGCCATACTAAAACTAGAATAAAAGGTTTTAAAGTCATGCTACGATCTCATTGACAGAAAATAGTCTTCTTAACCAGAGTGGGGGTAAGCAGGAAACAGGTGAATAGGAATGCTCTCAAAGGAAAATACCAGGTATGGTGACACTACAATCCCACTGCTAAGAAGGCTGAGTCAGGATGAGCATGAGTTCACAGACAGCTTCAGCTAAGTATCTCTGAGACACTGTCGCAACAAAAAGGAAATACAAACTAAGTGCAGGCATTAAATTCACTGTAAAATTTTACTTAGCTGTCTACTAGGCCAACACTATCCCAATTGTCTATGCAAGTTGCATACTTCCTTCTACCCATTACATTATGGTTGTGAGCTTTTAAAAAGACAGGAAATCTGGGGTGGACTAGTAGTAGTCCTAATGATGGGAGAACAACTTAGAACTAGCAGGGATTTCTGCTTAAGGGAAGCAATCACATCTCAGAGAAAGGTTTAAAAAAAAAAGTGTTCAAATTCATAACAGAGATGAAAGAAATAGGACCATACTGTTTACTGCTACAGTTCCCCACCCTCTGTGTAAATGTCTACTTTAATACACGGTAATTAAAATTTTACTAGACAAGTTTCTACATATGAAATGCTTTTGAGTTACTAAAATATGTGTATATCATGACTTGACTTTATAATCAAGAAAAAAATATAAAATAAAAAAGGATCATGCATTGTAATACTACGTCAAAGATAATATGTCAAATATCTTTATAGCTTTATTTCTTCAATCCTTTTTGCTGATCAAATTGCTGTTTTTCTATTGCTGACATAAATTATGGAATCAAGAAACCAATGCAGTGTTTAAAAAGAGAGAGAGGGGCATACAGATAGAATGTGAATATGAAGGTGTGTATCCATTCTTAAAGAAAGCCTTAAGAAATGAATAAATGGAACAAAATATTATCTCATAATGTAAGCTGTGAGGCCTACAACAGAAATAAATTTTAATACTTGTGAAATAAAATATAGCACTGTCTTGAAATATAAGTATAATATATGAATATAAATAAAATATAGCACTATAAAATGAGACTAATAAGAATATATCATATAAGAATACAGAATAGTTATTTCTATCAAGACTGTTATTCTATAAATCTAAATCTAGATTTACCTTTTGATTTGTAGCCAACTATAAGAAACTACAACCTCATGATTTTTTTAACTCATGAAAGTTTATTTTTGAAATTTATTTTCAATTTGTTCACAACAAGAACAAAAAAATGAGATGAAAACCCTGTCTCGATTTGCAACAGTAAATAAATAATTCAGTTAAAATTGAAGTGGTATCAATCCAGCAAAATATTAATGGTGAGATTTGGCCTTCTATGCAGCAAGAACAACATAAAGTTTTCAATGGGGATTACTTGTTCAGGCAAGTTTTCCCCAAGATTAGATGGGGAAAAAGTTAGTTATGAAATAGGTAATATTTTCATGTGTGGAAAATAAATACCAGAAAGGTATGTGGGAAAAGAAAATACCAGTGGCATTTAAACTTTAAGCATTTTAAGCTTTGAATATATAGCCAAACATGAAACAATTTTTTAAAAAAAGAAAAAAGAAAAAGAGACAAGTGTGAAATTCAACCAAAGGCCTTATGAAATAAAATTTGAAATCTGCAATGCAATTCAGACAAAATGAAAAATGGAGAAGCTAAACACCTAACGTAAAACCAGTCAAGTCTTCCAACACTAAAGTCAATATCCAAGCCACAACAGAAGCAAAGAGAGAGAAACACTCAGGTCTACAACTGGTTAAAGCAGTTCCAACACAATTCAGATCCCGACATTTTCCCACTCAGAAACAAATGCAGGCAGCTTTTTCCCGAGCACAGAGAGAAAAGCTCTCTAAACGTAATTTTTTAAGTGACATCCAGAAAGTATGCCTCTTTCTATCTCTTTCCCTGGCGCCTCATTGGAGGAAGGAGGGGGTTGTTTTTGTATTCTCCCCCACTGAAGCAAGACACAATCAGATGTTAGCTGGAGAAACCACTTTTGACAACAGCAAATAAAAATAAAAGTGTCCTTCCT
>NC_137982.1:23600888-23765493 GCF_963924665.1 Micromys minutus | reverse complement strand
AGCAGGCGAGTAGAGGGCTGAGGGGGTAGGAGTCGTGGATGGGGGTTTTCTAAGAAGAAGAAACTCCTCTCCTCTCTCAGGCTCAATCCCCCACTCAGGGCTCAGAGCTGGAGGGTGGGGGAGGAACTCAGCCGTCTTCCCCCCACCCCCCTCAATTCAAGGTTGAAGTGGGGTAAAATTAGTGTCCTGTCCCTTTAAAAATAGAAATAAAAGGTGCCCCCCCTCTGCCACTGCCTCTCTCTTCATCATCAGCTGCTGCTGCTGCTGGGGTCTCTCTGCTTGGGGGGGAGGGGGGGCTCGGGTAGAAGAGACGGGAGGCACTCACTGCGCATGTCCCTTTCTGACGGGAGGCTGGTTGGTTGAAGGCAGGAGGGGGGGAGGGGAGGAAATGAGATGTTTTCCCAGAAGGCTCCAAGGCGCTGTCGACCCGGAAGACATTGTAGCAGGGGGTAGAGGGGCGGGGGCGGGAAGAGGGAGGAAGTCGCTACTCTTTAACACCCTCAGCTGCCTCCTCCCTCCTTAGGGAAAGTGGAGGGACGGAAGTAGGCGTGGACCGAGGCGAAAGGAGGTCACGTGTTGGGGCGGGGCGGGGCCCCGCAGAGGCCGGGCGAGCGCAGTGCATGCTGGGAGTTGCTGTGTGCGCTTGGCTGCAGCAGGTGAACCAGCTTTGAAGGCGGTGAACATCCTGGGTTCTCACAGCCGCTGGCGGCCCGCTTTGGCCGATTTAAGCAGGCTTTACTGCGAGAGGTAAGGCTGGTCTCATAGACAAGGCCAGGGCCTCAGTGGCCACTGGCGGGTGGACAATGCTGAGATTTCAGTCTGAGGAGAGTGGGAGGCTTGTGTAGGCCCAATAGGCCTAAGGTAGGCGGCCTATGCCTGGCTCTTGGCTTCCCGGCGATGCTGTGGGACGAAGTCCTGGGCCGTGCAGAGTTCTGCAGAGACCGGTTACCGAAGGCTTGTGGGTGAGGAGCATCATTGGCCAGTGTGGAGAGACCGGCTTCTCTGCAGAGAAGCACTGCCTGCTTTAGAGCGTGCGACCTGTTTGGACAAACCAAACCAGATGTGTGAATTTCGGTCACTTTCTACGGTACTTTGCTCATATTTCATATTGGCTGTGTTCGCATCCTGCCTTCCTTACTTTTTCTGTTTCCTTGGGATTTTGGAGAAGCTGTAGGCAAGGAATGGGCAGGAAAGGTTTGAGTGTAGGCTCCCTGCATGCTCTGCCTTAATGCTACAAACAAAAAGACTGGAATGTTTGAAGGTGTCTGGGATTGTGTGGTCCTTCGTACTGAGTTTTGTCATTAAAGGAAAACCTTGACATTTTCTTCTGGAGTAAAAGAAAGCTTTTTAATAGTGAAATAATGTTTGTTTTTCCACGTTTACATTCTTCGTTAGTTTTTTAGTTGGTTTTTGTGAACATACTATGGAGGATTATTACTTCGTCTTTTATAATCCAAGTAACCTAATTTTTTAAAAAAAATCTAAGATCTTCAAATTTACCCTTCGTTCTAACTATTTTAGTTCAGTAGGATTCAGTCAAGGTTACACGTTTTTCAAATTTTATTTGGTGCAAGTCTATGCGGTACGCTATTTAATGTATCCATTGCCTGGGCTTATCTTTTCTTACTGCAGGGGAGGGAGTTGCGTCAGATGGACTGAAAAAAAAATTCCAGTGCCCAAAAGTTTTATTAGAAAACCAAATCTCAATCTTGTTATAGGAAAAAACAAAACAAACAAACAAACAAAAAAAAAACCTATGTAGCAAGAAAGCTATTATGGCCTAGTTAAAACTCTTAAGTCCAGTTTTGTGTCAGGGCCTAAATGTGTGGAAAAGTACACAAAACACGGATGTAATGAACTGCGACAAGACCTGTAACCACGAGTAGTAAGTGGCAAGCACAGGCCACCACTTCCAGACCATTCATCCTCCTGTGCCGCTTTAATACTGCCTTGACTCTTGAAATTCACTGCTTTTCTTTTAGTAGAAATGTATGACAGCATTTCTAAACAAGTATTAATTTACATTTTTAATCTATTTCTAGGTAGCTCACATATCCTGTGAAGGTAGAGCATTCAGGAAATCTTTATACTCCGCTGAAATTTGACCCTATTAATATATTTTGCTGTAATTTATATTTTTTTGTTGTAGTGTAAGTTTCTAAGGTATAAGCACTTTTTTTTAAACTTAGCCACCATTAGTCTTAATGAACTTTGCCTTGTGTTCATTTTTTTAACTAATAAATTATCTACATAGCTACATAATAACGATCTGAATATCTACATAAAATTTTCATGTGAACATAGCTATGTATTTTTCCGAGTTGTATATGGCTGCCTTCAGTTTCACCAAACTTTAAAACTGGTGTGCCGTTTTACACCCGGACTCAGGTGTGATAGATCCTTACTTGTAACTTACTCTCACCAACGGTTATCTTTTAATATTGCCCATCTGGTGAATGTAGTTTTATAGTTTGCACTGTGTTGTGTAAAGTTCTGTACTGAGGATACTTAGTCTGCTTTCAGAAACTTACTAGCTATTTGGATTTATTCATTCAAAAATTGTCTTTTAAATCATCCTTTTTAAGTCTTTTGTGTAGTTTTTTGTTTGTGGGACGGGGGTTGTTTTCTATTTTGCTGTTTTCCATAAGGATCTCTAGCATTGTGGAAGATAGATAATCTGTTCTTGGAGTATTACTTTCTTTCTGGATAGTATGTGAACTGTCTTAATTTATATGTGGTTATTGTTTCTTGAATTTTATATTTAGCTTTAACTCCAGGACATAGGTTTTCAACTTGTGCTAGACAGTGCAACTGCCACCAATCCCACGTGTCTTTAGGGCACTTGAAATGTGTGTTGTAGGTACTATGACTTACAGTGAGTTTTTTTTTAAGTGCTTTGTTGTTTTGTTTTATATTTTAAAAGTGTATGAAATACCTCAGCTTCTCATTATATTTGTTTGTTAAAATGTTAACTACTTTTGCTTTTTTTTTAAGATTTATTTATTTATCATATATTCAGTACACTGTAGACACACCAGAAGAGGGCATCATATCTCATTACAGATGGTTGTGAGCCACCATGTGGTTGCTGGGAATTGAACTCAGGACCTCTGGAAGAGCAGTCAGTGCTCTTAAAACCTGAGCCATCTCTCCAGCCTACTTTTGCTTTGTTTTGCTTTATTAAATATACTAGAAAATGTTAAATTCCTTAGGATTTACATTTTTGTTGGACAGCAGTGTTCTTAACTATAAATATTGACATAAATGTTTTTACATCTTGGCCACTTTCTTTGATTAATGTCCTGCATTTTTAACTTGTCTTTTTGCTTAGGATAGTCTGCAGAAGTCACTTAACAAATTTAATTAGTTCTCTTATTTCTTTGCTCCAAAGCCCATGTTTTGCCTTTAGTTCCGAGGACTTATGGTTTCTCACAGCTTTGTGGTTATTTTTCAACACTTTGAAGAAGATAACATTCCACTTTTTTTTTTTTTGACTTGCTACTAATTTGCAGAAATTAGAGCTAATTCTAATTCCTGTAATTCCTGGTGCACTTAAAGAGAATCGCTTTTTAAAAACTACTTTGTTAGCTATGGTTTGTCTGCTTTTTTACTCTTTTGAGGGGAAGGTGGAATTTCTTGGTCATGCTTTAGTGTCCTTCTGGATTTTGGTATTGGTATATCATTGTCTTTGTTAAACATAGAAAGAACTGTTTGTACTCGCCCCCTGAAAATTAAAACCTTCACTGTCATTGACATGTATTCATAGTTTGTTGTCTTTGACAAGAATTCAGGGTTCTAAATTTTTTTTTTTGGTGTGTTTCTGCTAATTTATGATATGTACTTATTTCTCAGGTGAGTTAGCAGTTATTTCCTTTGGGAAATTAGGAATATACGAGGTATGGGATTGTGGTGTTTTTGAGAAATCACACTTTCCTAGGAAAGATTGCTAGGGTTGCTATCAGTCATAAAAGACCTTATCATATCGACACCTTGAAATTTCTCACTATAGACATAACATTTTGTAGGACTTAAAAACATGTTGAAATCTTGCCATTTTTCCTTATCCTGATTAGGTTGCCCTTAGTTTCTCAATTAAGTTGGATAATTTTTAAGTACCCACTTTTTGTGGGCCTTGAGCTGTGGTGTTGTACCATGATCCAGCAAAGCCTCAATTGACTCATCCTTTTTATTAGGCAGAAATGTCTGGAATGGAGCTCATTCCTGACTTTCCTCTTTCTAGATCTGGACATGCAATTTCAGATTGCTTTTTTTCTTTTATTGTCAAGTGTGTTCATGTATCTGTGTTTTGGCTTCAGCAAGATAATCTGTCCAGTTTGCCCTAAGCATAACTTTAAACCTTATATATTCTTTTTGTTGTTGATTTGAAAGACATTTTTTTGTGTGTGGCAAGTAGCAGTTGATTAGGACTGGACAGTGATACTTTGAAATTACAGAAATACTTGGCAGCTATCTATCAAAAGTAAGGCATTATCAGTAAGAGAATAGGCGTGATCTGGCTTTTTGGTTTTTCTTTTAACATTCTTAACCACCTATGTCAGTAAAAATATAAAATTAGTTTGGCTTTTTAGTATTTTTAAGCAGATTATATATTGTATTTCACCCTTTTTTTTTCTTGTGCTGTCAAGCTCTAATTTTATTGGTACATTACACTATAATTCATACATTTTTGTTACCATAAACTGATGTCTTCTAGATATATAAAAGGTTAGGATATTTGTATTAAGAAACTAAATCTACATCATCCTTAATAATAATTCCTAAAATTGAAAAAGTGTTACTTGACATTTAATATTAGAAGAATTAGCTAAAATAACTGAAAAATGTTCGAAGACAGGAAACTGACAGCCACCTGATGCAGTATCATACCTTCCTGAGCAAAGTGCCAAGTAAAGGCCAGAATATTTTAGCCTCCCCTGAAGCATGAAGTAGTGCAGTAGTTTAAATATAAACCGTGTAGAAGTACATCTTATTTTGTTTGTGTGTTTTGCTTTTTTGTTGGTTTTGAGACAAGATTTTCCTATGTAGTCCCATGCTGTTTTAGGACTTCCTGTGTCACCTCTGCTGGCCTTAAATTTACCATGAATCTCTTGGCTTAGATTCTAAAAACTAAAACTTGCACTACCACAGTAAGTCATGACTTTTACCTTTGGGGTTGTTGCATTATAACAAAAACAAAGTGTTTAAAAATATTTTGTAGCTTTAATATCTTCTTGTACCATAGAGGCAAATTTGACTTTGGTATTAAACTGACATATAAGGTAAGTTAAACATTCAGTTTTAAACAGAGTAAGTTCCTACATCCATGCTTACAAACACTGTCCAATCTTCTCTCCTGTTGACCTAGTTTCTGTATGAACTCATGCCTTAGTAATTTGTATTAGTTTAAGTTTAGAGTGGACAATGAAATTGACTTTGTATTATATGAGAGATGTCATTATGTATGCTGTCATGGAAAAAATCTGTGACTGTCCCCTATTACCTTTCCTTAGATATTTGACAACCATTTACATGCTGTCAGTGTTTCTGAAGTTTTCCCTCTTTTGTCATCTATAAAGTTGAACATATGTTCTTCTTTCACGTAGGAATAGCTATCTAAAGTTTATTCCTGTCTTTTTGTGGCTTCTTAGCTTTCTAGCATAGAACTAATTGTAGGACTGTACCAGTTTATCCATTCTATCCAAGAAATATTGCTTCTAAGTTTCTATGGTTACTAATAAGATTTATAAGTGGATATGGTAGCATGTAGCTTTAATCACAGCTATTCAGGTATTTATGTAGGAAATAACTTGAATTTGGGAGTTCCAAATGAGTCATCAATCTGAAATAAAATAAATACAACCATAAGTTTCTTATTGCTGTTATAAAATAGTCTAACAAAAGCACATAAACTCAGCTTCAGGTTCTAGTCTATTATGACAAGAAAGTCTCAGCAGCAGTGATTTGAGAAGTCACATTACTACATCCACTGTCAGAAGCAAGGACCAGTGAATCAATAATGCAATGATGCTAGGGTTCAGCTTTCTTTTCATACTTAGTTAGATCAGAAGCACCAAGCCCAAGGAGTTGTATCTCTCACATGGGTGGCTTATTACAAAATGCACTTTATTTTTACCTAGATTCTGTGTGTGCGTGTGTGTGTGTGTGTGTTTACATATGTACTTGACATGTTCAAATGTGATAGTATTTTAATTTGGAAATCAGGTTTGCTATAGGAAAGCAATAAGCATTGTATATTTTTTACTCAACAAACAACATAATAGGTATTAAGTGATATTTAAGGATTTTTATGCAGTCATATCTGTGAAATAAGACTATTTTTTTCCTGTCATACATGTCTTTGACTTTTCTTACCTAACATTTTATAAGATTTCTTATACTATTTGATTAGAAGTGATGGAGGCTCTTGCATTTTACATTAAAAATAAATAGCAATCTTTGCTAGGGTTTTACTGCTGTGAACAGACACCATGACCAAGGCAACTCTTATTAAGGACAACACTTAATTGGGGCTGGCTTACAGGTGGAGAGTTCAGTCCATTATCATCAAGGCAGGAGTATGCCATCTTGAGAGTTCTATCTTGATCTGAAGGCCTCTAGGAGAAGACTGTCTTCTAGACAGCTAGAAGGAGGGTCTGAAAGCCCATACTAACAGTAACACTCCTCATAGTAGTGCCACTCCCTGGGCCAAGCATATTCAACAACCATAGTATTTCGAGAGTGCTCTCTCTAGATAGATAGATAGATAGATAGATAGATAGATAGATAGATAGATAGATAGATAGATAGATAGATAGCCAGCCAAGCATATTCAACAACCACAGTATTGCGAGAGTGCTCTCTCTATAGATAGATAGATAGATAGATAGATAGATAGATAGATAGATAGATAGATAGATAGCCAAGCATATTCAACAACCACAGTATTGCGAGAGTGCTCTCTCTATAGATAGATAGATAGATAGATAGATAGATAGATAGATAGCCAAGCATATTCAACAACCACAGTATTGCGAGAGTGCTCTCTATAGATAGATAGATAGATAGATAGATAGATAGATAGATAGATAGATAGGTAGGTAGATAGGTAGATATGTAGATATAGATATATATAGATCAGTTTTTATTTTTCAAAATGTGTAATTGATGATAGGGTAGAAATCATAACAGGAATACTTCCCTTTTTATTGCAAACATTGTTTTGATTCTGCTACAAAAAAATAATCAAGTAGGTATACAAAGAAACTCATATAAAAATAGTCACCATGAAAGGGTCTCTGTAGATACATCAGACTGGCTTTAAACAGACCACTAAACACATGGATAAAGTGTGCTCAAGTTAAAAATTACACTTGGAACTTGGAAGTATAGTTTAAAATAAAACAAAAAAAGACTATAATACATGTCAATTTTTTGTATATTACATAATAAAGTAAAGATTTTTAGGTCATATTTCATTTAATTAGCCTATATTACTAAAAGTCATATGGCCACTAGAAATTTTTAGACTATGTATATGACATTTCTACTGGAGAGTGCTGTTGCAGAGGTTATAAAATAACAGTGAGGAATTTTACATCCCAGAACACCCTAGGAGAATGCCGTGAAGGCAGCACAGATATTCATTTGTCCTGGGCTCGGTCATGCTGTTAGCAGGTTCTACTGCTGTTTTCAGCCAGCTGCAAGCCACAAGCCATCTTTCTTCCTTTTTCTTTTTTAATTAGATAGGGTATATATTTACATTTCGAATGTCGTCCATTTTCCCAGTTCTCCCTCTCTTATCCTCTTTCCCCCTTCCCCTGTTTCTAGGAGTTCTACATCTTGATCTGAAGGCCTCTAGGAGATGTCTTCCAGACAACTAGGAGAAGGGTCTCAAAGCCCTAGTGACACACCTCTCCCAACAAGGCCACTCCCTCCCTGGGCCAAGCATATTCAACAACCATACTAGCTCTAGATATTTTTTCTTAATATTATTTATAATGCTGAAAAATATTCTCATCCTAGTTTGCTATATTTTTTAAATCAAGAATCAGTGTTGTATTTTGTTAAATAGATTTTTTTGTGCACTTGTTTATGAGAATATGATATTTCCTTCTTTAATACTAATGGATTACATTTGGTTCCTCACAAAACTTGGTATGGGTTATTTATCTAGTTCAGACTTAGGATGTACTTACTGCTTGCTGAAAAACAGGTCCAAAAGCTAAAAGGGTTTTTTTGTTTTGTTTTGTTTTTTGTTTGTTTTGTTTTGTTTTGTTTATCTTTATTGTTCCTATATAAGGTTTTGCTCAGGGTTTCTTAAATAAGCTCTTAAGCTGGTATAGGAACCTACATAAATGTGTCCAGGTAGGGAAACGTTCTGTATTCCTATTATTAGATCTCAAGTTTTGTGTTTGTCCCAGGACTACATAGTAGAAGCTACTGAAGCTGTTTTTTTTTTTTTTCTTCCTGTCAATCATTAGCTCTCTGATAAAGTCCTAGTTAAATACTGTTAAAGTACTTCTTCTGAAGACAAGTCTTGTTAAGAACTGCAACATATCCTATGAATATTTTACTCCCAGAGAATTCAGCTACCACAGAAAGGTGGTTTTTCTGAATGATAAATTAGAATTCCTGCAGATAAGCTTAGGAAAGTGTTTGGACTTTCCTAAGTCTTGGTTTTTTGAAAGATTTTGTTGTTGTTGTTGCTGTTGTTGTTAAATTGGTTGTTTGGTTGGTTTGGTTTGGTTTGGTATTTTTTAAGACGGTTTTTAAATAGCTCTGGCTGTCATGGAACTCGCTCTGTAGACCAGGCTATTCTCAAGTTCAGCCTTCCTAATGCTGGAAGTAAGGTGTGAACCACCATGCCTAGCTAACCTCTTTACACTGCAAGCATTCAGCAGTCAGCTGAAGCCATCTTTAATCCAGTTTCTGCTCCTGCTCTATTACATTCAGATCCTAAATATCTGCCAGTGCTTCTTCATGTAAGAAAAAATTGTTTACCTTGCACTAATAGTTGTTTTTATTGTATTCAGCATTTTCTTTTTTGTTTTTTTTATTAAGATTATAATTTTATTACATTTCTCCCAGCAAAGCCTCCCTTAAACCTTTTCCAGTACTCCTTCAAATTTATAGCTTTTATTGTTTTTTTCACAAATTATTAGTGCATACATGTATGTTTCTAAATATGGCCTATTGAGCCTATAAAATGTTACTTGTATTTATGTTTGAGAAGCACAACACCCATCCCAGCTCCCACTGTTTTCATCAGGAGAAACACAGAATCAAACCCTGATCTTAGACTGCTTTTCACCTTCATGTCAGCATTCAGGCATCCCAGCAGCAAGACAGAGCAGAACTGCAAATGTTTCTTAATGAGGTGTGCAAACTGTGCTTATCTTTGGTAATAAAAACAAGTGTTTAGATTGTTAGGGATTTTGCTGGTGTGGTTGTTTGAATAAACCTGGCCAAGGAGTGGCACTGTTAGGAGGTGTGGCCTTGTTGGAAGTATGTCATTGTGTGTTTGGGGGGAAGGGGTGAAGGGACTTTGAGATCTTTCTGCTTGGAAGACACTTTGCTGGATGCAGTCAGATCAAGATGTAGAATTCTCAGCTCCACCTGTGCCATCCATGCCTCCATGGATGCTGCCATGCTCCTATCTTGATAATAATGGACTAAACCTCTCAACCTGTAAGCCATCCCCAATTAAATGTTGTTCCTTACAAGGGTTGCCTTCCTCATGGTATTTCTTTTCAGCAGTGGAAACCGTAACTAAGACAGCTGGTTTATTAAATTAGTAATTATATATTCTCCTCTAATAACTGATTTCAGTATTTCTGAGTAGTTACTAGGTTTCTAGTACCAGGCATGGTTTCCCTTTTGTTGGGTGAGTCTTAAGTCTGGTTAGAGAACTGGTTAAATAGTTACCACCAAAATATGTGTGACACTACTGCACTTGTAGTACTATTGGGCCATACTGGTCATTGACACAGTTCATAGGTGTCATAGCTGGGTAGAACTGTTAGCTGTTCCCTCTTTTGGAAGCTTTCATGGCACCTTCTGCTATTATGAATGCTAGTTCCCAGGGAGAAGTTATTCAAGTCAGTTTAAGCTTAGAGGTCGCTGGCCTCTGTTTCTTCATTAGGACCTTCTGCCTCTTGTTTGTTTTGGGAAATCTCCTAGATGGCACTGTCTGCTATTGAGGTTTTCATTAGATGGTCTTTGGCTTTTGGGAATACTATCCGCACAGTTAAGAAATTTTAACCAAGCATGTGAAAGACTTGTTTAATGAGAACTGACTGATGAAAGAAATTGAAGAAGAAAGACACCAGAAGATCAAAGGATCTTCATACTCATAGATTGTTTAAAGAGTATAATAGTGGAAATTGCCATTCTACCCAAAGCCATCTATAGATTCAACACAATCCTCATCAAAACTACAACACAATTCTTTACAGAAATTGAATTAACAATTTTCTGCCTAATATGGAAGCGCATACACACTCCTACAAACAGGATGTCAAAACAGTCCTGAATTTTAAGAAGATGAAGGTGTCATCATCACAGATTTCACATAGTATAAACATTGTGGTATTGGCATGAAAGCAGACACACTGACCAATGGAGTAAAATTTAACACCCACATATAAGTACATACAACTATGGACAACTTATTTTTGACAAAGAATGTAAAAGTACAACACTGGAATAATACCAAGTTGGAGAAAACACAGCATATCTGCTGGTCAAACAAACATAATGGCTAAGTGGAGAATAATGAAAATAGATCCATATTTATCAACACGCACACAACTCAACCCCAAATGGATCAAGGACCCTAGCATAAGACCAGACAACCCTGATTCTGATAAAAGAAAATGAGAAGAGGCTTGAATTCATTGGCACAGGGAGTGACTTTCTGCGCAGGATAGCAGTAATATTAGCACAGGTGCTAAGACTTACACACTATCCCTAAGTGTCCAGTAAGACTTAAATTTTGGCAACAACCTACAGTTGCTTAATTGGACTTAGGATATGAATTATTTTAGTTGAAAATCATTTGAAAGCTTTTTCTTTCTATTTGAATTATTTTAGGTAGTTTTGGTGTGTACAGTATTATAGGATGACATCCACAGACTTTGCTTCTGGCTTTAAAGGTTTCCATTGATAAATCAGTGATTATTGTGGTATATTTCCATCATAGTTAACTTGTGGTTGTTTTGATTTGTTTGTTTCTTATTGTTTCAGTACCCCGTCCTTGTTCTGTTTATTTAATGTTTTAACCATAACGCCATAGCGACCCCTATTCTAGCGTTATTTGGTGTTCTGTATACTTCTTGTGTCTGTATATTTTTCCTTAATTTGGGGGAATTTATCTATAATCTTTTTTGTTTGATTGTAGACCTGATTTAGTCTGATTTTTGAGTTCTTTTCTTTTATCTTTGTAATTTAAGATATTTTTATACTGTTTTACTGTTCTTGTATAATGTCACTACTCCTCAATCCCCTCGTTTTCTTTACCTGAATTGACAAGTCTTAAATTATGATATGCTGTGTTTTTCCTGTTCTGTTCTACTAGAAAGACTTTCCCTGAGATTTCTACTTGGTTATTAAATTTTTCAGTACCATCTCAATTTAAACTTTTGCTCTCTTTAATATGTATTTCTTTTTACTGAATTCCTGGGTTGTCTTTGTCATTTCATTTACCCATATATTGTGTTTTCTTGAACCTTAAGATATTAAATCTTAGTATGTAGGTTGTTTGGTATAGAACAAAAAAATGCAAGGTTTCTTGTAAAGAGTGATTGCAGTGGATAGCTGGGTAGGAAAAACATTTTGTATGAAAAAAAAGTCTTTGCGTTCGTTGTACATCTATGGAGAAGGGGTGGGTAATCCAGGAGCCATATCACTGAGAGTGCCAAACAAATAAGCTTGTTCCTGGACAAATGAAAGCAGTTGTAGGGTTTTCATTTTTTATTCTTACACACTTTTAATATTTAAGAACTTGTATTTGACTCTGTAAATGTGGTTTTAAATTATCTTTTAAAGCAGATAGTGTTAATTCACCCATTTTTTTTTTCTTTTTTTTAGGATTTAAACAAGTCAGGATGAGCAATCGTAAAACCAAGAATAACATACATGCAGAGTGTCTTTCACAGGTTAGTATGTATGTTCCCTAATCTAAAAGCCTGTTCTTTAATCTCAAAATCTTGCTAAAGATGATCAAAAAATGATCATCTTTTTAATTTGATTTTTTTTTTCTTAGCACTTTTTTAGCGGAGATATCTTTACAGATTGTAAACATCAATGGGTAGAAACAAAGCTCTCTAAAATGTAAAATTAAATGTGAAATGATACATTGTGTTTTATTGTTGAAGTTACTGTTCTACTAAGTTGTTGCTGCTATCTGGCGGTGCTGTGTAACTTCACCCTTTGTATTTGAATAGTTGAATCCTAACTTTTACTGTGCCTTTCAAAAACAGTCTGGTTTAAATTTAAATATTCACATATTTGTTTGTTTGTTTGTTTGTTAATGCGATTATGGTGGCAGAAACCAGAGCCTGAACATATATACTAACAGTAGGTCTGTCATGGAACTACGTCCCTGGTCTGATTCTTTAGTTTATAAACTAGTTAAATGGCATTTCTTTTACATAATTAAACAGTGGCTTGAAGGTTGAACTAGTATTGTTTTGTAGTTTGCTGTTTGGGTTTTTTTATAATTCTGCCCTTTTTTCAGTGCCTTTTAAGCCATGAATCATGCCCTTGTAGTATTTCTGTGCTCATAATCTAATGGATAGTTAAAACTACACAAATCTCCAAGCTTAGTTTTCTGTAGAATCCTGACTTTTAGGCCATGTCCAGATAGATGGTGACTGAGCTAAGAATTTTAGGGTCTTAGTCTCTAGAAGACCATTGACTGTATGGTTGTACTAGCACTGTGACATTTGATTGCATTGCATGTGTATTGAAACAGCTTTGAGCTGGTGATGTACTGAAGTAGTTCTCTCATTGTTGTGCCACTGTCATTATTTATCTGAGACTAGATAAATGAACAATCTACTTTTATAGTAACTCAAAATGGTGCTGGAGCAGTTAGTATTTAATTCCTGGCTGCTACAAATAAACTTTCACACTTCTTTTTATTACATGTGTAATACTTTTGTTACATCTGTTCATCTTATGTTTATCAGGTACAAAAAATTTTACGTGAAAGATTTTGTCATCACAGTCCACATAGCAACCTATTTGGAGTGCAAGTACAATACAAGTAAGTCTAACTATCAGCTCCTCTATTACAAATTTATTTTTATTTGCTGTCCAAGTTTGTAAAGGCTAGTCATACATAAACTTTCTCTTAAGTTATGACAAAGTTATGTTTTATATATAGAAACTGAATATTGTGAAACATGAACACATATAAGTACTTAATGTCTTATGTTATTAATACTTTATTTTTATGTCAGTTATATGCTAATATCAAAAGAATTCTGACATTCTTATACTTAACACCTGGTAGCCAGCCTGACCAAAATGCTAGTAAAACTAATTCTCTCTAAGCCCAGAGAACCTAAAAGTTTGCATAATTGGCTCCTATCTTGTGCCACTATGAAACCAAATGAATTCCCACTTACGTGGGTTTCCTTTTGTGGTCTCTAGAGAATCTCCACTGGACAATGGTTTCTCTACATTTTCTATACAGGAGAATTTAGATCCTTTGGGCTAGAGAGCCAAAAGGGTAGAATTAATACTCACTTTTAAATGTAGCTTTTTAAAGGTATGACTCAAAAAATTATTTTACCTTTATTTTTTTTTCTGCCTTTCCATGTAATTTTAGGCATTTGATTGAGCTACTCAAAAGAACTGCTATCTATGGAGAAAGTAATTCTGTACTCATTGTTGGACCACGAGGATCAGGAAAGACGATGGTAAGAGACTAAACTTTCTCATATAGCATTGCTGTAATAGACATTTGATGTTTTTTATATTAGATGACACAAAATGTTTTTTATTTCATTACATTGCAACATTCTTTGTTTTCCATTTCTTTTAAATGACAGAAACCATGCAGGTGTCCTACAAAGTTTTGGGATGTGATATAGGAACAAACAGTACTTTTTAAGTACTGCCTATGTAGTTTACTTTGTGTGAGTGTCTAAGTGCATGTGCATATATCATGGAGTGTTGGTGTGTGTAGAGGTCAGGGGATAACTTTAGTGCTCTTGTTTGGTTCTCTTCTTTTACCTAATTTGAGTTAGGGGTCCTCCACTATGTTCTCTGCTCAGTATATTGGCCTACATTCGATCAGGGATTTTACTCCTCCCATCTGCCACTGAGAGTATGGATACCTGCTTCCATAAATGGGTTTTAGTCCCAATTCAGGACATCACAGGTCATTATCATACAGTGATTCCCCACAAGCATGTTTTTTTTTCTTTTTTACAGCTTAGTATTAACCTTCAAACAAATCTTTCATATCAAGGTGCATCTTCAATATTTATCGCATATTTCCTTTTTTCTGATATTTGGTTAATCTCAAATTTTCACTCTGTTCCTTTTGTACAATATAGGAAACAAATACATCAACATTGGAATGTATTACTATTAAATTTTAAGATGCTGAGTTGTATACATTGCATTTTTCTAGTATTCTGTGATGCTAAATTAATATTTTGTTCAATAGATTTTATTTTCTTACTGATATACTTTAATTAAGATAGTAAATTAAAATTATGTTTCTAATTTTAAAATAGTACATGTTGGTTTTATATTATGTAAGATGAAGAAATTATTTTTTATACTACCATTTCCATTGTTTAAAGAACATAACTGGGTATTGACAACTTTATTACTGTTTCACGAACTTTTTACGTTTTTTAAAACATTTTTTATTTCTACCTCCTTTGGTCCTTAGTATAATTACTATTTTGCTTTTTGCTGTAGTTGTAGTTTGTTTCTTTGTAGTATTTTGCTTTTGCTTTTGATTTACCAACATTTTTTTAACAAAAGGACTATGTAAAATACATTTGTGGTTTTGTTTGTTTTATCTACTGCATGGGGACTGACAGGTGTTTTGGGGGTTTTTTTTCTTTTTCCCCTCCCCTTAGAATTGCATGGATTTTGCTTAAATCTTGTTTAGTGAGGAATATCCTAGAATAAGATTTTCTTTGGCTTTTTCCTTTTTGCTGTATTTGGATTATGTAAGTAGCTAAGCTACACAGAAGTCTCAGATCCCTGTGGCTTACTAGTACATTTTCTCTTCCTTTGTACTGGCTATCATGACAGTAGTGGACATATCAAAGGAAGTCAGTCTGTGTAGATGAGTTCAATGGAAGAGTGCTCAGGCTCTCTTGATACACTTAGGAGATGAAAGTTTTATTAATGTATAAATGTCAGTGAAATAGAAAATATAGAAGACAGCACACAACACAATACTTTTTAGATATGTTGAAAAGTAGTGTTTGTAGGAAGATTGTATGAGTCACAGATGTTCTCCTGTGGTAGAGTTGACCTGATCCACAGATAGTGAAGTACCATCTTGCCCCTGTGGTTGCTTTTCTTGTTTCTTCTCAGCTGGGCTACTACAGTAGTCAAACAGTTATACAAAGAGAGTTTGTTTTTGTTTTTTTTTTTTTTTTTTTTAAGAGGATCTAGATTAAGAGTACCTGTGATCTAAAGTAGAGTTCCCTGTCCTTTAAAATCCACACCGCTATGCCAAAATAGTTTCTGTGTTTCCTATCCTTTTATGAAGTCTGTCTACTCTCTTTACTCTATGTGCACTTAACATCTGTTTTCCTGGACCATTTTTGATTTGAATAAAAGTATTTTACACTTCCTTTAATCTTCCTTATTTACAAATTTTATATTATAGTAACACCTTCTGAGTGTAAGTACATTTTCATAGTCATTATTCTTGGTAATCTTATAGTTGCATATAACCTTGTTAACTTTCCTATTGTTCTATGGCTCTCTTTTTTTGTTGTTTTCTTTTGATTGTTTCTGTGTTGTTTTGTAAAACAATTTCATATAGTTTAGGTTGCAGATCATCCTGACTCTTCAATTTCTTATTTTCTGCCTCCTGAATCTGGGATCACAGGCTTATTACTACCATATCTAGCTAACTTGCATCAACATGCTTTTCTGTTTATTTATCCATGAGCAAATATCTTTTTCTTTTTAACTTATTGCTATTTCTTATTTCCTGACAATATGAAGACTATTTAACAGTGTTAGATAAAATTGACATTGGAGAACAAACCTTTTACAACTATTTAGGTTTATTTTTTCTATAGTGTTTAGCGGCTTTCAGCCACAACTGGTAGAGAAATGTTACTGAATAGTAAAATGGACTGATATGTAAAGATTACAGAAGACAATAGCTTAATCTGTAATGTAGAAAAGGCTTTAGGATTACTTCCAAAGTTTATTAAAAGTTTAGGTAAACTGTTAAGATACTAAAGTTTCAGTTAGACTTTGCCAACTTAAGACTTGGACATACTAGTTTTTATACATTTAACCCTTTTAGCTACAGAGTGATATATTCTCAGTATTTGATTTTTAAAAAAGTTTCATTTTATCTTTTCCATATTAAACATTTAAACATTTTTATATTTAGTTATTAAATCATGCTTTGAAAGAACTCATGGGAATAGGAGAAGTGAGTGAAAATGTGTTGCAAGTTCACTTAAATGGTGAGTATATCATTTTTTTTCTGTTAAACAATGTAAACTACTTAGTTTGCATATTTTGACAATAAATTTATCTTTTTAAGTATCTTTAAATACTATATGTTAAAAACTGCATGCCAGTTTGATAGCTTTTAGAACTTAAAGTGTAGTTGGTAAAAGTGTATATTTTCAAATAGGGTTTTTTTTTTCCCTTAAAAAGTGCCATCTCCCAGGAATGGTTCTTTGATAACCATATTTTTAAAAGTAATATGAATTAGCAGTCTGATTGTATTCTTATTAAATTTTTAAAGCATTAGAAAATATATTTACTTGGAAAATAATGTGTCATATACTTCATTTCATTTAGACACTATTAATTGGGCTATGTTTCAGGACTGCTGCAGACAAATGATAAAATTGCTCTGAAAGAGATCACAAGACAATTAAATCTAGAAAATGTAGTTGGAGATAAAGTTTTTGTAAGTATCATTTCAAATATTTTATTTCTGGAAAGTTAAGAGTCATATTAGAAAATTGTTTAATATATATTAGAAATTGATGTAAGATTTTTTTTTTTTTTTTTTTTTTTTTTTTTTTTTTTTTTTGCTTAGGAAATGACTTAATGTATAAGGATGTATTTAGTCCTCGAGCTTTTACTTTGGTGGTTGTTTTATGTATTTTTATGACTATTTGTTTAAGTAAAAGTCTTTTTAAATCAAGACTTGTAAAGTAGCATGAGCATATTGTATAATGTGCTGAATTTTAAAATGGCATAGTGGGTTGACTCCTTTTCTGTGAGTTGATTCCCTATGGTGATGTTAGGCTGTCAGGTCAGTGAATCTTTGGATATCAGATATTTCATTAAGTACACTTACTTTGTGTATTTCACAAAGATTATTGTAAACAAGGGAAGTAAACTTCCTCCTTATTAGCATCTGTGGGATGCTAATTTTCCATATGAATATCTGTTAGTTCATGTCCATCACTTCCTGTGCGCCTTGAAGTCTCAAAGCACTGTTAGTGCTTCAGATCGATTTGAAGTGTTGGAACTGTCTCACTAAACTGTTTACCTAACGTACATGACCTAAGGAAAACAAGAGTAATCCATGTCCTAATCTACTATCCAGAGACTCCATATGCAGATGAGATACACATATCCCATTTCCATTTTCTGTCCACTGGTGTTCCTGCAGTTACTGTCATTCCTACTTATCATTCTTTGCTCTGTGCTGCAGTGATCTGAACACAGCTGTGTATACTCAAGTATCTAGGAATCGCATTAAGTTAGCAGCAGAAAGTAGAGCCAACCATATCCTTTTTTGGTACTGTATTCATGTAAATTAATGAAAGAGACAGTTGTATTACAATCTGATTCTAATCATAGCTATTGATTATCATGACAGTCAATCCTTTGTATATTTAGGTCCTATATCTTTGTATACAACCTTATTAAAGAAAAAATTGCATTCAGTTGTGCTAAACTTGTACATACTTTGCATTTTGTTATTATATTTTAAATATTTCATTAGAAGAGCTAATAAATGATATCTAGATGTTTTTTGCTTGCTTTCTGTTTCTATATAGATATATTAATCAAAACTAATCTGGCGATAATGCTTCCAGATTACAGACACAAGCAGGAGCAGAGGTTGGAACCATGAAAGAACTCTGCTCATTGGCTCATTGGCATGGTCAACTACTTTTCTTATACAACTCAGTCCCATCTGCCCAGGATTAGTAAATTCTATGCTATTTCATTTAGTGGGATTGAGCAGTTAAACAGTTTGGTATCTTTGTGTATGAAAACAAGTCCAAGATTCAGTAACAAGAATGGCTGTTAAAAGATTATTAGTTTACAATCTACTCTTTTTTTTTTTTTTTTTTTTTTTTTGAAATTAGGTCTTTAGGGTGTAGAGACTAATTAGTCTGCCTCAGTTTATAAGTTTGTGAAGTCTGTACATGAAGAACAAAAGTCGCTTAAACCAGAACTTTACTGTGTTCATAGTCTTTATATTTTAAATTCTATAAGTACATCATGCAGCTATATATATATATACATATTTATATATGTCTATGTATGATATACATATACTTTTCATATATATTTGGATAAGTGTATGCTTTATGATGAACTATATGGACTATTGAAAAAACCAGAAGTCAAAATACCTTTGAATAAGTAACTGACCGTTGACTTCCAGACAGATTCCCTCTACGAGGCAGTGTTAGTTACAGTAAGTTGTGTATACTCGTTCTTTAATAGTACTGGCAACACAACATGTGATGATTACTGTGATGGATCAGTTAGATCGTCATGCTGGGCCTCACGGTGAGATGGCTGTGTGGGCAGACACACTGGCTACCTAGCTTGACAACCTATCAGAACTCACTTATAGACAGAAGCAGAGAAGTGACTCCTACAAGTTGTTGCCCCTGGCATTCAAATGTCCATTGTGCTGCACAATCACACAAAATAACTTTTAAAAACCTAAAACTGTTTATGCTATAGCAGGTTCTTTCTAGAAAAGAAGCCTATTACATTTTTTTCTTTTTATAGTTCCTTAAATTTAAAATTGATTTTTTTTCCCTTAAAATATGTGATTGAGGTGGTGGATAAGCTCAGTGGTAAGGTGCATTTACTGCTCTTCCAGAGGAGCTGAGTTTGTTTTTGAATACCTGTATTAAGGTGGCTTGCAACTTTTTCTAAATCTAGGTCATGAAGCCAATACCTCTGGCCTCTGTGCACTCAGCATGCACATAGCCACAAGCAGACAGACATTATTCCAAAATGTTTAAGTTTTGTTCAGAAATACTTTACCTGTTTTCCAAAGAAATAGATAATGTGGTAAACACATATCCCTAAATAGGCGTTCTTGTGTAGAGAATCTGTTTCATATTTTAAGCAAATACCCCTTTTCTTTTTGCATCTGGTTTTAATCCATACTAAGATTTTTTTTTTTAAAGGTAGGACAAATTACTTTGAGACTAGGAGCAACGTGTTGTTTTTAAAGATACAAAGTGAAATATATTTCTAGCCCTTAGCTATATTTAGAATCTAACAATCCTCCAGGAACTACACTATTATGCAATATTTCTACCAGTAGTAATATAGAAAATATGAAACTTCACACATGACATGTCATTTTTGGTATTCCACTTCCTTTCCTTTAGTATTTAAGTTATGGATAATTAATGGAGATACTCAACTATTCAATGGCGAATTTCCTAATAAAAACAGTGCATGGGTGTGTTCTTTTTATAAATATTCTAATATTCATCCTTATTTATTTTGTTAAATTTCGTCTTGTCTGTTTTTATTATGCAGGGAAGCTTTGCTGAAAACCTTTCATTTCTTCTGGAAGCTTTGCGAAAAGGTACATGTTTAGGAAACTTAATTTTACCTTCAGTCTTCTCTGATTATTGAAGTATTACAAATTTTTACCCCAAAAAAAATAAGAGAAAAGAAAGAAAAAGGTATGGGAATTAAACTAAATAATTTAATAAGCTAATGGCCACTGTAATGATAATTCTCAGAATATGATACTTTGGGTTTTTTTGTTTTGTTATATTGGATATTCTCTATATTTACATTTCAGTGTTACCTCCTTTCTCCCCACTCCCACCCCCTCTCTCCCTCCACTTGTTTCCATGAAGGTGCTCCCTCTCCCAACCATCCTCTCCACCTCAGTGCCTTGGCATTCCCCTGTACTGGGAAAACGCACCTTCACTGGACCAAAGGCCTCTTCTCCCATTGTATCCTCTGCTACATATGCAAATGGGTCTCTCCATGTGTGCTCATTGGTTGGTGCTTTAGTCCCTCAGAGCTCTGGAGGGTTTGGTTGATTGATAATGTTCTTCCCATGTGGTTGCATACCTTTTCAGCTCCTTCAGTCTTTTCTCTAGCTCCTTCTCTGGGGACGACCAGTGTTCAGTCCGATGGTTAGCTGCAAGCATCCTTAACTGTATCTGTATGACTCTGGCAGACCCTCCGAGGAGGCATCCATATCGGGCTCCTACCAGTAAGCACTGCTTGGCATCAGCAATAGTGCTTAGGTTTAGTGGCTACATATGGCGGCTCTGAATGATCTTTTCTTCAATCCCTGTTCCTCTATTTGTCCCTGTATTTCCTCCCGTGAATGCTTTATTCTCCTTTCTAAGGAGGACTGAGTTATCCCTGCCTTCTTTATGAGCCTCACAATGTCTGGGAATTGTTTCTTGGTTATTCAGAACTTTTTGGGTTAGTATCAGTGAGTGTATACCATGAGTGTTACCTCACTCATGATGATAGCTTCTAGTTCCATCCATTTGCTTAGGAATTTCACAAAGTTATTTTTTCTAATAATGAAGTCGTGCTCCATTATATAAATGAACCACAATTTTTGTATCCATTCTTCTGTTGAGGGACATATGGGTTCTTTCTAGCTTCTGGCTCTTATAAATACGGTTGCTGGAAACATGATGGAGCATGTGAACTTGTTATATGATCTTAGCGATTCTGACTGATATAAGGTGGAATCTCGGGGCTGTTTTGATATAAATTTTGCTAATGACTAGGGATGTTGAATATTTCTTTAGGTGCTTCTTGGCCATTCAGTATTCTTCAGTTGAGAATTCTTTGTTTAGCTCTGTACCCCATTTTTAATAGCATTATTTGATTCTCTGGAGTCTTAACTTCTTGAGTTCTTTGTATGTATTGGATACTAGCACTTTATCAGATAAAGGATTGTGGCTCAGTGGTTAAGAGCACTGACTGCTCTTCCAGATGTTCTGAGTTCAATTCCCAGCAACCACATGTTGGCTCACAACCATCTGTGATGAGATCTGATGCCCTCTTCTGGTGCATCTAAAGACAACTAGTGTACTCATATGTAATAAATAACTAAATCTTTTTTTAAAAGGAAGAAAGAATATGATTTCTTTTTCAGGGATTAATCAGTATCAGTGAGATGACTCAGCATGTAATAAGCACTTGCCACAAAAGCCTGACAACTTGAGTTTACTCCTTGAGCCCAAGATGTGAGGTTGCGCTCTGACTTCCACACACTCACCGTACCACACTAGAGCATGTACACAAAGACATCATTCCGAATGATAAAATGTAAAAAGCTAAAATTACTCACCTGTAATCAGCTGTCTCAGATAAACAAGAATAAAATAATTTTTTATGCTATTTGGTATCTGTTATATAAAGATGCTATAAAAGTCACATACTTTTGTTGTTATAACTAGGAAGAAATGTTTAAAAGACCATTCATGTATTTTCCTGGATAGGGTATAATAGGTAGAATTTTAGATTAACATATACCAGGTTTAAAAAATTATTACATAATTATTTTAAGCATGTTTGACAGTACTTTTTCCCTGAGTTTAAATATATATATTTTTTAATTGATTATTTACTTAACAGCTGGGTTGCAGCTTCCCCTTTCTCTCTTTCCAGTCCCTTCCTCTCCTTTCTCTGCCAGATTATCCTCTCCTCCATTTCTCTTCAGAAAAGGGGAGGCCTCCCAAGGATATCTCAGCGCACCTTGACATAGCAAGTTCGGAGACTAACTCTTAAGCTTCTTATCATCCAGGTTCTACCTTTCAGACTGCTGGGATTACTTGTACATGCAAATAAAGACACAGATATATTTTTATATGCAGTGTTTTGACTTTGAATAAACTATTCACACCACTGTGAATAGCCATATTATACAAATATTGTTTCTGTACTAGTTCCTGATTCTGTTTGGTCTTACTGCTTTTTTTTTTTTGTTTTTTCTTGCCAAAATTATATCATATAAGTTCAGGTCATTTTGTTTTATTACCAGAATAAATAAATCTCTTAATCTTTGCTTGATAGGTTTTACATAAATATAAATTATTTACTCTTAGAGTTTTAATTATTTTTCTATTAAAGTAGTTTTCACTCACAGTAGAGAGAAAATGTATTGAGTCCTATTGAACATTTCCTTCTGAATGGAATATTAAAACATATTGAAAAGAATTATAGTAGTTAGGAATTTTTATTGTTGTTTTTAATTATACTTTATATTCTAATTTGTGTTTATATAGAAAACTTAAAGGGAAAGTTCATCTTGCATTTCTATTAGTAAAAAATATGTCTCTTATGATACAATTCTTGTTCTTTAGTGACTCCTAGATTGTTTGATAGTATTAAAAAATAATCATTGTAATTGTTAAGGAACTACATTTACATAATCATAAAACTATGTTGCAATGTACACTTCTCAATTTGTTTATCAAACTGCTAGACTGGCCATCTTTGTCCTGTGTATAACTTTTTATGTAGAAGTAAACCTGCATGTGTAAATGTTCTGTCCAGAGTAACATACCAATGTGTGTTGACTAGAAATTTAAACTATAAAGTATATAGCATTTTGAAAATACAAGAAAAGTTGGTGTTGTTACAAGAAAACGTTGATGAAAATACAAGAAAAGTTCTTGTTAATCTAAAACTCAGGTTTTTTTTAGGTGACCGGACTAGCAGTTGCCCAGTGATCTTCATACTGGATGAATTTGATCTTTTTGCTCATCAGAAAAACCAAACACTCCTTTATAATCTTTTTGACATTTCTCAATCTGCACAGACACCAGTAGCAGTTATTGGCCTTACATGTAGATTGGTAAGTCTGTTTTAATTTGAAAAATTCAAATTTAATTATACTGACATAAGTCATTTAACTTAAAGTCATTTAAAATTTATCTTTGTTCTATTCTTTATGCACTAATCTTGGCTTTTCAGTTGACAAGAACAAAAGATTGCAACATAATCTATGAACTATGCTTTTATTCCTGCCAGTGAACACATGGAATAACACTCACAAATACCAATGAGTGAGATTTGTAATCTGGCAAGTAAAGGAACAATTATGTGATAATAGTAATATTTTATATAAATTGGTAACATTTTTTACTTTTTCATACAAGTTTGTTTTACAATTTGGAATAAGTTACAAAGAATATATCTCCATAAGTTATATAGATTTTTACCAACAATAGAATGAATTCTTGCTTTAGCATAGATTTTTAAAATAGTTTCCCCTGAATTTGAAGTAATGAAAATTTTAGACACCTATATCAGTCCTTTTCTGCTTAATTTTTTTTTGTTTGTTTTGTTTTTGTCCAATCCTGAGAACTGAACCTAGGACATCACACATAGTAGGCAAGCACTTTTTGTCTTCACTATTTTGATCATTGCTATTTTTATAGAGAAGTTCACTTATGAATTGCTCAGACTGTACATTTACTTACTGTGGATCCCAGAAATGTTGATTTTGTGATTTTTCTGAGCATAGGATACAGGATTATACTACCAAAACCATCTGTGTCTAATGTGTGTACTCTTGTAACATGTAAAACTGTTAGAACCGCCTTTTCTCTAACTCAGGTTCCCCACCATCCATTTCCTTTATTCGTACACTTATTTCAGGCTTGAATATTTATTTATTTTGACTTTGAGTTTTTTCCAATACTACTTGGTATACTTCATGTACTTTGAGATTCTTCTTTTGTAATTATCATTGATACAGTGTATGTATCTTTCTCCCAAACTAGAAGCTATCACCAGGCTTAAAGGAACACCACTTTCTGTATAGAAATGGATAGGGAGGGGGTGAGCTGCAGGCTTAGTGACCATAGTACCTGCTGGTCAAATGTGAGGAATATAGTTCAATTCCCAGAATGTACTTATTTGTTTAAAGGACTTGAGTGTGACAAACAGCCCACTGGCAATTCCAGAACTTTAAGGCCTGCCATATACCTCTGTAGCAAGCTATCTGATCAAACTAGCCTAATTGGTGGACCTGTGGGTTAAATTGAGAAACTCTGCTTCCATGAACAAGAATGATAGAAAGTCATGATGAATACTCTTGACTTCAAATTCAGACTGTACACATACAAACACACCATGCAAAGCATGCCACAGATACATAAGAAAACATGAAGATTTTAATTCAAACTTCAACACCCGTAGATGTGGGCCACTGTAAACCAAGCGAGAATGTTTCTGTCTTTTTTTTTTTTTTTTTTGTATGTGTATGTAATAGGTATGTCCACATGCATATACAATGGCATGTTTGTGGAGAACAGAATAACTTGTAGGAGTCACTTTTTTCCTTCTACCATGTGAGTCCTAGAGATCAGACTCGGGTCCTCAAGCTTAGTAGTAAATACTTTTACCTACTGAACTGGATCACTATCCCTGTGAACCCAGTATTGACCTCTGGCCACATACACACCCCATATACAAACATTTGTGAACATTGTATGTATATTTCTCTAATTCTGTAGTTTGTTTATGTCGAATCATACTCATGTATATTTATGAAAATACATATAGAAAAACCAAAGCATGGGTATAAGCAGTTGCTATGTAAGTAAAAAAACCCTTCTTTGTAAAAATTTCCCTTTAGTATTTGCTTTTGCTTTCTCCTACCTTTCTTTAGCCTTGAATTTTTAGCTTTTGTCATTACTGACTACCACCAGATCACCTTCTGTGTTCCGTTTTCTCTATTCTCAGGTACAAGATTTTTTTTCTTTGCAATTCCATCTAACTTTGGAAGGTACTTGCTGTGGCAGACATGTGACTACCAGATGACAACTTGAAGGATTTAGATCTCTCTCCTCCTAATGCGTGGGTTTCTGGGATTGAATCTAAGTCCTCAGCCTTGACAGCAGGGGCCTTTTCACATTTAGCCATCTTCCCAGCACCCAAGTACAGTGTCTTAATCTTTCTCTGCCTGGAGTTTGCTTTATTAATCATTGCCTTTCCACTATTTGTTTATACAAGTAGCTTACAGCGTCTCTTTAGTAGAAAATAAACTAGTGAGTTCTGTCACTATCACTCAGCTGCTGTCACTATGAAACTATTACAAACATTTTAGGGATTTGTTTTCCTCTCTTGAGCCCACAACTCTATAAGTCTGCTGTTTTACTTCCTAAATATCCTGTGATTATGTAAGTTTTTTGTGCAGATTATGGCTTATTAACCCCTTTGCTTATTTTCTACTATAAAGATCATTCAGCTAAAAAAAATACAATTTCTAGAGCCAGTTTCTTTTTTAAAGAAAAATTATTGTAGAAAATGTCAATACTTGTTGGAGATAATATTATAATGAGGCTGGCTGACTCTTCTGCATTTATTGTGTAATTTTAGTAATTATCACAAAATGTTATAATCTGTATCTGTCTTCCCTATGAAATATTGAGGCAAAACAATAACATCTCATGATTATGTTTTTCAGTTAATTTTAAGAAAATGAGAACTTCTCAAAAAAGTTTATTTTCATTTATTACACCTTTAAAATAAACAATAATTGGCTGGAGAAATGGCTCAGCTATAAAGAGCACTTGTTTCCATTATAAAGAATGAGGATTCAGTTCTCAGTAGTGGTTCCATCCACCGATCACGACAGCTTAATGCTATCTATACTGCAACAAATAGAATTTTGCTGTTATACATCATGTTTCTTGGGGCTCTTAAACAAAATCATGCAGATCTCTGAATTTTTATTAATGGTAGTCTCATTGCATTTTGTTACCTCAGATTTTTATCTGAATTTTTATAGGTTGTGCAGAATACCATACGGATGTACTTAATGACAGTCCCTGCACATGAAGAGTAGCTGTTCGAATGTACTCAGTAGGTTTGGGAATTTTAGCACCTGATACTGAGGCTAGAATGCAATCACGAAGATACTGGTGCCTAGAAAGAAATTTTTTAGTTCAGTAGTTATCAGTTTGTGGGTTGCATCCCATTTCGGGGTTGAACACCTCCCTGGGATTCGAAGGGGTAACCTGAAACCATCCTGCACATCAGATATTTGTGTTACAATTCATGACAGTAGCAAAATGACAGTTTGGTTGTAGCAGTGAAGATAATGTTCTGATTGGGGGTCAGCAAAGCATGAGGAGTTCCATTAAAGGTCACAGCATTGGACAGCTTCAGAACCACGAATCCAGCTCCCTCAGGTTAAAATGCTTCTGGATTATAAATGTTAGAAGCTATAGTTGGCTTATTTTCTAACAGCATCCTTTCACCATGATCTTATATGGATTTCATTTTTGTTTTCAAGGATATTTTGGAACTCTTAGAAAAGAGAGTGAAGTCACGATTTTCTCATCGGCAGATACATTTAATGAATTCATTTGACTTTCCACAATATTTGAAAATATTTAAAGAGCAATTATCTCTGCCTGCAGAATTCCCAGATAAGACTTTTGCTGAGAAATGGAATGAGAATACGCAAGTAAGTTGAAGATAATAATCACAAAGGAATGTGTGTCTTTATAAAGGAACACAAACTATAAACTTTTTTTCTTATTTAAGAGCAGTAGAATATACTGTCTCCTAAAATGTCTCTTCAAAAGAACTTCAGGTTAAACTTTAACACTAGTGTCAGTAGTTTGACATTTTTATCCATACCTGCTGTACTTTTTGCATAAATTTTTAGTGAATTTGCAGTTCAAATTTTTTATATTTTACAAATTTAGCAAGAAACTACCACTGATATTTCATATTTAATTCTATGTATGTTTTTACTTTCAGTTCTCATAAACAACTCCAGCATTAGTATGCTGATTATTGATTATTAGCGTTAGTTTATTAGAAACTGTCCAGGCTATGGTGCCTCTCTTATGTGTACTAGGTAACCAGACCTTACTTGCAAACTAAATCTTGTTTGACACAGTTCAGTGATTTAGATATAATTTCTTTCCTTTTTAAACTTTGTTCTGATTCATATGTCCCCACCTATAATAATCATTTCTATAAAAAATACATAGAAAATTAATTTAAGGTAGGAAATGTTTATTTTGAGAGTATGTCATTGAGTTTGAGGATATACTGGTGGAAAGGTAATGGAGGCCGGAGCTTTCAGCAGTTGGTCAGCAGTGTCTGCAGTCAGGAAACTAGTCATGACTGTTCCTATTCAGTTCCTTTTCAACCCAGGATTTCAGCCCATGTAGTAGTGCTACCCACAGTTGAAAATGTATTGTATTAGTCACTGTTACATTGATGTTACATTACCATGACCAAGGCAACTGTTTAAATGAAAGTATTTAATTGAAGGCTATATTACTGTTTCAGAGACTTGTTCTGTTATCATTACAGCAGGGAGTATGGACATAGGTGTACATGGTGCTGGAGAAGTAGCTGTGAGCTACGTTCTGATCCACAAGCAGAGGCAGAGAGAAACTAAGCCCGTCAGGGGCTTGTAAATCCTTAAAGCCTACTCCCAGCGACACACTTCCTCAACAAGGCCACATCTGCTAATCCTTCTAATCCATTCAACCAGTTTCATTTCTTGGTAATTAAACAACCAGTTATGTGAGTCTATAAGGGCCATTCTTAATCAGACCACCACAAATGTCCCACCTCATTAAACTGTCTAATCTAGACAGTCCTTTACAGGAATGTGCCAAAGGGCATTCTAACCTAGATAATTTCTCATTAAAAAGTCAACATTCAATATTATCCATCATAACTATTGTATGAACTCCAATCCTTTAAGAGTGGTTAGTTTAAATCTTCCACCAGACTAATCTTTCACAGGACTCAGGAGATTGTTAAACTAGGCAAGTTTTCTCTGATACTGTGTCTGATTCAAGGTCTGTATTAGGTACATTCCTTGTAATTGGTACTTTACATCATTGTTTTTCTTATTATTGTCAAGAATTTAACATCTAGGTCTCCGGCCACTTGCTTTACTTCTCAGTGCCTAACAGGCCTTCATTCCCTTTATATAGCTCCTAAGCTAATTGATAGTCTTATTCTGTCATGTTTTTGAGAGATATGAGTGCAGTTGTTCCTTCACATTTAAATGTCTGCTTTCCTGTTGATTTTATTTTCCATGCCTGTTTACTCTCTTTCTATGGTGACTTTACAGTGAAGACCATCATTCATCTAACTGTGTTCTAATGTGAGTGTCTATAACTGTATGTATTTTTAAACCTAAGGGTCCTACATTGTGAAGTGCAACCACAGTTAAAATTAAACAGAATAAAATAGACACTTGTGTTATACATATATGGGTTTTTATTTGTTACTCTATTAATAATTCAGTTTAATAATGACCTAAATCTCTTGCTAATGATCAGAACCAACTTAAGATGATGAGGATTTATATGGCTTACAGGTTAGAGTCAGTCATTGACAGGAACCTGAAGGCAGGAAGTAAAGTGAAATCCATGAAAGAATGCTTCTTACTAGCTTTTTCAATTTACTTTATTATATACCCCAGGACTACCTGCTCAGACATGCATGATTCAATCAGCTCTAGTTATCAGTTAAAGGTATCTGTTTGTTCTTATCTTCCCAAACTAAGAATTTGACCAAGACACATGCAGCTTAAGTAGTTCACTCCATAGAGAGCCTGAGACATGATCCTTCAAAATGAAGAATGAGGTAGCAACTCATTGAGTCCTTTCAGGTTTGTCACTGTGGATGACTGTCTTTCTCCTGAAGAATCATGATGAACCAAGTATCTCTTTAAGTTCCTTATTTCCTTTGAGCCTTTTGAAACACACAGATGTCAACTTCTTTGATGATGCAAGTCCTTCATTAGCATGTAAAAGTTCCCTGGGACCTTAGTTTCTGATATGGTGGCAAGAACTACCTTACTTTCAAAGATATTTAGCCACAGAAAAAGCATTTGTCCTTTAGGAAACACCCTTTTCAAGACACTGCTGCAGTTTTCTTGGTTCCTACATGCCTAACTGCATCTACCCAGGGTACTTAGGTACAACTGTGGTTTTCTTTGTTACCTCAGGTGTGGCTCCCTAACTACCTGCTTTCTTCAGTTTTCTTGTTTTATAGCCCCAGACTTAAATGGTGCATGGAAGGTAAAGATCTCTTTCCGGTGGCAGTCTCAGCTTTAGTGTTCAAAGGAGAGCTAGGGCTTGCAGCTCATTATTTCTTCTCTTAGGACAGTCATCTGTATTGCCTCGCATGGGTGTGTTTATAAAATATACTTAGAAAGTCTGTCAGTGACATGGCCAGGGTCCTTCTCCCTTGTCTGGTGAGTCTGTTGTGAAGATGGTTTGGGGAGCTGGCCTCTGTGCTAGTGCTAACATTGTGAGAGAGCTTTGTGTTGGCTTGTTTACTTACTTGCTTACATGTCTGAGATAAATCTATAGTTTCGATAGGCCTTTAAAAGTAATAGAAAATGAGTAGATAGAAAATATATCTGCTGAAAAAGTAAAAAAATTTTTCAAGAGACTAAAGCTTATTTCCTTAATTTAGGTATCTATTTCATAGGTAAAAGAAGCAAGCCATAGTGTTATAGCTCTGGTAGAGATAAAAACATTTAGTTTTCTGGGCTGTTTTTTTTTTTTTTTTTTTTTTTTCTTTTCTGCCATTGTTTTGAGGTTTAGTTCAGTTTTTATGTTTGTTAGGATTTTTTTAATGGTCTTTAATAATTTTTTATGATGTCATACAATGTCCTTTAATTGTATGGATTTGTTGTTTGGTTGTTTCTCACCTCACCCTGTTCTTTTTGTGCTACCCATGTACTCCGTTGTGGGCATCTGCTGGAGACTGTCTACCCCAGGAACAATTGACTATCTCTCCTAGAACTTGTCGACTTTCCTAACCCTCAGCCAATGCTGGGGGCTCAAGAACCCCTTTGCATACTGTGCCAGAGTGCTAACCGGCTTGATATTGTCTGGATAGCCACAGCTCCCATGAGTTTATAAATACAGCATTTCTACTCTGGTCTTCCTTGTTCTTTGGCTAAGAATATTTCTGCCCCTTTTCTGTGATGGTCTCAGAGCTTTGGGAAAGAGTTTTAATATATAAGAGTCCCATTTCTTGCGATATACTAATCAGTCCCTTACACTCTGCACATTTACCATTTGTGAGTTTCTACATTAACTACCATCTGCTATATAAACTTTAAAAAGTGTAAAATCTGTACTAATATACCAGACAGGAATTTTGAGGGCAGTGTCCATATAGTACCCTAGAGCTCTCCAGCCATAGGTTTTTGGCCATAGTTACAGTACTAGGTATGTGCCTCCTGTGAAGAGTCTTAAATCTAGTTCATAATATTTATAGCACTACTGCTCCTGTGGGCATAGCTTGTCATGCTCGTCATTATTTTGTTACGGTTTTATTCTTATTTAAAGAAAGGGAACCATTATACCAAGCAGAGGACTTTTAAAACATTACGCCAAGTGCCATTGCGTCTTTCCTTGCTTTGTTAAATCCACTTTTTCATCTGTATTCTTTACCTTCCATTGAATCCCAATTCTCTAGAATTGACCCCTTATTTCTGTATTCATTAACATCTTCTTACTCTACCTCAAATTTAGTCTTACAAAGTACTTTTAATTGTATCGCTGATTATCTTATCACTTGCCTCTTGAATCTTTACTTGTCTGATGGTTAATCTTCATGATATGTGACTACTTTAGATTGCCATGGAAACAACACTTCTGCATGCATCTATGAGGGTATTTCCAGAAAATTTAACTACAAAAGGGAAGACTCATCCTGAATGTGGTGTCACCATTCCATGTGCTAGAGTTGCATACTGAATGGAAAGGAGACCATGAGCTAAGAACTAGCATTTATCTCCTCCTTCCTGATACAATGCTTGTACACTGGCACATGCTTCCTCAAGTTCCTCTGATCATGCCTCCCCCTTAATGTTGGATTATACCCTTCAAAAGTAGACCAAAATAAACCCTCCCTTAAGCTGCTTTATTATTAGGAATATTTTCTTCAGGAAGAAAAAGACAGCGTATACAGCTTGTTTTCTGGATTGCTGTGTTCTCTTGTTTATTTTTAGAGGCTTCGGTACATCTTTTTCATTGTTCCCTGTTCTGTCTGCCTCTTAACTTCTCAACCACAGCACTCTTCACAGGCACTCCGCCTACCCCACTCCCATAGCTCATCTTTTTCAGTCTTTCCCCGCCCCTTTTCAGTGAAGACTGGCCTCATCAGGCAAGACTTCTGTAAATGTCTGAATTCTCTCCACAGTTGTAATTGGCTCCAGTTGGGCTTTCTTTTTTCTTTCTGTCCTACCCCTTTGAAAATGATTCCTTTCTGTTGTTTCTGTGACAAGATCTTGTTTCAGCTCATGTTCTTACAGCTCTTGATAATTTCCCCCACAACATTCTTCTAACTCCACTGTTTCTCAAGTATTAGAACTCCTATTCTCTGTTGTGATATGTGCTGCATTCTGTTCATCCAGCCCTGTTCATCTAGTTTGACTAGAGTTTCCCCATAGTAGATTGGAAATTTGGACTCAGGCAAGATTTTCATTGACTTTGTTGTTGGTGTTTTTTTAGTGTCTTTCTGAAGATTCAACTGTCCTTGAAGTTCTACAGAAACATTTCAATGTCAACAAAAACCTGCAATCATTACATATGCTATTGGTTTGTATTTTTAAATACTCTTATTTTTACCTGATATATGAAAATAATTATACATATTATTTATAATTATTATGTATAAGTACATAAGTATTATACCTATTTTACATATAAAACTACATATTAATGGACTGTCTTATGTTTTGATACATTCATATATGTATAATCTGTATCTTTAACATTTTAAAGTACCATCAAACTGTTTTCAGTAATAGCTAGACTATTTCTACATTCCTACCAATAGTATGTAAGAGTACTGCTTAAATCTTGATGTAAAATTTTTAAGCTTATAAAGATGCATTTGGGAAGAAATGTCATATTTACTACATTATGCTGATTTTTGAATATAATACACAGTTTACTTGTTGAGTTCTTGCTTGGTTATTTTCATTTTCAACTTTTTTATGCTTGATTTGTTGAGTTTATTATGAACCTATTTTAGATTTTTGTCAGATGCTAGGTCAGTGTATATGATCATATAAGTTTTCTTTAATGATTAATATACTAGATTACGTTCATTTTTCTTTTGAGGCAATTTGTTCACAGGGTTTTGTTTATTCTATTTTGTTTTTATTTCACCTGGTGAAGGAGACGAATCATGTCCGGGTATTTAAATAATGTCAGTATTAATCAAATACTTACTTGTTGTGAATCATAATCTACTTCATTCATTAATAATATTTGAAATTACTCTAGTATTTTTAGAAAATTATACCACATGCCATTCAGGGAGACAGTATTTCTTGGTCCTTTTATTTCTGGTCATTTTCAATAATAGAAATAGGTAATAGTGACCATTTGTTAAGTAGCATACTTACTTGATAACTTTTCTACATAATATCTAGCTATTTCATCATAATTATTTCCCTATATTCTTTGGTATTTCTTTTTTTAAATAAATTGAAACCCTTGAGTTAAACAGTTCTTTCACAGCAGGTAAATAGCAGAGCCGGATCTCGTCTTTAGGCTGTTTCAAGAGTATGGCATGTATCATTTATTTCTACCATGTCATCTTTACTGATTCTTATTCCCCACATCTGCTTTCACTAACAAATGTTGTCTTTCTCCTAATAAATGTCCTATCTCATTAGTTTAATTACCTTCTACCCATCAAAAAGGAACTTGGATATAATCAAGTTATGGATTTAGAATCTTTAGATTAAGACTATATATCCATTCATCCGCACATACATAAAGATGCATAAAACAACATACATATTTTTTTACTGCAGCCTTATTACCAAAACTGAAAATGCCCTATGTTTATTAACAAGAAATGAGGAAATGTGTGTATATATAAGGGAGTATGATAGAAAATGAATTGAACTCGAGTTGAAGTCTCAATGTGGATTAATTCTCATAATAGATTTTTCATTCGAAGAAAAGTTCTAAAACTACATTGCATTGGTTATGGAAGACTTGAAAATTGAATTTTGTTATCTAGTAATGCCTACAGTATAGTTTAAAGTTTATAAGAATTTCTTAATAGAAAGATATTCTTGACTGTTTTACTTGGCAAATGGTGCAGTACAATCAAGAACAGTATTCACAGCTCTATAACAGGTATATTTTATAAAATATAAAAGTATGGGGTATTATATGGATATATTATTGTTTGATTTTTTTTAATTTAAAAAATATCTTAAAATTAATACGAGAAAAAAAGCCACAAATGGCCTGAATTCTACCTTGTAGAAGAATGAACTTCAGGGATTTCCAGCCTCTTGTCATTAACTGTCTGAAGTACACATGTAACCTGAAGCTGTATGCTTGCTGTATCTATCTATTGCTACATTATATACCTGCTACGTCTGCAAACTGTAATTCTTATATTCCAAATACAAATCATTCAGGGGTAAAAGGTGTGTGATAGTAGTTAATTTTATTCTTTCAGTTTTTTTCTTCTTGGACTTTTAAAAATGTTTTTTCTTTGAGGGAGTAATAAATAAGATTCAGATGCAAAGTAGTAGAGAGCAGCGTCTGAACTGAATCTTTGCTGCCTTCTCAGGGAGCAAAGTTTGAGGGTACTTCTAGTTTCTGTCTTACAAGAATATAGATAAAATATCTCCAGAATATTCAAATAAATAAGCACTTTTTAAAATACACCTTTCTTTAGATGCTTGCTTTAAACCGAGTAACAGTATCAAACCCATTTATGACTTCAGCAGATCTGATGGAGGCACAGCATATGTGTAGCTTGGATTCTAAAGCAAATATTGTACATGGTGAGAAACTACTTTGTTAATCTTTGTTTTGATCCTTTGATTTTAAAAATTTAGATTTAGATTTTTTTCTGAGATTATAATTAGTACTGAGCATAGTCCTTTATACACATAATGCTCTATATCTAACTTTTAATTATTAAGTATTAATATTAATTATTAATGTATTAAGTATATTATCACTCTTACTTAAAGTGAAAGTAACTGTGTTCTGCATCCCATCCCATATAGGAATTCCAGGTGGCATTATTTTTGATGTTCTCCTTGCTTACCCTAAGTGCTGTTCTATTTGTTGGTACTTACTCATTTGGGTTTACTATCCCTTTTGAAATATAAGATATATTTTAGATCTAATTTCCAGAACTTCTCTGCATAAATGCCTCCCTCCCAAAGGCCTATGATACTTGAAATTAAATGATAATCACAATATCTGCTGTTTGTTGTCGGCCATATAGTATCAAATCTTTTATTCGTATAGCAGATCCCTTTAAGTTTAGAAAAAAACTTTATATTATAGAGCATCCCACCCCTGGGGGAAAAAGGCCTTTAAAGTTCAGGAAGTTAAGTGACTGACTTGTGTTTTTGTACATAATAGTTATTGAGATACCTTTAAATACATAGAGCTTCTGACTTCCTATGTCCTTCAACGCCTTTGAGTTATTTTCTGGACAACAGTTTAGTGGCATGAACTCAAGTTTAGTGGCTGTAACTCAAGAGTCATCTCCCTTTAATTCTAGGTCTATCAGTCTTGGAAGTCTGTCTTATAATAGCAATGAAACATTTAAATGACATTTATGAAGAGGAGCCCTTTAATTTTCAAATGGTGTATAATGGTGAGATGAAAGAAAGGCTTATAATTTTCTTCTAGATTTCTTGCCTGTTCCTTATTTGAAAATACTAATTCTCATTGCTTACTCTGCAGAATTTCAGAAATTCATTCAAAGAAAGGCCCATTCTGTTTATAACTTTGAGAAACCAGTGGTTATGAAGGTATGGTTTGATTTGCTTGTATTTTTTATCAGATCCAGTGATTTTTTTTTTAATATACTTCATAACTCTTTGAACCCTTTGGCGTTTTATTATAGCAATGTTTTCAGCAAATTTTATAAAAGTGAAATAAATAATTCTGTAGATAGCCGTTTCACAGTTTGTGAAGATATATTGCCCTCTGCTGTCTGTTTTTAGCACTTGCATACTGAACAGGAACTAACCCTCTCCAATCCACAAGTTGACAGGTACAAAATACTAAGTTTTATTTAGAGTAAGGTATCAGTTCACAACTTAAAATGCTATCCTAAAATACATTCTCCACTACAGAGAAGATGTAGCTCACATTAGATAGCCTTACATTTTCTAGTAGGCTAGGAAGTAAAGGTCAAATAATTTTAACAGTGTAACCCAACTGATGAAAATTAGTTCCAAATTTATGATAAAAATATTTCTGAACTATTTTTGTGTCTTTAAAATCTGGTATATTTTTACAGCAGAGCCCAGTTTAGTAAATATACATTAGAATTTCATTCTTTTAAGCTCATTAAATGTTTAGCTAAAAAATAGATTTACATTTTTAAATTATACCAACTATACTCATTTTTTAAGTAAACTTAAGTCTACCCATTTTAAGGTTATATTTAATGAAAATTAAATAAATATAAATACAGAGCTGTATATTTCAAGGTCCTGTTCGTCCAGTGTTCTTGGGACAGTGTGGTTCTGGGGACCATATGGGAGTAATACTTGCTTTGTTAGTAGTAGAAGCTTGATCCTGTGGTGTTCCTTATAGAGCACAGTCAGAATTTCATTTTCTGTAGCAGTTATTAAAAGTGAGCAGAGTCTTGCCAGTTCAAGCAGCAGCAGTCATAGATAGCATCCTGATTCTTCCCTTGGCCTCCTATCTGGTTGCTACAATTTTGAAAAGGTCACCTGAGAGTGTTTACGAATAATTTGTAGATGTTCATTTGTACATTTTAAAATAAGAGTATAATTTGTATCTTGGAAAGATGTTTTCAATTTTGTTCAGCTACATCTGAAGAATTTAATATTTTCTCGTTTTTCAAATGACTGAGTTTTTTTTTTTCTTCCAATAAGGACTTTTATGGAACTGTACGAATGCTCAAGAATCTACATCAGTGTATCACTGGTTTAGTATTTCATCAGAGTATAGTTTTTTTCTTTTTGCCTTAGTAACATACTTAATCAATTATCAAGTGATGCATGAGTTGTAGAGTAAGAGGAACCAGTGAATAAGCTCCACTAAGGTGACTGAAAAGGCTAAACAAACACAGTCCCCTGCCCTACTCCTAGGTCTTCGCCATCTTACAGGGTCCTTTGTTTATATGATCAGCCAATTGGCCTTACTGTACTCTGGGGTCTTTCTTACTTATCTTGTATTAATAGCTGTTGAACTTACCTAATTTTGTTTTGTTTTGTTTTTTTATTTAAAGTAGTTATCAGTTATGGATTCCCTTCCCTTGGATTCTTCTCACCACCTAACCCTTTTAACGCCACACACATGACCCCTCCCACTCTCTCAGTTTTTAATAGACAGGCAAGTAGAAAAGATAAGCAAGAACTAAACAGAATTAAAAAACTTGACAACAAAAAGAGAAAGAGAGTAAGAGCATCGGGAGAAAGCATGCACAGAGGCACAAAAACAGAACCTATAAAAATAAATGGAAGCCATAATACATAAGCCAGAGAACAGTAACAGGAGAGAATGCTGAAGCAAAGCCATAATTTAATTTTGTGTTGGCTATCTGCTACTGGGTGTGGTCTGTATCCTTAAGTGTAGTTTGTATACCCAGAGATTAGAGAATTGTTTTCTCCTTTGCAAACAACTGTTAATTGGAGGTACCTTCTTGCTTGATACTTGAGACTCCATCTGTCCAAAAGGACAGTCTGTGCCTCCTTTTTCACAGAGTTTTTTTGAGCGTTGAAGGGGTGGGCTCTGGTGAAAAACTTGTATTTAGGTAGGTGTTTCAGGGTCTCATCTGCACATGTTCCTGCTCTGAGTATTCTTTCCCATCTACTGCAAAAGAAAGCTTACTGATGACAGCTAAGTGGACGGCACTCTCGTCTATTGATAGATAGCTGTACTTTAATGTTCAGTAGGCTTTGTTGAGACTGAAAGAAAATATACATTCTAGTGTCCTATCTCATTAAAAGTCATTTTAAGATCAAAGTAATCAAAGCACTGGAGCTATGTGCCTCAGAGGTGGACATGCTGAGTATTGAGTTAAGACTTAGGTACAATACCCATCACTCACCACTGGAAAAGTCCAAGTAACCTATGATACCATCTGCCTAGAAACAAAGCCTAATGACTAAGGTTCAGGAAAAATTAATATTTGCCTGATTCACATTGAGCATTATGCAGACATATAACTGTATCAAAACACTTTCTCCAAGTGTACACTTTTTATGGACTTGGGTAGGGTGGGGCTCTTTTGTTTAATGGTGCAAGGTAAACAATAATCCTGAGCTAAATTCCCAATCCTAAAGGTGATTTTTAGCTGTATTGGTGACCTTCCCAGACTATTCCTTTTTTCTCCCCTGTCTGTCATGAACAATGTTGGAGTTTATTAAAGAAAAATATCCCAGCACTTGGGAGGCAGAAGCAAGTGGATCTGACTTGGAGTGCAAGTTCCAGGAACCGCACAAGGAAATCCTGTCTTCCAGATTAACCTAATGAATGGGAGTGAATAGAATATTTTAATATGAATTTATGTGTACATGGGGTAGAGAGTAGTCAGTTCAAATGTACTGATTTCTCTTTCATCTTTTTCATCTGCCACTGTTTCACACCTTACCAAAACCAGTAATTATCCTCTGGGTTTTATTTATACGTGTCCCCTTTAGTCTAAGCTTTGTCTTTTTTCTTGCAGGCATTTGAGCACTTACAACAATTGGAATTAATAAAACCTATGGAACGAACTTCAGTAAATTCTCAGAGAGAATACCAACTAGTGAAACTACTTTTGGATAATACTCAAATTATGAATGCTCTACAGAAATACTCCAACTGCCCTACAGATGTTAGGCAGTGGGCAACATCCTCACTAAGCTGGCTGTGAAGATTCTTTAAATATATTTCTGTAAAAGATATGCTACTACATTGCTTTGTTTATAAATATTTTTTATGGGAAATTTGCACTTAGTATCTTGGCTATGTTTTGAATAATGGCCACGCGTGGACACAATTTCATTAAATTACAGCATACAAATATCATTTCAAAAAAATAAAATGTGCTTATTTTAAGGATGGTCCAGAGGTGATTTGATACTCTTGCAAAGTGTTTGTGGTCCATTGGAAAGGTTAATTTCAACCAAGTGCATAGTTTACAGATCATGCAGTCAGGAGAGAAATAGGAACAGAAACTACATGAGGAATATTCCGGCTAGATTAAAAGATTGTTATGGTTGGGTTGGTTTTCTTGAGTTGGTTCCTATAGGATCCTGCAATTTTGGATCCTACACACATCCCCAGTGTTACTTTAGTAGACTGGCCCACTTGGGCTGAAGAGCTTATGTGGAAGAATCCAAACGATTCAGCATTTTCCTTCTTTGCACATTTCACCATGATTGAAGGAATTTTTTAATGTATGTTTTAGGTCTACTTTAGTTCAGTGGTGATCAAATCCTGGGCAGCTACTTCCACAAGTAATAAGTGTCCCAAAGTGTGAGCTGCTGGCTTCACAAAAGGAATTCTCTAAGAACATGGAGTGTTGGTCACAGCCCACTTCCTTAAATTCAGACGTAAAACTAACAGGTTAAAATGGAATTTAATCCCAGTGAGTTACTTTGTTCAAGAATATTTGATTGCATATTTAGTTATAGTAACTTTTATAAAATACAGATCCCTTTTATGTGCAATTTGTAAAATATCTGCAGAATTAAATGCTATTATTTACATATTTGAAACTGAACACCAGTGTCCAGGTCCAAGATCATAGTATGGGAATGACTGGTGTGCCCTTGAACGCAGCTTGGGTTTACTGCCATTAAAGCCAGTGTTGTTAAAAACTAAAGCTCAGCAACAAATTTTTTACTATTTTTACAAGATCCTGTAAGAAATAATTTGACTTTTAAGTGATCTTAAATATAAATTTTCTGCATTAATGTATCACCTCATAGTTAAAATCTACCCTCATACACAGCTTTTTTCTTTCTTACAGTAATACATGTTTAGTTTTCTGTATCTTTTTTTAATCATAATAAAATTGAAGTCATACAAATCAACATAGATGCCCAATTTTTAAACTACTTTCACCTTATAAGTTGTTTAAGCTACATTATTAGATAATTCAAAAGTGAGAAAATTAGACTCCAAAAAACAAATCCTAAGAATGTTCAGCATAGAAGTGTTCATCTATAATACACAATTTCACAACTTAAAAGTAGAAGGAAGAAAGGTAGATACTTTTAGGAGGCTCCAACCTTGTCTGAGTTATGTCATCAAGAGCGGAGGAGGAATGATTGTAAACAGTCAGTCTGACTTGAAGGTTCTCTGCTCAAGACTTCCCTGGGCCAAGAGATGTTAACCAGGACTTTCCATGTAACCTTCCTCCATGTGCCTACTCAAACTCGGTTCTTATTTTAAAGACATCTGCTTTTATGCAGATACATCTCTGAAAAATTTAAATCTATTTTTCAAACTTCCATACAGTAACGTCCTATACGTAAGGACATAGTATCTACTGATTTAAAGAAGCATCGCAGTGGAAAGTGGTGTTTCTGTACCAGTGACACACTTTCTCCCATGGTCTGCCTTTTGGTTTGAGTGAGATGACAGTGCAGGCTCTTGGTACCTTTGCTGTTACCCTGAGAGGACAGAATCTGATGAATCTAAGGCTTAAAGAAGCCTATGGTTATGGGCAGAAAGGACCAACATGGATGATTAGGTAGAAACACAGTCTGATCAGAACAGAGGAAGGAAAATTCCCTAATTCACAAACCTCCCTGATTTTATGACCCTTGAAAATCTCAAGACAAGCCTCACTAATTGGGAAGCTCTCACTACCCTCTTTAAGAACATAAATACATAGCTAAAGAAAAACTGCATGTGCAAATAATACCGTATTCATTTTTTATTTAACATGGGGATGGAATGGGGATAGCATACATTTTATTTGTACAATATTTAACAATCACTTATTCAAGGTGGGATTTTATGGGGATTTTTTTCATTTTTAGCTTTCTGTTAAATACTTGCAGAAAAAAAAATAGCAAGTACAATATGACAGTAGTACAACAACCTGTGCCCAAAACACTGACAAGAAATACAGAGTAAAGCTAAAATAACTGTTTACCAATATTTTGAGAGGTAACAAATAGGGAGATACGGGTTGAGACTGCATAAAAAACGTACTGCTGGTTGAATATCTGAGGTAAATGATGTTTAATCAAGATGCTACTTGTATCTTTGTCCATAAATTGTAAATAATTTTATGCACATTATACCAAATCTTCCTAAAAAGTAATTTTTCAAAAAAGTAAAAAAGAGAAACTGGAAAATATCTGATGAAGCATTTTTTTAAAAAACAGTAATCAGTCTATTCCACTAAACTACCATCTATGTGGTGAGGGTTTTTTTTTTTTTTTTTTTTTCCCCAACCATTTGAATTTTACTTAAATGTGACTTAATTATTAAAGATAAGAAAAAAGGGTCAGAAGCGATGTTCTCATAATTTTGTGATACATGATTCTGTTTTTAAGTCCAAAGGTGTTGGTTGTTTTTGTTTTCCTGGTTGTATTTTTAGAATATCACCATGAAAGGTAGTGCAAGTTCATGGGACCAATAATTGTGAGGCACAGTCTCTGTTCTGGAATTCACAAGGTACCTGTAATAAAACATCCAAACAAGAGTCACAATTCACATGCTGAAATCCCTAGCATCTAAAATACATACAAGATCTGTGCAGGGCATAGATAGACTTCAAATAAATCCAAACACTGGTCACTCCATCAGTCCTATGGCAGTTGATCATAAAGCATTTCTCACACGGGAGATCTGGGCAAGGGAGAGTACGAGCAGCAGTTCTGGTGGGTGTCAGAAAGGCAAAGCACAAGACATCGTGAGCACCATACACATGAAGATATACAGGGGTCCAAGTTTGCCATCTCCCTAAAAATAGTTTTCATTCTTTGATCTTCCTTTTTCAGTGTCCCTAACTCAAACTTTTTATCTGCCCACTCTGCACTTACTGTAAACCAAACACTAAAATGCCCTGCAAAAGAAAGTAACAAGACTAGGTATAAGGACAGGTAGTCACTGGAACATTCTTAACGTTACTGCTTATAAAAAAGGCTTTCTGTTAATGTAGGTCTTAAGAGAATACAAGTTTTAAAATTGATAAGCTAGATTTACATACAATACCCAAGATTTCTTTAAAAAAAAATTCTAGTATGAAGACAAAGCATTTTGTATCATGAACCAGTCTTGGTAAAATCTATCTGTAGTGCTTTCCTAAGCCGAACAGTCACAATATCCCTCATTCATCAGTTTTTAAAGGAGGTTGAATGTTTACAACCAGTATCAGTTTACTTATGGAGATGAACAATTTCCTTGTATGCACAATTTCTTATAATTCCCCCTTGATTAGTTTACACGTGGAGCAAACCTAAATCAAGAATTTGAGAGGCCAAATATGTAGAAGTCAGAACAGCAAACACTGAGCTTGGCAATCTTAGGAACACAGTGAGACCTTGGGTGCATGGACAACATACAGTTCTCTATGGTATGTGGCATACAGACAAGAATGCTATTACCCTCCCCACTTTCTGTTGACCTATATTGTTTATTCTTCCCAGAGATTAGTGCACATTATATGTAAAATGTAGTGTCTGATATCTTAACCATCTGAAGATAACACACAGTGAGCTCCTGATACTAACATAAAAACTTTATGAAATTAATTTATGGATGTTAAAGTGATTCAACAAAAATGTATATAACATAATACTGGCTGTTTGTTGGTAATCTAAAAATTCAGGGAATTAAACTTTTACTTGGGCCTGTGTAAGCTTGAGGAAAGATCCCATTATATTCTAATGTTATATTGTTTTTAAAAGCACTCTGGTACCTACTTGCCATCAATTCCACTTTCTTCGCAAGGATAAGGCATGAACTATCTAGAGTTAGCTGTAAAAGTAATTTGGGGTGGAGGCTGGGCTGTGTTCCTTAGACCAGCACTGGTTACCTCTTAATGTCATTGCATATTGTAAGTTATAAGTTCAACTTGTTATCCCTGATTTGTTTTAAAGCAGTACTATCTGAAATCTGTGCTTAAAGGTCACTGTCTTTATCCTAAGACAATTCTCTCCACATCACAGACATCAGATATTACTCTGACAAGACGGCACCACGCAGTACAGTGATAAGGTTACAAGTCTAGAAGCGGAGTGAAGAATTCTGAGTAATGACACTTCCTGAGGTGATCATAAAAGTGATAAGAATATCCCACACACTGTTTGGTGAGAAGAAGAAATACACCATTTTACATATATAAATAGGAAAAAAAATATTGTAAAAGAAAAATGAAGAGCTTTCCAGTGTCACAGCTCACTTAAAAAATTTAAAATCATGCTTTATGTTTTCAAATATTTCCCAAACACAGCACACCTTAAAGAACAAAAGTACTACTGAAGTATGCAATATTTTGGGACCTAGATATAAGGAAGGGGAGGGGGGGTGAAACCATTTTTTTTTTTCCATTTCAAAAACAGCACTTTGTTTTCCCTAAATTACAAGCCAGTAGAAGAAAAGCTAAAACACTGCTTTACAAATAGCCACTTACTATTGGCACTAAGCATAGCTTACCATTTTTCTTAAATAACACAGTGAATTTGTAATACCTTGTTATAAAACATGGACTGATTTATTCAAATTCTGTTAGTGTTTTCAATTTTATAATTTAGCAACCGTGGAACTGAGGTATACCTTGTTGAGGGAGGTTAAAGTAATGCTTGGAAGCCTCTTTACTGTACCCCACTTTGATGACTATGTACACAGAACAGCAGCACACTACACATTCACAAGCTGTGTCATGTTGGCATTACAATAGTCATTTATAGAAACAACAGCAAATGCAATAAAAAGTTACCCTTTTTAAAATCTGAAATGAAAAGTTTTTGATTTAAAAAAAATAGCAGTAGTTCATTTAAAGAATTAGTGTCTTCTGACAGACATTAAGAAATCTGATGTCAGTTTTCAAATACTTGATTAGCCAGGTCCAAAAGATCCTTGATTTGGAGAGTGCCACATTCTTCGTGTAGATTTTCAGAAGTTCTTTACAGTTTGCAGCTTTTCCCTTAGACTCCCCTTCACATCTGTGCTGCAGGCGACGTAGTAAGTCTCCCAGACCCATGCTTTCCACGAGGGGCTGCTTGCATACATGTCCCGGAGGCGTCCTACTCATCTCACACAGAAAATAAACTAAGCATTTTCCTTAGCTTAGCAGCTCCAGTTCAGAGTCCCAATTCTCAGTGTGTACAGATGTGCAACCATCATAGACTAGATTCTTTGGGAGGAAAGTCAACATTTGTCACCATTGTGACCACTGTTACAATGTCCTCTGTAGTAATGATATTTGTTAGTCTTTGCATCTGAGTAATTCTTTCACCTACACATCCAGCTGATAACCTGGCTTCTGCATCGTGATCCCAACATTCTTCTATCGTTTCACAGAGCATTGCCATTCCCTAAGAGGAGAAGAACAGTCAAACTTGACAGCTATTGCTTCCTGACAGGAAAGAGGCTAACAGTGTCATAATGAAATAGCTCTTTCTGTGGAAAATGGTTTCAAGATGAGCAAAATTTGACTAGTACCCACTCTGGGTCTTTTTAGTGGATGTATTTTGCAAGCCAGCCTTGGCCTCAAAGTCTTGATCATTCTGCCTCAAGCATGAGTGAGGTACAGTGGTGGGATGACATTCATTTCTACTGAATGTCATTTTACATACCATCGAAATAAGTCATTTTTCAAAGCAGTAGAAATTTAACAACAGGTATATGTTTTTAAGTTCTAAAAATCCATGTTCATAAATCTGATCATTTTAACGCTTAGCTTTTCAAGAAGACTCACAACTGAGTCTAATGTGGGTTACAAGAGTTTTTTTGTTTCTATCTTTTTAAAAATGATTTTCTTAAGTTGATACTAGCATTTCTCCCTTTCAGTTACAATTAAAAGGCCATTCTTGAATCAGATCTCCGGCTTCAGGGTATAGTTACTTAATTCCTATTTGGGTTTCTAGTGATATTAACACTAAATGGTCAGCACAATTCTATGCTGTTCTGTCTACTCTAACTGTAAAGTGAAGTCTTGAAAGAAATGACTTAAGACTCCCTATAATAAAGAAAACCTGGTGCTTAGTATGTGTTAAAATGGCATTTATTAGAAGTTAATGATCAGTAAGGCTATCCAGCTTTCTACAGGTTCCTCATAGAGCTTTCCAAACAGGAGATACGTGAACTTAATTAGACTACTGAAGTAAGAAGAGCCTTCTCTATAAGGCTCTGAGACTTCAGACAAAGCCTCTGCCTCTAACCCCTGTGTGAGGACCACCTTCCCAGAATAGAAATGTTCAGAGAATAGATAGATCGTTCTCCTAAAAGTGTTTTCTTGATATTTCAAGTGGAAAATAAATATATAAACTTACTGCATGTTTCTGCCAATAATCTCTTAAAACAGGCCTCTTTTTTTTATGCACAACAACTTCCTGCATATCTTCAAGAGATGGATGCTGGCCAATTTCCTCCTCAAATGGCAACATGTACTCGTCTACAGGTCCTGAAATGTAAAAAAGGGAAAATCCATTGAAATGCCTCCTGACTAGTACAAAGGTTTTAAAACGCATTCTGGATCTCATTCTGTAGTCGATAATGAAAGGAGAGAAATGGACTCCTAGCTGTGCTTGTATCACAGTGGGACCACCATCTAACTAATAAGAAACCAAAAGGTCTGGTTTTATGGGGTTTTGTTGGCTGCTTGTTGAAGACAGAGTCAGACTAAATTTAGTATGGCTGGCTTTGATCTCGATCATCATATTCAGCCTTACCAGGCTGTTTTAGAATACATATGCTCAATGTATACGTCTATGTATTAGAAGAGCTGTTGGTATTTAAAAATCAAAGCTGGGAATCCCTCTTCATTTCAGCAATTCATATCAGAATAGTAGCATTCCAAGCATGTTAGCGCCTCTGGAAACTTAGTGCTCTACCTACTGGATTTATCTATGGCATGCTCAAACATCCTACATGACAACTTGAGTAACTGATTCACTTCCTAATTTTCTGTCCTCTCACAAGCATATTTATGATACTTACAAATAATGCTATTTTCATATTCAAGAAAGAAAGGTGCTTCTTAATTTCCATCAAATCAAAATGTAACTCGTGACAAGATGTTTTCAGGGACATAACTTGTTTTTTCTTAGAAATCAGACATGAATGCGCATTATTTTATCTCCCAGTGAAGTTGGGATTTGCTCTATTTTGTAAATAAGACAGCGTAGAAAGCTATGAGATTTTGCATAGAGGTATCTATTACAAAGTAGAGTTGAAATCTAATTCTTATCTAAAGTCTGTTCTTTTCTTCCTGTGACTCAGACCTGTCACTACTGTGCAGTTTCACTGACCAGAGAGAAACAGATGTGCATGGATGAGCTTTGCATAAAGCATAGAGATGCACAAAACACTTCAAACAGCACCATGACCTGAAGAGGCCCTGTCTCAGCCCTGTAGCAGTTTTAGGAACCGTCCCTTATTATTGCTACACTTACTGTGTGTGTACCTGTATGTGCATGCCACAATATTCATATAGAAATTGAAGGACAACTTGCATGGAAGGGTTGAGACCCAGGACCAAAATTAGGTCATGACAATTGTTGACTGAGCCGTTTCACCAGCCCTGTGAAAACCTTTGGATAGCTGAAGAACTGCTTAGTATGCCCATTGTATTAGTGCTAACATTCTAGAATTTCAGTCTTTGTGTGGTTCACGGGTCAATGGCACTGGCATCAACTGATGGTAGCTTGTAAAATACACAGGCTGCCCAGCGCAGGCTACTGACTTTTTAACTATACATGACTGTTTTGCCTGCATGTGTACTCCACAGCCATAACTGGTGCCCACGAAGGAAGAGCAACCTATTTGCCAGCCTCCAGAGGCTTATTTTTAACAAGATTCCCAGGAATTGGTAAAGTATGCACTGCTGAATTTTAACTAGCAACTAGACACACACTTAAATGCACTCACCTTATAAGTATGGTTCACTTTCCCTTTGGCCCTGATTTCTGCCTTGTGACATAGCCTGCTCTTAAGTAGTTTACAGCACATACAAAGTATTTAAGAAAAATTAGCATCTAACCTTGTCTCTCGCTCTATGAATCTCCTATAAGACCTTTCCCCACAAAGTAACACTTTGTAATCCCTATACCATACCTTACATTTCTCCACTGTGACTGCACCTCATTATAGTTACTTGAATGCCTTAGATTCCAGGTCCAGGACAAATGGTTCATTTACCTCACTCTAGAGTTCATTCCAGAAGGTATATTATTATCTTAACTATGTATCAGTTAACAACAGGGCCTATGTCACCACCACACCAAGTCACCTCCTTGATAAGAAGGACATACACTGAAGTTCTTAAGCAATGATTTTCTTTTAGTATGTCCTATCTAACCTACTTCTATCTCCCAAGTGTCAATGCAAGTAGCCTTCATTCCCAGCCCCTCCAAGTTCACCTTGCCATCTTCATCTTCACCTTGTAGAGTTCATAAAAGAAAATGTAGTTTTGCCTTTTTGTATAACGACTTTTCATAAATGTGACATATATACTTTTTAAAAAAAAAAAAAATTTCTCTTACCATCTGCAGCAGTACAACGAGAAGCCAGTTCCCATAGGACTAATCCCATGGCATACATGTCTATCCTCAGAAACGCGTCCCTTTGGAAGTTTATAGCACCCTCTAATACCTCTGGAGCCATATACCTCCGGGTACCAACCTGAAAAAGATTTTGAAAACAAACAGTAATCACACAATGACTTTATGAACTAATGTTTTGTGTTGGTTTTGTAGGAAAAAAAAATATGGTCTATTTATCTAGGAAGAAGTAAATTATGATTATCACACCATAGGATATATAGTAAGATTTCTGAATACTCTCACCAGACAGGCTCACAGGGCTTTCCCTCCCTTTCTGTATATAATCACAAAGAACCATGGAACAGTTTGCTGGGACAAGGATAGAATGGAGAAAACGTAACACTTCACATATTGCTTGAGATATACTTTTAAATTCTTTTTTTTAAAAAAAGATCTTATTTACTCATAAATTCTGTCTTAGTCCTTTATTTACATTTGTCCCCAACAATTTGTAATTTTTTAGTACCTTAACTGTAGCCACTAAACTAGGGCAGCTAGTGCTAGTTGGTCTTGACTTCATTTAATATAAATGCATTTTATGAATTGTCTAAGTGGAGTAAAGTATATATACCTAAGTAGATATAGGAAGCAACTTTGGCATCAGGGCTTACCCTTAGGTAATGGCAAGTGATCTTTTGACCAGTATTTTAGCAGTTAAATGCACATATATAGCAATATTTTTCAAAAGTAAGGACAGATTAGTAAAACAGTAATATTAAGTTCAATTTTTTAACTCATTTTATGAGACCATAAAGTAGCTTTCTGGATTTTTATGCTCTGCACAAACATCTTGACTATATTCTGAATGTCTTTCAGAAGCCTATTTTTTTCACTTGGTTTACTATGAGATTACAGCTTATCTAATTTTAGTCTAAATATCATATCTCTTTTATTAATCAAAGATGACATGACAGTAGAGAAACTCTTTATTCATGTAAGCAATTTCTTATTTTGCCTAAACTTGTATTCCAATTGTAAGGAAACTTAAAATAAATGTTACCAAAGATGAGGCTGTTTCATACATATTGTCCTATGGTTATTAATCATGGAATAGTCCCAAACCTTTATCTCTGGGCTACTCCATTCTTAGTAGTGTTCTCCCCCAAACACGTCAGCTTTTCTAGTGTTCTACAACTGCTGACATTACACTGAAACAAATCTGAAACTGTTAATCAACATTGCCAGAAATCAGTGTACCATGACTGCACATAGCTATGTTCCTTGGGATCAAAGGGATAGGGAATGAGAAAGAAAACTCAGAAATAATCAAATAACTTGAATAATTGAAAAGGCAGAACTAATAATGGAAAAGCCTTGAAAGAATCATTTGGCCTTGTAGGAAATGTCATACTTCAAGCTATTTTTAAGGAAATATTTATTTTATTTTTAATTGTACAGGCAGGAAGGTGTATGTGCATATGTGATTGTGGGTGCCCACAGAGCCCATAAAAGAATAGTGGGTCACCTGGAACTAGTCTTACAGACATCTGAGCAGCCTGAGCTAGGAAATAAACTTGATTCTTGCAAAGGAAGTAAACACTTTGAATCACTGGACCATCTCTCCTTCTCCTAACCTGTTCTTGTGAAAAGGCAAATCTAAACAAGTGTAGCACCTCTCCTGGCCTCATGTGTATTGTATCTCCTTTGGCCTCCCGAAAAGATGCTAAATCTATCTATCTAATCCATAACTGAAGTTAGACACCTTACTCTGGCCTTTTTAGAAGCTCTGAACTCTAGAAAGATTTTTTTAAATTAAAATTGTAATTGGATTAATAAAGAGCCAGAGCAATAAACTGTTATATAGAGAAATGAGAACTTAATAAACTGTAGTAAGGGGCTGGAGAGATGGCTCAGTGGATAAGAGCACTGACTGTTCTTCCAGAGGACCTGAGTTCAATTCCCAGCAACCGTATGGTGGCTCACAACCATCTTAATGGAATCCAATGCCCTCTTCTGGTGGGTCTGAAGACAGCAACAGTGTAATATTCATAAAATAACTAAATCTTTAAAAATAAACAAACAAACAAACAGACTGTAGTCAGAAGTAACCATTATCCTCCACTGTTAGGATGATGAATTAACCAATGAAAGAATTCCCTAAAGGTGAATTATTCAGAAAAGAATTCTTCTGTGACCAACTCTTTTAAAAACCAATACTATCACAGCTGAATGCTATTCTAGTGCTTGTTTGAGCCTGAGTTACACAACAAGGTAAAAACGCTGCCTTCTCGAACTAAAATGTATCACTTTTTATGAGACAATGCTTCAATAACTACCCCAACAACTTCATATCAAGTTAGTGCTGATCTAAAAAAGTATTATGTGCTTAATTTTGCCCTTGCCTTATAGTGTTGTTCTTACCTGTCCATGGGTATCACCTGCAGACTTGCCAGCCTCAAACTTTAAGGCCAACCCAAAGTCAGCAATGCAAGCTGTCAGATTGTTTTTCAACAGCACATTTTTACTTTTGATGTCCCTTTGAACAGAAAAATAAAATATCTTGAGCAAGTTTTAACCTTTTAACTTTTAACTTTTTCTACTGAATGCAATAAGAATATGCTATAAAAATAAAGTTACTTAAAACTAAGAAGAGCAAAGAAAGAGTTAAGATGCTTAAGCAGTCTCAACCTCGCCTAAAGCACAAGAAAGTAGTAAAAACACCTGTCATAAAGGAGCAAGGGGGAATCCTCTCCATAAAGCACCTTTACAAACAGTGATTCCATAAATACATTTTTATCTATCTTACTCCCACATAATGATTTTAAGGTAATGGGAACACGTCTATTCTTTTGGCTACAAACAACCATAGAACCTAAGCTTCAGAAAAACAAAAAACAAAAAAAAACAAAAAAAAAATTAAAATATGATTGTCTTTGAAAAAGACTTCCATTTTAGAACAGTCCTGCCCTGCAATGATCCTTGAACTGCATGATCACTTGTCAAGGAAAGCACTTCTGCAAATACAGAACAGACAGAAGCCTTTTCCCATAAAGCAGTGCTGCTACTTTGAAAAGTCTATCAGCTGTAAGTCAGGAATACACCCTTTCTGCACATGCGCCTCATCTGGTTCAACTGAAAGACAACTCTAGCGACATGCCTATACTCTCATCAACAGGTACACTTAGAAAGTCATTTCGTCCTACAAAAGGATGAAGGTACAGTCACGTGCTCCAGAAACAAACTGATTTCAGTATCAAACGTATCCAAGGACCATATAACTAATAATTTGGGGACCCATAAGGATGAAAAAAAGGGTAAGACTTTGTAAGGAAGTCAAGATTTGAAAATCAGAATCTGATTACACTCAACTACACTTCTGCTAAATCACTATGTTAATACTTTTAAAATAGCCATTTTAAAACTGAAAAGAAGACAACTCAATCCCATACTCTTTCAAGGAAGTTAAATAAGAGCAAACTAAATTTATTTTCCAGAAACAAACATGTTTTCTTTTTAAGATTGTAACAGTTCCTTCACTGGATGTGTACTATTTCTTTATTGAACAGTTGTGGCCTCTTGATTGATCCCTTCTACTTTAGCTCAAGGAATGAATGTATACTCATCCAAAAGACAAAGAAAATACTCAAACTGTACTTAATCTATCACTGTGTGTCTATTTAAAGTAAATCAAAATTTTGAGTTAAAAATCATTCCTCCTCTGGAATAGAGAAAATATACTTTTATTCTCAAACATAGTTTCAGAAATTAGACAAATTAAAACATGGGATGATTAGACTTTATTAATGAGGTTAACATGTGTGTACATTGACATGTAAATAACAAGATACATCCTAGCCAATCTCAAGCCTAAAAACATGATGATTGGATAACCACAGCAAAAATACATTTTACTTCAAGAATTAAGAATTTAAATAGTAAACATTTGAGTTTGATGGAAAGACAATACAAATCTTTTTCTACCTGTGAGATATTGCAGGCTTGTGGCCATCTTTTAAGCCAGGTATATCCTCATGTAAATATGCCAATCCTCTAGCCATGGTTTCTGCAATATGACAAAGTTCATTCCAAGAGACCACATTAGCCTTAAGAAAGTCTGACAGTGAGCCCTAAAGAAAGGAGAGGTGGGAGGAAAATACCCATAAGCTCTTGATTAAAGTTTTATATAAACAGAAACTTTTCTTTGGATATGAAAGCAACACATTCCTTTCAAATAAAAAAACAAACTCTATAGACCTGTTCAAATTTCCTTTCAATTCACAATAATGAACATTCAACCAAAAAAGATTGATTTTTTTTAAGGCTTATTACTAAAATAAGTTAATTTCCTTGACTTTGGGAGGTTAAAACAAAAGAAAAAAAGACTAATTAAAAGTCTTAGGAAGTCTCTAAGGTGAAGCATACTGGCATTATAGAACTACACTGAAACATAAATAACTACTACCATATAGACTACATCAGGACCTGAGTTCAGAACCTCAGACCTATGTTAGTCTACAAGCCCAGTGCGAGGGACAGGGACACAGGTAGATCCCTGGAAGCATCGGTGAGCTACAGGTTCAGTAAGAGACCCTGCCTCAAGCAAAAAAGAAAAAAACAACAACAAAAGGAAAACAAAAAATATGAAAAGCAACTAAGGAAGATAATGAAAAACATAAACAACAGCCTCCACACATGTACCTAACACACACACACACACACACACACACACACACACACACACACACACACACATTCTTACACACACCCCTTCTCTAGAGGTATTATGATCCTTATGGTCAAATTTTTAGTGAATTATCAAGGCAGACTTAATGATGACAAAATAACCACGGCAATGCCATCCCACAACCGCAGCACTGGGGAGGCTGCTAGGAAACAAAACTGAGTTTGGGACCAGCCTGTGCTACACTGAAGATTCATTTAAAAAAAAAAATTAACTGCAAAATGATGGAATAGCCAATGTGTTCTGGTAATAACTCCAAGTTAGTGTCTCTGTGTTCATCATTAAAAAATTATAAGGTAAAAAACAAAGCTAAAAAAAAGTGAGGCTCATAAAATTAACTATCATAAGTACTACATGAAAACCATTAGCACTGTCTAATCTAAAGTACTGCTAAAAGAAGTAATTGCAGCACAGGAAATCAAAGACTAAAGCTGTGCTAGGATTGGAGGGCTAGGTAATATTTTTATTCATAAGTGATGTATATTTTGGGTCAAATATTAAACAACTGTGATAATATACTGTTCTCCTGAAATAGAATAGTTAACATTAGTCCAGCTTAACTAAACTTAAGAATTAAATCATTATACCTTTTCATGAAATGCTGTGATTAGCCAAAGGTCCACATCAACACTGGTGCCTCTTTTCTCTGCACCAATGAACTGTAGTATGTTCTCGTGCTTCATTCCGGGTAAACTATAGACTTCATATTCATTCTGCCAGGACTGTTTGTCCTAGAGTCAAACATGAAAGCACAGTAAGAACACAGGGAACAAGAAAGTAGATCACACTGAGGTTACCACAGTAAGTTCTAAAAATGACCACAACATCACAAGCTAACACAAGTGGCAGGAGGACAGAATGAGCTCAGTGAGTGGCCTTCTGTTGCTGTTAGAAAAGAAGTCTGTGACAGGTAATAACAGTAATACATAGTAAATCCTTGCTCTTTCCCCTTCCCTAAAATTCTGCTTTTCTGTGTGGCTAAGTTTATAAATACAGGCATTCATCAAAAATGACTGCATTTCTGCATCTTAAATGGTAACACATTCTGCCTTTAAGTTACTGTAAGCACTATACAGTATGAAGTTATTTATGCTACTAGTCACAATCATTTCCTTGAAAGATAAATTTAGGTAAAACCTTAAATAACAGCCTCTCTTTGGCCTGTCCTCCCCAGCTCCCAAAGTTAATAGTACCTTATTTTTTTTTAATTATCAATTAGTCGTTCCTTCAAGTTATCTATGTTTACTGTATACTTTCTTGTAAGAGATTAGTTTCTTTTCACTATGAAAGGGCAATGAAAGTTGAGTTACACTATAATGTAAGGAGCTCTCTGGATCCTACAGTAGTGTAAATTTTGGCCTTTCCTCTTTATTTAATAAAATCATTCATTTTTCCAGTGAAGTAAAAGAATAACTGTGCTACTGGTCGCTAAAGTGCTTATATGAACATACAACATGTAAATCATTACTTTGTCAATAAAGGTATTTGATAAAATGGCTGCTGTTGTTTCTACTCTTAATATCCAGTATCTTTTTCTTATTGTTACGATTCCTCACACATCAAAGTATGAATTTTATTATGAATCTTAGCACAACAGAATACTTCTCTCTAAAACAGCCAAACTGCTGCCAAGATAAAGACAGGCTGCAGTTGAGGTAAGGAGGAAAGAAGGTAAAACCCAGGTATGTTAAGGAAACTGTTTCTGTAATAACTTGAAGTGATGGTGGCTGGTGTGAAGCTGAGACTTCAGCACTAAGGGCACTCTCGGGCACCAAGTTTACCACCAGAGCAAGGGGAAGGTGTGACTCCTGAAGTCTACCAGCCATGGAGCAAAGCAGCAGAGCTGTGAGCCTGGGATAGGTCAGGCCGTTCTGAGAGTTCAACTGCATTGAAGGGGAAAACAAAGTAAACTAATACTTGGAACCTGAATCACTGCCTCTGAGGAATTAACAACAAAAAGTTTTTTTAAAAAATTACATCTAAACACTCAAAGTGCACTGAAAAGCAATCAAAGTCTGGCCATGTAACTGCAAACACCAATTCTAAAGTAAAGCGGGGTGTACTGTTCTTTCTTGTTGAGGAGACAGTAAGACAACTACCCAGAGGGAACTTATTTTTGTGACTGGAATACTTTAGATTTATTAACAAAATAAGACTACATGTTCATTTACTGTGATTCCAATTCTGCCAACAAAGCCTAATGCTGCATTAAATCATTCCATGTCTCAGCTGTGACAGCAGCGCAGAGAGGCTAGACTCCTTTCCCAACTACCAAACAATCATTTTAAAATGTATAGTTGGTGTTTTCAGGCTGTTACCAGAGCTATATAATGTCCAACCTGTTACAGCTTTAAAATACAGAAGTAGACAGATTAGAGACTTCAATAAACATACCTGTATCGGAAATATTTTGACAGCCACATACTCATTGAGCAACTGGGCTTTCCAAACACAACCAAATCGTCCCCTTGCTTTCACTTCTAACAGCTGCAATGGCTTCAACCCTAGTAATGGGGAGGGTGGGGGTGGTCCAGGGTCCTAGAAATAAATAATAATAATGCTATAAATAAGTAGAGCATAACACATAGATTCTGAAATGAGAAAAAGGTGAACATACTGAAGAATGCTCTAACAAACTGTGAACACATGAGGGACTATAGTATCAATGTGACCTTAACTTTCAGCCTGCGAGAACTTAGATGCTAGGGCATTAGTGAAAACCACTGAACAGGCAATGTTTAGCAACATCATTGCTGCTGCTACCTAGGGAAAAAAAGGTAAAAAGAATAGGCAGCCAGTCTAACCAATGTTCTCAGGACATTCTCTGAATTTCAGAACACTCTTAATAGTATGTCAATGGCTTTATCTAAGTTATATTCTCTTTTTTTGTTTTTTTTTTTTAAATTGGATATTTTCTTTACTTACATTTCAAATGTTATCCCCTTTTCCAGTTTCCCCTCTGGAAAGGATACAAATTTTAAAAGTACCAAAACAACATATGAGCATTTCTCAAAAACAAAAACAAAACCCAAATAAACAAAAGAAAAACCCCAATCTCAAAATCTAATAGTTTCTCTAGTGGCTGTCGAACATTAACATTTACATTCATTAATTTCACAATGCCCAGTCATTTTAAACAAATATATAATCTCAGCACTTAGGAGACAGAGGCAGGTAGATCATAAATTTGATGCCACCTTGGTCTACAGATCAAGTACCGAGACAGAGAGGCTACACAGAGAAGCCTTGTCTCAAAAAACAAAAACAAAAAAAAAAAAAGTTCTATAGGCAAACTTTATTTGTTCATTCTTACTTTTCAAGATACTAATAGTCATTCCTTTAACTATTCCCCCAAACTGACCAGAAATAAAAATCATGCTCTAAAGATAATTGAAAAATAACACGAAGTATAAATAAGTCTAGAAAAGTGACAGTCATATTTGGAAAAATGGAATGGTAGATAAAAGACAAGAGTGCTACTAGGACGAATTTTTAAAATAGGGCCAGTAAACTGAATAAAAAGGAGAAAGGCAAAGAAAATCCCTTCACCAATGCAATACCAACCCTTTGCATCAGTTCACTATCTGCAACTAAAGCAAGATGGAAGAAGCTTCTGGAATCCAATAGAAAAAGCATCAGAGATGTTTCAAGGGCTATTTAAGTTTTGTAAGAAGGAACTAAAATTTCTGTGGAAGGAAGAAACTCCTAGTGGTACTTCAGATACTTAAAAATGACATTTTATCTAAGATCAGTACAGTTCACTCTAACTTTCTTCTCCTTTTTTAGATCTTCATAATGTTCCAAAACTTACAGTGTCTGTTTGGGAGTCTATGAATCAGAATTACCCAAGCCAAAAAAAAAAAAAAAAAAAAAGTTCAAAATATTACATGAAAAAAGAATGCAACTTGTAGGCAATCCCTTAATGGCTTGAAAACTCCTATTTTTAAAAGTAAAGGAGAAGAAAGACTTCTTCCTGTGATTCATTCTGAAGCCATGTTTGTTTTTACATGTCTACAAAATTGCTGTTCCTCTCAAAATAAAAATATGAAAGGTTAATAAAGCCAAAGTCCTTGCATTTAGCAGAGTTATGGACCAAAGATGTTGTCAACAAACCCTACAGGAAGGCCAGGCTCACAGTGATTCTGTCTTTCTGTAAAGTTGCTGTGGGAACCTTGCCATTCTACGATGGTCTCTGCCTGTAATGATTCTGACAGGAACGGGCAGACCAAGGGGACTGGAGAAGAAAAGGTGAACACTAATCTACCAAACACAAAGAAAATGATCCAGTCTGCAACGTCCAAGAGTAAATGTGCAGGTTTATAAAGAAATAACTAAGTAGAAAAGACAATAATCAGTTTTTTAAAACATCAATTCTACAATCTTCAGATAGTAACTGAAAAGAGAGAAGAGGGCACCACAGCCACTGACCAATAATGCCTCTTAAGATAACAAACACTTCTATTCCATGCTCAAAAGAATGCCAACTACAGACACGAGTCTAGTCCATGAAACAGGATTGAGATTATGACTTTAATATTTCAGATTAATGTAACATCAGTTCAAAGTATATTAAATGTTTCTGAGATGAAAAGATAAGTTTCAAAGGTCCTATAGGCTTACAAGGCTTTCCTTAGTAAATTTCTTAACATTTGTCTCAGAGAGAAATCTTGGATCAACATGTAATATTAATAAATTAATGAAAATTTTACTCAAAATTTTCAATTAATTGCTATAAAACATACAACTGTCAAACTTTAACAGTATAAAAATTTAAATAAAAAAAAATCCAAACACTGGCCAATACTCAAAAAGGAAGAAAATTATCTACAAAGGTTCATTCTTACCAACATCAAACCTTTTTGAGATGTACTCTTAACTATAATTTAATACTAACAAATACTTAAGATTGGGTTTTAAATGCAGCTTAATAAAAATAACTACACAATAAAAATTATCAGTCATTGATATACCTTTTTGCTTTCTTAACAAGAAATTACTAAGATGAAGTTTTAAATACATCTCTAAAATCTAAGTTTTAATTATTGTATAAAATATTAAAAATATACATATAATAATGTATTCAGAACACCTCAGTACTTGTTTCTGGAATGAAAACGTCTATCACTAAACATATGAGCCCCTAAGGTAACAAATGGGAACTTACAGTTCATAACTAATGGCCTCCGTAAAGTGGAGCTTTGCTGTGCTGCACAGAAACACTTGGAAGACAGCAAATCTAAGGACGACAGAATTTCTGAAAAATCTCCCCTCAAGTTCCCAGGGCTCTTTCAACAGCCATTAAATGCATTAAAACTAAGAAGATGCATGTCAGAAGTGGTGCTGACTATGCATTCCTTCTCAAGAATCATAAGGTATGAAAGTATGATGAAGTAGTTCTCACTTCATCAGAAAGTATGCTGAAATGCAGTTCCTGGTAAAGTCTGACTGTCCAAAAGACCTACACAGTGGCATTAGTGTGCCCATTCTGGGACATTCTTTAAAGAAGCAGCAAAGCCATCTGTCATCAATCCTGCTAATTTCTGAATTAACTGCACATTCTAATCTTCCCAACCTTCAAGGCAACAACTAATTTATCAAAGGTGTTATTTATGCAGTTAATTCACTTGCTAGAGATGGCATTGGAAAATATAGATTTTAAGTTAAAAGATAATGAGCTAGACCAGAAAGTCATCTCTTAAATGACTACAGGCTTGACATTTAAACACATGAAATACTTTTAAAATTAGAAATACTGGATCCCTAGGGCTAATGCCCTCATTAGGTTTTATCTTCCAATCAGAAGAAATAGTTCTTCCTACAGCCTTTCTTAGATAAGAATAAGTACAGTTAACAACCCTTCAAAACCAAATGCTTTTACTATGTCAAATGAATAATATTTGGATACAAAAGAGGGGCCTCTATAACAAAAATGTAGATAAACTATAAAGGATGCAAAGTAAAGCAACAGTAACAACGCTCTAGGACAAATGTTTGTGTGCATCCACAGAAGTTTTCACAACCATAAAACAAACATCAATGCATCTTACCTCTATCATTATATGAAAGGCGTGCTTGTGAAGAAAAAACACAGGCAAAAGAAATTACGATTCATATTCAGAATGAAATGAAAAATGACACATCAGTTACAAAGGTGAAAGAATGATTTAGCTTTTTAAAAGTTGACAGTGACTCAATGGACTGTATTTTTAAGATAAAAATTAAAAACACATTCCTTATAACCAGAGGAAAGTGTTATTTTAAAAAATATAAAGAAAAAAAATCCTGAGATATATGTATTAGAGTGGTAGTAAATAAGTCTTGATGTAAAAATAACTCTAAATTACCTGATACAATGGGCTTCAAGCCAGTGAGTAAAATAAATTTTAAATAGTACATATTACTTAAAAAGATTTTAAAGTGTGAGTGTAAACAGGCAATTCTGGGGAATATAGGAGCTGCAATTAGCTTCTGAACAGCAGAGGGCAGTATTGCCTTTAACAAACACCAGGAAATGGCCTTGAGGAAACGCAGTTCTCTCTGCCCATGTGTGCATGCATGTGTAGGGGTATGTGCATGGAGGTTGGGGATAACCTCAGGTGTCATTCCAAGTGGCCAGGAACTCTCCAAGCAGGCTAGGCTGTCAGCAAGCCCCAGGAATACATCTGCCTCAAGGGTTCAGTGCTGGGATTACAAATATGCAGCACCACATCCTGCCTGCCTGTTTGGTTGCTTTCCTTTTTCTCTTCCTTTCATGTGTGTTCTAAGGCTCAAACTTATGTGTTCATGTTTATAAAGCCTTTTGTGAGTCGTGGTGTCTCTCCAGCTCTAGGGTTTGTTTCTTTGTTTTGTGTTGTGTTATCTTGGAGGGTTTGGGGGGGGTTGTTGTTTTGGGACTTTTTTGGTTTATCTTTTGAGAGGGGGGCTTTTTTTTAATAGCTTTCATAAGAACGTCGGAAATTTCCTACTTCCAGTGAGTGAAGTAATTTTTTTGGAAGGCACCAAGTGAAAACATAGAATAATGTTTTTTGGTGGCTATGTATGTGCTCAGGAAAGACAAACCAGGAAGAAAACACAAAGAACGATGGCCAGAATTAAACAGAACCTGGTGATACACTAGCCCTGTTATAAACCTCCCTGTCCAGCTGTAGCAACATGAATAAATCAAAATAGATCCTAACAGAACAAGATTTAAATGACTTACTTCACAGTCTGAATTAAGTATTTGTTAGCAGTTCAAAATATGATTCCAATATTATAACAACTTTAAATTTAGGAAGTATGTAACAACTGATTAAGTAGTAGTCCCTTGAAAATAAGCATCTAGGCACATTTCTCAGTCTGAGGACAGCGAGGCAGTAAAAGAGAACAAGTCAGCACAAAAGAGTAACTGCCTGACTTTCAATGAAGTAAAATACATGTTATAGCCACTGCTGTGAAGCTTGAGAACTACAAACAGATGACTACATTCTCCAGCTGCCACTATTTCTACAGAGAACAGTACCACTAACAAAAAGAAAAGACAATTCACTTTTCTATACCAGTTGTTTGCTGGACTTTCATCCTGTGATAATCATCCAAAGCTATTCATTATCCAGCAAAAAGCCAGCTTAATCCTACCATACCATGAGAGAACCTCTCTTTTACCGGGAACGCAAAGGCCCAAGAATCACTGAGATCTTGTTTAAACACAACAAATTTTAGAGCTAAGATGTCACTATATGTTATTCTTAATCTTAGAAAGTATTATGCCTACTCAGGAAACTTCCTAACCAATGAAGAGAATAAGCTATAAAATAACCAACACAAAAATTGAATGAAGCTAAAACCAAGCCTTACTGTAATTAAAAAAAAAAAAATGGGCAAAGCAAAAACAAAAAAAAAATAATAATAAAATAACTAAAACAGATTTTAAGTATAATTTTGTTGGGTATACTTCTCAATAAATAAACACTATAACAAAAAGATACAAAGTAAATAAGGACATGGTTTTTCAAAGTAGAAATTATTACAGTATATAGTCAAAACAGGCAAAAAAGATCACTGACTATAAAAACAGATATAAGTTTACTAAACAAAATAGTCTGGATTCACAAAGTGGAAATGGTGGCTCTGAGTAAGTACTCAGCACTGAAACTGTATGTAACTAAAACTCAAATCAGTACTTTAATGCCAGGTAATTAGGCTTCCAGATTAGAAAGAGACTTGCTGCTTATCAAGAAGGAATGAAATTAATACCAAACATCAGAAAATATAAAACTTCACTGACCCATTCATTTATTCATTCATTCAAACAAAGTTTACTGACTACACTGTTCATGTCAAATACTAACTATTTAGACTCTTATGAACTTCACAGCAGATAAAGTAATTGATGATTTGCACCAACAATTGTATAATTAAAATGTAAAAGCAGTACAAAGAATTCACTACCTTGCTGAATATTTGTAAGATAACCTCACTGCAATAAACTGGCTAGTTTTTCCCTAAGGAGAGCACCCTGAAATATAATATATTAATATATATTATACTGGAGGGACTGATAGGAATGGAAACATCATTGGGACATTTCCTAGATTTTAGATTACACACTCACATGGGACAAGTGCAACATTTATTGAAAACCAGATTTGGAAACAATCATTATCCTTGAATAGGAAATACTAAGAGACGTCCAAATGGAGCTATTTGGTAGGCAGTTAGCCATGTAGATCTACAATTCAAGTAAATCATTCTAAAAATACAGACTTTTATGTACCACTCATCAATACACATACAACCATACAACATGTACTACAAACTTTATTATTTAATCCCAAAACACACACACACACACACACACACACACACACACGGGGGGGGAGGGGGAGAAAGGGAGAGAAGGGGGAGAGAGAGAATATCTTAAGTGTATCTAGCTAGGCAAATAAGTAGTTTCCAATTATATTTATTTTTGATACCACATAACAATGTTCTCTTATGACTATCAAGTGTGCATACTATGTGAAAACTGACAAATTCTGGATCTGTCTTCTCTTAGGCATTTCATTATCATATATTCAAAATGTCACAAGTCTTCATTTTTAGATAATCGGCAAACAAAAACAGAAATAAAACCATAAAGAAACACAACAGTAACTTCAGAACAAATGTTTCTGAACTAGAAAAAGAAAGGCATATATTAATAGATGAATATATCTGATGCTGTCAATTGGGTCACCCATGGCTTTGTTAATTAGAGCCCAAGTTTCTTTATAATTTCTCTCGTTACTTTTCCTGAAAACAAGTAACAAGTAAACAGTGCAATATGAATAAAATAAGGATTCTGAACAGGTTCCCTAGTCAGTTAGCAGCACAGGGTTGCCAGCAATGGGGTGGAAAGTCTCCAAGATGCTGGTAAAGCCCATTCTCCTTTTAGTTGTTGTTGTTCAAAAGCTGAGGGCTAGGACTAGCTATAAAGAAAGCTTATCTTTAATTTAACATTTATAACATCTAAGTGTTAGAGAAAGAACTGAAGGAGCTGAAGGGGTTTGCAACCTCATAGAAAGAACAATATCAACCAACCAGAATCCCCAGAGCTCCCAGGGACTAAACCACCAACCAAAGAGTACATATGAAGGGGCCCATGGCTCTAGCCACATAAGTAGCAGAGAATGGCCTTGTCGGGCATCAATAGGAGGAGCAGGCCTTAGACCTATGATGGCTTGTTTCCCCAGTGTAGGGGAACGCCAGGGCAGTGAGGTGGGTGGAAGGGGAAGCATCCTCATAGAAGCAGGGGGAGAGGGGAGAACCTGGAAAGGAAGTAACATTTGAAATGTAAATATATAAACTATCCAGTAAATTCTGCTCATACAACAGTAATTCAAAATGGATCAGACCTGGAAACCTCCTTCTTGTGGTCCAGCTTCCATAGAAAAGCCTATGCAAGCTGCCAAGGGAAGAAAGTACTTTGGAACCCAACCCAGTTGTGGTACAACTGAACCTCTGAACCACAACAATAACCAGCACGATGAGATGTCCATCAAGATGCAGTAAGTATAACCAACAACATCTGACTGCACTAAAGGTCCACTCGACAGGAGAAAAATAGTGCCTGGTACAGAAAATAAAGCCAGATTCCCAGGACTAATGGGGTCATGGACCTTTGAAAAGAATCTACTACCACTATTTTGCTAGGTCTGCATAATTCTTTACTATATTCTAAACCTTATTCTTATATGCACAGATAAGTAAAGCTACCACCTCTCAGCAAAGGGAGACATTCACAGAGCACCACAATGGAACACAATGCAGAGATCGACAGAGTGGAAGCCAAGCCTAATATGTACATCTGTATCACTGCTTCCGTATCTGTGGGTCAGAGAATATTACATAAAATGGTGGAAAGAAATTAAGAGCCAGAGGACCAGGAAGTCTGTGGTAAAAGAATCTTACCTCAAAATGACTGCATAAACAGGTGTTAGCACCAAAAAAGAAAAATCTCATAGCATTTTACCCCTAGATAAAGAACCAGGCAATTAATAGGTGCAGAAAAGGGAAAACTAGGCTTTCCCAGGGATAAACTTTCTAACAAAAGAATCCAAAACCATACACACAAACAACAAAATCAGGCTGAGCAGGTTGTATCTTTACATTTATGCATACATACAGGTAACAAAAACAGTCAGAGAAAAGGAAGCTGTCAACTGAGAGTGAGGCAGGGAGACATGGAAGGAACTGGAGAAAGGAAACTTGGTGTGGGCCTGCAGGAGGAAGCCAAAGAGGAAAGGGATGATGTACTTATTATATTTTAAGTAAAAATGTACCTTAAAAGGTATGCTTTTCTATAAATGCTAAACATTATCAATAAAATTTAGTAATTTTCCCCTACATCTTTCCCAAGAAAGAAAGGAGCACATTTTCCTAAACCAGCTTCAATGTTACCCTACAACTTCATTTTTCACTACTTTTCATTAGATGTATATATAGGTTCACAATCAAGAAAGCCGTACAAAACATTTTCAGAGATGACTTGTTTCTCAGAGGGTAGTAATTTGGCACAACATGAAATGTCACCCTATTATTGCTTTAGTATTAAGGTCAATGGTTACTCTGCATGCTCAACTTGGGGAGCCCCTACATAAGAAATCCCTTACTCCCTCTCAAACCAACTACTAGACAGGATGTTATAAGGACTAAAGAAGATGATGTCACTTCAAAAAGAACAATGTTGCAATACTAGAGTGCTAGTTATATATAGGCTTTTGAAATGAACAAAAAGCTAACTTTGTATCTTATTTAAGGTAAACAAATTCTAAACTCTAATCTTTACTTTATCAAGTGGCAGGTATTATCAGCATGAGCACAGACCTTCTAAACAGGAAACTTAAGTTCACAAACAGTTTTACTGAAACCACATTAACTCTTTACCACAATAAGGCTTAATAATAGAGTCAGTCGTCAATTCCCTTATACTCATGACTCACTATCCCTAGAAAAACCAGTTTGCATTCTGTTTACTCACTGTGGATGAGTTTCTTCCTATGTGTGGAAAGAGTTCCAGCATAAGCAAAAGAAAAGTGACCTACATAATCCAGAGTGAAAGGCTGATTCTTGAGTCATGTCACTGTCTTATAAAAGCTAGGAATACTTCAACTTATTGTACATCCTCCAAAAATAGAGATTTATCTCAAGACAAGGTTCTAAAAGTATCTGAATGTTTCTTACAGGAATTCCTAGAATTAATCTTATCATCTCAATGAGACTCAACAGAAAACAAACTCATTTCATTCAGTACTTGCAAGATACAAAACAAACTGGACATTTCATTCAATACTTGCAGGATACTCATCCCTCACAAACACTATAAATACAGTTATTATATACTTTGTCTTCAAGAAGCTTAGGAATAATGAAATATGATACAATACGTATACAGATTATTATGTGCTTTTCTCTCCTGGGATTATTTATCTCAATCAAAGAGAAAAGAAAATATAATCACAATTCTAGATGTATATACTATATGGGTATTCTTTGGGTATAGTATGAAGAGAAAAAAATCAGAAGATGGTATATGGTAGACCACATATGATGGGGTACAAAGCAGTAAGAGCTCTTGAGTACTTTTAATCACAGAAGCAACATAATCCAACATGTAAAATACTGTTCTAGCCATAGCAGAGGTGAAGGAGAGCATGAACGCAAGAAGACTAGCTGTAAGATTGCAGAGACATCTATAAGCTCAAGGCGGACACCATCAAGATGCAATAGCATCAGATAAAAGGTGGTGAGTGAGATCTGGGAAATGTCAGAACTAAGAGCATTTAGTTCTCCAACTTTCATCTCAGATGACTGTGAAAGCAGTGACACCATGAAACAGCTGTGAGTTATAAAGAAGCATCAGTAGCTTCAATTACTAATCATACAGAGGCATGCCTTGTATCCTTAATCATGCTAAATTATTTTACAGTGAATGTTTTTGTTCATTGTAAAGAACCATAATTAAAAAGAAACAGATTTTAAATTATGTATGTCCTAATATCACTAGGAATAATACTAATAAAAATACTCTAAATAAATAATGTCTTTACTATAATGATTACCATTACTTAACCAAAATAGCCAGCTTATTGAATTGCTAAGGTCAAGTCCTTACAAGATATCAGTTTATTCATAAACCAGCCATTAGCTAAAGATTTGAAAATTTCTCTAAGTAGTAAAAAAATACTATGCCATTTTCCTAAAGAACTTAAACAAGGTGCAAAGAAAATGTTCTTGGCAAGACTTCAATATGTTTTCCAACAGGTGTTTTAACTGGGATGGTAAGCACCTAGCAGGGAAAGTACAAGCGTGTCCTCAAGACTTTAAGTACACAGTATGTCTCACCTGCCCGTCAGTACAACTTCCAAACTCTTTAAACAATGAGGGCACACCACTAAAATCAAACCAGTAGCCAGAAATTTCTGTCTATGACCCAATCACCTATTCAAAAATGTATTCTGTATTTTCAAACAACTTTTCAAGGAAAGCACAGGAGATGGTCAGTGCTCACTATAAGAGGTGCCCAGACACTCAATCTCTAAAGCAGTGAGATGGACAACAACATGATGGAGATACCAGATGTTACTCAATTACCTAAGCAGTACTCAAAGGGATCTCTGAAAAGAGGAGCAAAACAGAATAGTGAGAGAAGCAAAGCTTTAGAAGATACTTGCAATATTGTATACATAGTATGATACGTGATACATACTGATACTTAAAAGCTTTTACACATCACAGTTTATCTATAATCTAATACTACACGTTATCCTGTGAGATAAAATTATTTAAGTCAGTGCTTATTAAATACACTTTATCAGCAGCTCCATTCTACACTCTCAGAAGTATGGCTAAGGAGTATGTTTTAACAAATCCCAAAGATGATATTTACATACCAGTATTTCGATTTAGAAGTCAAATGAAAAGAAGCCCTTTGTGTGTTGTTTTATGTGTGTGTGTGTAATTACTCAGAACACCACCCTAAAACAAGCACTTAAATAATCAGTAAATGCTCGATGTAATTGTCTCCAATTATTTTTAAATTTAAAAGGATTACAAAATTTATATAAAAATTCTCACCAAAAATGAGACTTAAACCATGCAGTTACACTGTGTCAGAGAAAGTCGGAGGTGACCAGAGTTAGATTCCGCATAAAAAAAAAAAATAATGCCATTTTGTTAACAGCTTAAAATCCAAAAAAAGTTTAAACTCAATTCAGGGTTGTCGCTTTTATAAAAATTTGTCCATGCCAAATTACTCAGCCACAAAAGTGACTCCTTGTTTTCAGCATTCCTAAACACATAAAAGAATATCAATAGCAACAAACATCTGAAACCCCAGGTGGAGGGGGGATTGGATACTTATAACAGGTCTCTCTGTCTATTCATGAATTGTAACAGTGTCTTTCCTTTCTTTTTTAAAAAAGGTGTTAAACTCTTAATTAGTACTTCTTATGAAAATCATCTAACATATAGGGTCTCTCTCTCTTTCTCTCTCTCTCTCTCTCTCTCTCTCTCTCTCTCTCTCTCTCTCTCTCTCTCTCTCTCCCCCTCCCTCCCTCCCTCCCTCTCTCATTCACACACACACACACACACACACACACACACAGGAACATCGTAACAACATTCGCATACCAGCATTGAATGAATAGACTTCAATATTCTATCTATAACATTGTATTAATATTCAAATTTTCCTTTAATAAAAATTCTATAAATTCTATATAAAGTTCCCTTAAATGTGTTTTCTAGGTTTTTCTGTCACATTTATAAATCTAGGGTAATTTTGAAGAATTAGACCACAAAGTACTACCACTGGGATTATTTTTCCATATGCATTTTTCAAAGATTACAGAGATCAAAGAGCTGATACAACATACAGTTAGGTATGTCATGTAAATAATGCTTAGATAAATTGTTCTTATCATTAAAATACCAGATCTTCCTAATTTCTTTTATCAAGTTTTACCATTTAGCCTACTAATATTAGAAAAACATAGAAACTAAGAAACCCAGAAAGCCCATGGTATTCAAATTTTAAAAATTTATAAGAAACACAATAAAAATTAGAATTCAGAAACAGCTCAAAGAAGTATAAAAAAGGTTATCAGTTTTCTTGGGCATGTAGATTATTAGCTATTTCCATGAAAAGTCCTGTGTGGTACTGGACTAGTGACAACTCTCTACATAATAAACAAACAAACAAACAAATAAATAAATAAATATAAATAAATAAGATACAGTTGTTCAGGGGCATTTAATCTGATTACCCAGTTCACATTTTCAGAAATATTTTTGAAGTGAGTAAAAATCATACTTTTCAAAGTTCTTACTATCCAATTAATATTTGCTATAATATAAACAAATAAACACACCTGAATTTCTAGTAATACATGGTAAGAAATATTTGTCTGCCGCTTTTATTTGAGAGATCCTTACAGATATCTATCCCTACAGCCTTTACAAAGCTTCCCTTTTCCATACTTTCTTGCTTAATTTTAGGGGTCACTTCTAACACTCAAGGGTGTTTTGGCAAAAGCTCTTTTAAAAGGCATTAAATCTGAATAGAGAAAAGCACAGAAAAGACAAAGAAGATTCTAAGAACACTTTTTCATAATTAATAACTTCAATATGAAAGCAAAATGCATTCCATACTTAAGGCACTGGAATAATAGTGAGACTACAGGAGATGACGGGATGATGTCAAGACCTGACTCTTCCTCAGCCTTTAAGAAGTTTACAACATATAAAATTAGTAAGACTGCAACTAGCTATGGTTTCCATGACAATAAACATCCCAAAATGAACTCCAAACATATTACTCAAAACATACTTCACTTAATACTTCTTAAAAATATAAAATGTACCAAAGAAAATACAGGATAGTAACTTACCTGAGTAGGAACAAGTACAGGAGGGTAGGCCATCTTGTGATGTCTGTACACCCAAAATGCACAAATGACAATCCCCGCAATTAACATAAGTGGTACCAAGGAATATAGCAGGATGTTGTAATAGGGTGGCTTCGGTGTAACAGGATTTGAAGTGGCTGTGAAAGAGAGAAGAGCAAATGGCTCGGATTTGGTCTACACAATCCTATAGTAAGTAGTTAGCATAGATGGGGGCAAGGGGAGGGATAGAGTATAAGAGAGTAGTAGTAAATTACTCAATAGCACGGATGCATTTTCTTTTCAATCTACTAGCAGAACAAGCATGTATTTTCACTATACACTTACGCTGTGTGACTTCCATCTCCGGAAAATAAGAGAACTTTTCATTACACATATTGCCCTCACAGCAACAAAAGTACACTTCAGGGCTGTCTTTTTTTTCTATACAATCAGTCCTATTTAAACAAAAAAAAAAAAAAAAGAAGAAGAAAAAGAAAGAATAATTAACACATATAGCATTATATTGACCAACAATAGATGCGTTTTTTTTCTGAGACAGGATTCATTATATTCAAATTCAAGGCATTTCTGAGTATTCAATAATCAATTCTTAAAATTAAAACTGTTCCTAGACTTCTGTTAGTAAAGCTCAACAGAAAAAAAATAAACATCTGAGTATATGATGATCACGCTGACTTCCTCAGCTTTAATGTGGTTAAATGAGCAATCTAAGGTAACTATCTCCTCTGTGATCTTTTTAATTATTAGAGAAGCTTAAAGAAGAACATAAAGTCAGTGAGGCAAATTAGTCTAGCAGTTACATTTGCTCATGGGAAATATAACTTTCTATTTTGTGAATATGAAAAACTGAAAACTAGATATAAAGCTAAAAAAATACACGCATATACGAAGTGATGTAAGCTTGCATCTTATGAACAGAACTTATTTCAGCATTAGAGATCCAAACTAGCTTTTCTCACAGTAGTAGATTTACAACTCTTGAACAGATGAACAATATTGTATTTTAAAAAAACAAAAAGGCAGACAACTAATATGAAAAACAAACACACAGAAACTCATCCCTCAGACTGATCACAATGAGGACAAACTAAATTAAAATAAAAAGCAGGAGCCTCAAGAAACAAGCTTCAATCAGCTACTGAGAAACAGCTATATAAATCTGTCCTTTTAAAATCAACTTTACTGCTGTTAAACATCAATGAGCCTACTTTGTGTAGCATTCAGCAACAACTTGGACAACTCCAGATAAAAGTTTAAGAGCTAATGGCTTTACCAGTATCAAACTCTAAAGAAAATCTCTTAACATCAACTTACAAGAAACTAAAAGATGAGCAAAGCTGTTTCACAAGGAATATGTAATTTAAAAATTAATAATCATGCTTCCAAGCACTGAAAAAAATGTAACTCAAGAAAATTCCCTTTCTCATACTATCCTTATTTGTTTATTCAATCAATTTTAGAACATAAATATTGGATTCATGAATTTCTATATTATCAGCATTTAATCCCCAAAAACAAAGCTGGTGTAGTTACCACTGAAAGCAAGCACTTTTTGCTGAGTAATGCTCTCTGTGAGGGTCCAATGAATGGCTCACTAAGCATTTCAGCACTGCCTGGTTCTCATACAAGTAAAATGCTGAGTTGAGAGAGAAGTAGTATAGGAGTTTTCACTACACATACATATACATGCAATACATATGCATGTGTGCACATGCAAACAGACACACACTCACAGCTTCCTCATATGAACTAATAAAAGATCAGTTAGAGTAAAAATAAACCCTACAATTTTCCTACTGTCTTCCCATTTCCTTATAATAGCAGATATCACCTGGTTATATACCTATATTGATAGTCAGAAATATAGGTAAAGAATATTAGTACAGAGAAATATTTTTTGAAAATTCCATAGACTTTGAAGCATAACCCAAATATTAAATATATAACTAAATAATTATACTTTAATACATCGTGGGGCTAATTTAACTTCCATGAGTTATTCAATACATGTCTAGGTCACATACAGCTAATCAATCATCAACTCTAGAAAACTGAGGCTCCTGGAAACAGACAGGATGGTCAACAGCTATAGCACAACTTCGTGGGTCCAAAACAGCTGGTGACACAGGGCTGTGCAGGCCTCTCCCATTATATAACATCCAACCCTAGTGTAAAAGCTGCGGCCCAGGCAGGAAAATGATCAGTCTAATACCGATGTCCCTTCCTATAGAAAGATCAGAAGTACTCATTAGCATTATCATTTATTTATTCCAGAATAAAATAATTTAAATAAGATGTATTTTAAAATACAGCTTTATATGAGTTTTTAGTTCTGATATAATTCTGAATGTGAATGTAACTATCTCTTGGGGTAAAAATTCAAAAGGTCCAATTTCTTCCAAATATATAAAGAAGATAATTGAATGAAAACTGAATACTGCAACAAAACATTATTCCTCTTTAAGGATACTTTCAACACATGTATTTTCTTTTAAAGCAATTAGTAAAATGGCATTAAAGCATATAATGCTAATAATATGGTAAAATTATTCATATATAAGGGTTGTCACTACTTGTAGATTACTCAAAACGTATCAAGAATAAAGCAGAAATATTTTATGTTTACTAAGAAAGAAAAAAACCTGTTACTGGTGAATGTTATTATGGTCTTCATAATTTTATCCTCAAACCAGCAAGAAATACTCACTTGAAAATCCATGCATTGGTCTATTTCCTTTTTCAAGGCAGGACAGTGAAAAGGAAAGCTGCTGAACTCCATCATAAAAATTAAATGTGTTCTTACCTGTCATAGCAGTTGATGTCATCCAACCAACAGCCTTGCTTCACTATTTCAATGGAACCAGAAATATTCTTCCAGGTAGCAAAGCAATGCCGCCGTTTGTCTTTATCACCATAGCAAGGCTCAACACCAGTCTGATTGGTTCTGTCTCTTTCCCAATTAGCATTGAAGAAAAGACACTCCTGAGTTTCTGATCTGCCAAGTATAGCACCTGTAAGATAACAGAAAACGTAATGTAACTATACATTGCTAAGATCATGTTCTGAAGAAGGCAGCCACTTAAGGTACTCTGGCAATGTCCCTAGCTCCTCTCCCCCAGAGCTGCAACTCTGCATTTGCATCCCCATGCTTTAGGCATAAAAATAACCACAGTAATCTAAATCTAAACATATGTCACAAAGTTTCTCTTGACAATATCAGCTTCATTTAAACACACAAGAAGTAGCAAAAATTGTTAATTTATTACATCTCAACCCATCTATGGCTAGACCTCCTTTTAAATATTTTGTGTAACAACATCCAACCTAAGAACACACAATTCTGTATAGTTTGGCTGTAGTTCCCTCAACTCTGTAGACTAAACAAACCAGGGCTATGAAGACTTTAGAATCTGGCAGACATGCTCTCAAAAGTGGGTCTGTTAAATCAAGTAATATGCATTGCCAGTGATAAAATTTGGTAAAGACGGGAATTGTGGGAAACTTGCATCTACTAGCATTAGAATAATATGTGATAGTGCTATCAGTGGTAATGTGAACAAAAGTGGCCTTTGAATTCTGAATAATGAAATGGGATAATATCCAGAAGATGCACATAATTCAGAGAATTCTTATTTTATAAAAGAATTGTGATGTTACAAAGCAATCATGTGTAAAAAGAGAAAACCATTCAAGGTGAGAAAGAGCAACTGACTTTTAAAAAATGGGACTACTTCTTGAATTTTGATATCATATAGAAAATATAACTCTCTAAATAATTAAAATATTTTCTCTTTGCTAACTAGTTAATTGTGCATATATAAATCAAAATAATATCACAATCAAAGTAACATATATTGGTAACTGAATAAAAATAAAAGACAGATGAGGAATCCCATTGTTTTCTACTAAAAAAATTATGAAAGTTACAAAAACATCACATTTCTTTTTGACTCAGAAAACATTTTTCATAAAGATTTATTTTACTAATGTAGAATGGACACCTGCCATTTAACAAATTGCCATTTTAAAATGTCCTCTTCTAGCATGGAAAACATAAAATCTGCATTTAAAAGAAAATTCCCAGGGTAGTTGTGCTAGAGACAGAAAATATCAGCCCAAAAGGCTTGTGTGCTGAAGACTTGTTCCCCAGATGTGGCATTACTGGGAGGTGACTAGACACTGAGGTCTCTGACCTAACCAGTGAGTCAATCCCATGTTGGTGCCCTATAGTAAGGTATTTCACAAGAGCCCTGGGGCCAAGTGAAGTAGGTCACTTGGGACACAACCCCTTCTCCCGAGCTCTTCTCTCACTCTGCTTCCTTCTGCCATGAATGTGTAGGTTGACTTGCATGTTCCCAGTGACAAGGTTCACATCTGTACTCAGGTCCACAGCAATGAAACCAACCAACAAGTGGCTCAGACAAGAAAACAGGGATCCAGCATAAATCTTTTAAGTCACTGACAGCTGGTAAGTTGTCCTAGCAACAACAAACTCACACAAGTTTCTTAATTCTAAGAACCTAAGTAAGTCTTGGGAACAGCTGTTCTACAATGTACTAACAGAATGTACTAACAGAGATGGAATTAGGAGTTTGCAGTGTCTATGTACAGAAATGCTGCCATGAAATGACACAGTACAAACTATACGGTAACTATGGCATCTGTATTCTGGAGAAGGTCTGCTACTACTGTTTATCTGGATACATCAGCAACCATTTCCTGAGTTATTTCTTTTCAGAAACTTCTTCAAAACATGCACAAACCAAGTTTCTCTTGTACTAAAAATTCTAAAAGCATGCACTGCCCACACTCTTATCTTAAAACAGGGATGGCAAACGTTTCTGTAAAGGTCCAGACAGTATGTATTTTAGGCTTTGCAGGCCATATGGTCTGCACAAGCAACTACTCTGCTTGTGAAGTACAAAAGTATCCATAGACAGTAAATGAATGAACAGAGTTTGTGTTCCAATAAAACTTTATTTATGCATATTAAAAACTAAACTTTTGTAATTTTTAACATCTCACAAAATATTATCCTTGATATTCTCTCTCTCTCTCTCTCTCTCTCTCTCTCTCTCTCTCTCTCTCTCTCTCTCTCTCTCTCTCTCTCTCTCTCTCTCTCCCTCCCTCCCTCCCTCTCTCTCTCTCTCTCACCATTACCATTACTAGATAGATGGAAGAGAGTAGCTGACCAGCCTTTGTTTCATTTGCTAGATGGGTATTCTGTACATTTCTCTCCACTTAACTCATGGGAGGCAGAGGTAGGGGAGGAGAAAAGGGAAACACAATCAGAGACTGGGGGGAGGAAACTGTAGAGAAGCCATGAGGGCCAGCAGAACAAATGGAAATATGCAACCTTGGGGGTGGCATGGGGGAGGGGTCCTCTAGGAGACAGTGGGAAGGAAGAATGGGATAAGGAACTGTGAAGAGGGCGGACCCTAAGGGGTGTAATGACTGGACTTGAAAAAAATTAAAATAATGAAAAACACTGTATAACTATTTTCAATTTTCAAAAGAAGAGTCCACTGAAGCACAGGAATATCTTAAATTCCAAATGGGCAGCCCTTTGAACAGTAGCTCTCTCAAGTGTTCTACTGAGAGTCTGGAGAGAAGTTTATAGCACACAAGGGATGGATGACAAGGAAGCATCAGTATTATATTTGTAGACAAAAGACAAGCAAATCATCACTTTAATCACTGTGAAATAACTTCTAACATCTGTCTTTCAATGTTAAACACATTTTTAGGATTATTTCCTAGGTCTAGACTATGATTTTCCCCTACAGGTAAAAAAAAAAAGTGCATATGAGAAAACATCTGACAATCTTCCTCCTTCCTCCTGAAGCTAGTTGAGTAACTATCCCATACATCCCCTAACTAAACAATAAATAAAGTAACATGATACTTATAAAAACATACTAAATGTATCTAACTGTATTTCTAAAAGTCTTAATGTGCACACTGCGATTTCAAAAGATAGTTCTATCCTAGGATGCTATTGTTAAAAATGGTACAGACTAGTCTAATGCTTTCTTAAATCTTAAACCTCTCACCGTAAGTTTATTCTACCAAATTAATTCCAAATAGTTCAAACTGACATTTTTAAAAGAAATAATTAGGTATAAAAGTTTGCATGCAAGGCACATTCTTGAATGCTGTTTGTTCCATGCATTCTTGTGACTCAGTGCCATTTTCTATATCCTAGAAAAGAGGTAACTTAACAGTGTATTTAAGGGGTGTGTGTGTGTGTGTGTGTGTGTGTGTGTGTGTGTGTGTGTTTGCATTAATACCATGTATACACACATATACCACACAATGCACATACATACACACATTATATATTTATATAACCATTTGTTTCTGTTTTTTTTTTCCTGCAAAACCTCATGAATGACCTAATGATCCTTCTTTCTAGCTTAAACATTCTAGACTAAACCTACAACCTCACATAGTAACCTTAAACAAGCAAATAAATTTTTCACTACCTCTTTTCACATCTATAAAATTAAGCAGGCTGATTCAGTGTCCATATTTTTCTCTAGATCCATAATTCAAGTCTAATTATAGAAATGAGGAACTCTAGCCACAGTCAAGTATCTGAGTATCTTATGTACTATTTCATGTAAAGTACTTGCATTGATAATTAGTATTAACTACTTCATTTTCTTACCACTAGGGAAAAAAATTAAAACAAACTATACAAAGGATGTGAAATTTGGTAGAACATAAAACACCCAAGACAATCAAATCACAAACACTTTTCCATATAAAGAAAAGAAATTTCACCTGACTACCTACAAATATAATTGTTTGTAACAAATATTGAAATAATATAGCAATGCTAGTTTTATACACAATCTCTTCTGGGTTGAAAGCAGTACTTCCTCGTTTATTTAAAAGTAAAAATTAATATCAATCAATTAACTAATTTCAATACAATTTTCACATTGTACTACACTGATATAAAGTAATAGCACAGGAAAAACAGACCACTAACTTGGATACTAAAATTCTCAACAAAATGTTAATAAACACAATCTATAAATGTATTTTTTTAAAAAAGAAAACTAAGATACCACAACTGGGTTTACTTCAGCTACCCAAGGCTAGTTCAGCATTCAAACTTATTCCCTGCTGTCTATCAAATCATATAAGCACATAAACCAACACAGAAGAAACATCAGATAAAATTTAGCACCCATTTATAATGAAAATCAACAGCATACTTGGAATAAAAAAGAACTTCTTCAGCATCATAAAGAGGATGTACCTGAAGCCCAGCAAGGACATCATACTTAATGGCTGTACATGATGGAGAAGACTGCAGGCTTCAGGCTAAGAACAGAGACAGACATTCATCCACATCCCAATACACTTCTATCTAAGGCAGTACTTAATGACTGATCTCTGCTACAAAGCCAGAGACAGAAATCATAGGTATAATCTTGAGAAAAGGAAAAAAAAAAAAAAAAAAAAAAAAACAGTATTTGCAGATGACACTATTTTTCTAAACAAAATTCCAAAGATTCCATATAAAAGAAAATCTGCTAGAACTCATAAGTAACAAGATTTTTTTAAGTTGCTCTTCTATATACTAACAATTAGAAAAATTAAATCAAATTCTAAAACATTCAAGACCAGATACAATGTTAGAAATTAACAAAACACAAATGTGGTGAAGATTATAAAATGTTAATGAAATAAATACCCAAACACTTGGCGAGGCATCCAATTTTCATGTAATAGAAAGTTCAGAATAAGATGTTGTTTCTCCCTGAAGTTATGTGCAGTTTATTTAAATTCAATCAAAATCTCAATTTTTGTAGACATAAACAAGTTTACTAGATGATAGTGTTTTTAAAGAATAACACTGGAGAGGTTACTCCTCCCACAAACTGGACATTGCAATAGTACAGGAAGAGAGTACAGATATGTGCGATACAGACAAAGCCAGAAATAGATCCACGCACACCAGACCAATCAACTTTCAACAAATGAAAGCAATGCAAGGGGAAGGGTAGCTTTCTCAGTAATAAATGCTGAAGGGCTTATACTGTGTGAGCAACAATAGTTTTGAATCTCTTCCCTTCACCATTATTAGCCTAGTACTTCCTAAAAGGCTAGCTCTTTCAGAAAACTTTGCAGGCTAAATCTCATTTATGTATCTATTTTCAAATTTTCTTCTGGTACACATAGCAAAACCCTAAAAGTCTGATCATCAGTACTCCTTTCTTCTCTCAAAAGCGCTCACTGGCTCACTGATCCAATGTACGTTGATTAGAGCCTTGATCCAAAGGAAAGTGATTTATAGTTATTGATTTATTTTATACATAATTTTAATAACCTAGATTTCTTTTTATTAGTATTATAATTCATGTGTTTTTGCGGTGCTGACAAGCAAACAAAAGGCCTAACACAGGCTACTGAGAAGTTTCCCAGCTCCTACGCACAGATATGCCAATCAGTCAGTCTGTGTGTGCAAATGTGCATGAATGCATGCATGTGTATGTGTGCATGTACCCTTTCCCATGTTAGAATGCCACTGATTGTTAGATTTTACATCAATGCCGTAATGCATATGTAAATTAATGGCTTAACCATTATGTAATGTATAATTATTTCAAAAACATGCTGTACATGCTAAATGTACACAATTTTTTCAAAGAAAAATTAATTTATAAATAGGCATGAACAACTGGCTTAATGACTAGGAAAGCCATGCACTTGAAATAAGCTGAAATGCATGTGTTTGTTACTCAGACAGGCAATAAATAAATGTGATGACTGATGGCCCTGCCTTCTATCAAAATTCCAGATTTTTGCTAGCAAAAAAATTATTTATTTGTTATGGACCCTCATATCTAGTACAATACATGAAAATCAGCATTTGGTGAAGATATGTATATGCCTGCATAATATGTAGATATTGCTTACCATGAAATTGAAAAATTATTTAACTGTTTCATGTTTCCTTAATTTTATTTTCAGCAGTTTCTATTTGTTAAGCTTTTGCCTTTTTGTGAAGTACAGCTATTAATTAGTTGTAATGTGTTAATCTCAACATAAAAAACACACTTAACCATTGTTAAGATGTATTTACATATGAACAGTCTATCTGCACATCTGCCTACATGACAGTAGAGGGCATCAGATCCCAAGGTAGATAGTTGTGAGCCGGGCAGGTGGTTGCTGGAAATTGAACTCAGGACCTCTGGATGAGCAGCCAGTTTTGAAAAGTACATTTGTATATTTTTACTCAAAACAATTGGCCATACGTCTCCATATATAAATGGTTAGATGTTGGGCTGGAGAGATGGCTCGGTGGTTAAAAGCAGTGACTGCTCTTCCACAGGTCCTAAGTTCAATTCCCAGCAACCACATGGTGGCTCACAACCATCTATAATGGGATCTGATGCCCTCTTCTGCTGTGTCTGAAGACAGTTACAGCATGCTCATATAAATAAAATAAATAAATATTAACAAAATAAAACAGGGTTGGAGAGATAGCTCAGCAACTGCTCTTCCAGAAGGGCGAGGTTCAATTCCCAGTACCCACATGGCAGCTCACAATTATGTGCAATTTCATATCCAGGGTTTCCAACCTCCTTGAACACCAAGCAAGCACACAGTTCAAATATATCCATGCACACAAAATAGTTATACGCATAAAATAAATAATAAAAAAGCTATCACAAATAAATAGAATACTAGTGTTCAAAATGAAATATCTCTAATTTTATCCAAAAATATTTTTTAAAATAATTTTTTGACAAACATAAAATACACAAGGCCAACAAGATGGCCCAATGGGTAAAGGTTCTTATCACAAAGATAAAATTCCAAAAGCCACAGTAAATCAACACTTAAAACGAATGGTCTCATAATATGCAGTCACTGATATTGGGATGCTAACCCCAGAGGCTTGGACTGCCCCAGAAACAACTCACAGACTGTGTGAAGTTCAAGAAAAAAGAAAACAAAAAAAAAAAGTCATGCTCAATCCTTACACACCAAGAAAACGTTGACTAATTCTGGGTTACATTCTGTTTTACATGTACTTTTTGCTCATTGTAACTAGTAAGACCTTAATGCACACTATCAAACCTTAAAAAAAAGAAAAAAAAAAAAAAAAGCCAAGCACTGACACAATTGTATTTGTATATATTTATGCAAAAATGTTTAAAATTTTTATCTTTGTTTTTTAAAAATAAAGTTTTTTTAAAAAAGAAAGAAAGAAAGAAAGAAAGAAGAAAAAAACAAAAAAACAAAAAAAACGAATGGTCTCTTAAATCCACACTGACCAAAGAGTCACAGACTTTGAAAGGACTGACACAGAACATACTTCCAAGCTTCCATTTTCCTCAGTTGTACAGTATAACAAAGTAAGAAATCAGATGGACATTTGAACCTGTTTCTAGTTAGGGTGTAGCTCAGCCCTTAGCACATACCTTTAGTCCCTCTGGCAGGAATCTGGACACATCCTCAGTACTCACATTGAATCTCAAACAATGAAAGTAAACTTAGTTTGCCGAAGAAAGCACCCATATTTGAAAGTGATGTCTAATTAAGTGATGAATCAGAGAAAGGTTTGACAGACTAGGGTATGCTCAACTCTCACAAGAAGAGAGATGAAAGGGAAGCTCCTCAAAGGAGAGACAGACAGCACAGGAAGGAGAGAGTACAGTGCAGAGACACAGTAGAGTTCATGGGGAGCAGCGCAGGGAGGGAGGAGAGACCATGAGTGTTGTACAGAGACAGGATGCAGAAAGAGAACAAGGTAGACACAGGTAAAGACAGAACAAGCAAGGGCCAGAACATTAGAAAAGATTGCTAGAATTAGTTTGAGGCCAAGCAGAGCAATTCAGAGGCCATGAGAAAAGCCAAATTGAATACATCAGCTGCGAGAGGAGTTTGATCCAGAACAGCTTAAGGTGAGCCAGCCAGCCAGAGTTCAGTAAGAACAAGAAAGGGTGAACTCATTCAGCAGTTAAGTCTGAGGCTGAAAACATTCTAGTCCTAGATTAGATTCTGGAGGGAAGAAGCTTCCAGAACTAAGCCTAGGTTAGCAGACAGAGGCAGTAAGCCTACCAGAGAACAATTACAACAGGAAAATAAAACTTTTACAAGCATGGGCTTAGGGAGACTTTATTTGAAAGAAGGCTATGATGGAGAGGAGGATGGAGGAGGGAGCAGAGAGGGAGGGGGAAGGGGAAAAAAGGTAAAAGAGGACAAAGGAATGAGAAGAAGGGTAAGGACAAAAGAGAAAGAGGGAAGAAAAGGGGATCTAAAGATTTTCTTTACATCTTTGTTGTAGGATCTCTTTCCCACTTGATTAAAATGGAGATTACAGGTTCTCCTCTAGGATCCAGGACTTTACCACCCAAGTTTCTATTACCAGGCATAATTTTCCTTCTACTGAGCAGGCCTTAAGTACAATTAGAAAACTTCTTCCTCAGATTTGTTTTTTATACAATTATATTATAGGTATTTTAGTATCCTGTTTTCTGTACTAATGTATATCAAAGAACAGTTACCTTTCACACTTGGCTGCTCAGAGCACTTTTAAATTGTTTTAAGGGCTATCCTCAATGGATAAAAGTTCACTGAGGTATAGCTGCCTTTGGGACTGGTTAACTTTTATGCATAGTGTTTTTTATTTGCAAATTCTTTATAAGACCAATCACTGCCCAAAATGTATATCCTCAAAGACTTCTGATATATTTATGAGAAGTATCTGATTAAGGGGAATCTATTTTTAAGCATTATTTCTGCATAAAAATGCAACATTTGAAGGCTCCTATCTTTTTTTTTTTTTTTAAACTAAGCACCTTTCTACCACCAAACAATCATTTCTAAACGAAAACACAAACACGTTTTGGCATGCTTCCCAGAACTTTTTGGTTTGTTTGTTTTGTTTTGTTTGCTGTGTGTGTAATTTCCATTCTTAGCACTTACTATAGGTTTGCAAAAACATTACTAGATCTCTCAAGTAACATCTATATGGTATGGATTATTTTAAAAAATAAATACTGAAGATGCTAAAAATATAAACAATGTATGTTGTGGCTCTAGATGCCATACACAAACATTCATATGTTGTAAAGACTACAAGCACTTAAAAGTCCATATCTAATCACTGGTTATTTAATAGTTCTTTATGCAAATTCCTGACAACACCAAAAGTAAAACCAAGATCTTCAGGAGGCTAAGGCAGAAGTAAGCCAAGTTGGGTCCAGCATGAATAACATAATACAAATACAAAGTTGGGCAACTTAAATGTATTCCAATGCATAAATGACTGTTTCTCCCTGTGTAGACACCACCAAATAAATATGTCTTTGACAAAGACCAAGATTTGAAAATGTAATAACTCAGGAATATCAGAGGGGAGGTGTTAGCCACATGGAGGTTTAGAAGTGTCCCAACCATTGAGCTGTTTAAGGCATATTAAAATATAGAGCTCTCTCTCTGTGTGTGCATGTGTGTGCGTGTGTGTGCGTGTGTGTGCGTGTGTGTGTGTGTGTGTGTGTGTGTGTGTGTGCGTGTGTGTGTGTCTTTCATTCAGGAACCCAGAAGGGGTAGTGAGAAGCCGCTGGGTCAACTAGAGAAGAGATTAATTGGCAACTGCAACAATTATCATTTAAACTCTTCTTTTAAAAGTACTAAAAGAATGGGAGGGATGCTAAATACTGGTAAAGCATCCTATGCAAAGACAGTATAGTAAAACCTACTTATTTGTATAATATACGCAAATTTTTAAAATAACTAAAATAGAAGATGTCAACTAACCTGAGTTCAAATTCTGAATGATTCAATATCAAGAAATTCATTAAAATGTTCTCTCTGAAAAGACTTCTTTAAAAAATAAAAAGTCTTAAAAATTATAGACACTTTGGTATATAAACAGAGAAAATGTCAAAACACTAGTATTTGGCTTTCATCTTCTTACATATAAGGAATGACTTCCAGTTACTTGTTCAGAAACATCTCAAGTTGGTATTACAAGTCCAGTATTTTTCCTTTAGTAAGAGAAGGATTCACATATCTAGGCTTTCTATAACTGCCAAGAAACTTCCAAGTAAGTTTATTTTGAGGGCACATTACACAGAATTTTAAAGGACACTATATCCTTCACACAGACCATTATCTGCTATCAACCTGTATACAGTCAAAATTGATTCGTATGTCCCAGGCACTTAATATTTGGCATTAAACAAAAAATACTGGAAAAAAAAAAGTAATTTCAACGTATCTTAACCTCAGAAGTGAGAGGGAAGAAATAACAAAAAGCTGAATAGATCAGGGACTAGAAAGTAGAGTTACACTCACAAAGCAAGACTGAGGAGATGGCTCAGCCCATACTGTTTGTCAGACGAATAAAGACCTGCTTACTGGGAGTCACTGAACAGCCAGTCTGGACAGTCAGCAAGTTCCTGGGTTCAGTGTGAGACTCCATCTCAAAAATAAGGTCGAGAACAACTGGAGAAGACATCCAATGTCAACCTCTGGTGTACACACAGACATTATAACATGCACAGATAACTTATATCATATTTAGATTCTTCCACTGAAGTCTAATTTTTCATGTGAGGTGGCAGACAAGGCAGGAATAATGAATATAAAATAAAAGGCCTAAGAAATTTTAGGCATTTTTACTAGAGTCATATAGGATGCCTATAGGAAAATGGGATTTTATCTTGAACAAAGTGAAAGTTAGGGAATATTTCCTATTCTAGTACATGAAACATAGTTACTCATCACTGCTGCCTGTTAAGAAGCCAACAGCCACACTGACTCCTTGTTTATACTACAGTAAAAAGGATACCACAGAAAATACGCCTCTATAAAAACACTCATACTCACTATAAAACCACCTGTTCTTACCAGTACTCAGTCAATAAAACAATAAAGATAATGTTACCTAAGGCTGTCAAGTAAGATTTTGTAACTGAAGTTCCCTTTCTCCTGCTCCACAAAAGAGAATAAAATCAGGTCACCTGGGATTTAAATCAGAAGCAATAAAAAAAGAAGAAATCTTAGAGAATCTTAGAAAATCTAAGCAAGTTTCTTCGTTGGTGTTGTTAAGAAGGTGTTAATTAAAAGTAAAAACTCTATTGCATGTCATTATCAGTTTATTCTAAGATAGGCACACTTTCCTCCAGGTTCTATACACCATCCAATCAATTCTTCATCAAAAAAAAAAAAAAAAAAAAAAATCAAGACAAATCTTTACTACGGCAAACAAAATTAAACCAGTCCTCTCCTCTGGCTTCCAACTCTTATAGATCCCACAATCAAAATAACTAACAAATCTCAGAAGACCTTCCACACTCCGACTTGTGGTCAGCTGCAGCTCATACCACAGGCAATCTTTCTTTAGACATAGTTCTCTTAGGCCATGATGCATTCTACCCTCTCTCCTCATCCCTAATGCTGTTTGAATGAGAAGCTAGGAAAAGGCCTGAAAAAGTTTGCAGGCCATGGCTTATGCTGTGTCTCTTCCAAAAGTTCTATTAGAAGGTACTGGGGGCGGGGGACAAATATGAGCTATGTAAGTCATGGAGTCCCACTGTCATAAAAGGGGGGAAGGGCTTTGAAAAATGTGTTCTTCCTCATGTTATGTGCCATGAAAAGATATAACAGGAAGGTCCATCCCAGGCCCTAGCACTCTGATCTTGGATATCCAAACCTCCAAAAGTATGACAGAATAAATACTTGCCTTACTCTGGCTCAAATATTGATACAGCACATTAAGAAACAAACAAAATGAGCAAAACAAAGTTGAAAATTAGCAGTTCACAATATGTCCTGACTTTGCATCTTAATGTCATGTTTACTTCAACTGATATCAGTAACTGATGGGCTACACTAAGTGAGCAAACTTCTTTCTAATGTGCTCCCACCTGTAGAAAGCATAAGCCAGAAAAATCATGTTTAGTGAGCTGAGAGAATAAGGAGTTTTTCAAATTTAGGAACATAACGATGTGGATTCACAGAAGAAAGACTAAATATTCACTTTTAATAAAGTGATGATAAAAATTAACAATATAATGATACCTCCTTGTTTCCATTCCTCACAAATCTTCATGGCTGCTACTGCTTCCTGGGGCCATGTGAATATTTTCTGTACTTTCCCAATATTAATACAAGTGCTGTCTAAATAGAAGCATTTACCTGTGTTTTAAATAAAAATACATGTCTTATAAAAAAACACTGAAACCGCACTAGCACAGTTTTATATACTATTTTAAATCCTATTTAAAATACTTTTTTAAATACTATTTAATTTAAATAGTATTCTAAATCCTCCCATATAAGAATGCTCACATTCAGTGCACTTGTAAGAAACAAATATTCAAGGAGCACCACTGCTCTGTGTAACACAGACTTTCCCCTGCGCTATGTGGACATTGCCATCCCGTGCAACAACAAGGGGGCTCACTCAGTGGGTCTGATGTGCTGGATGCTGGCCCGGGAGGTACTCCGCATGCGAGGTACTATTTCCCGTGAGCACCCATGGGAGGTTATGCCTGATCTTTACTTCTACAGAGAGCCAGAGGAGATTGAGAAGGAGGAGCAGGCTGCTGCTGAGAAGGCTGTGAGTTCACTGCTGCTCAGCCTGAGGTGGCGGACTGGTCTGAGGGTGAGCAGACGCCCTCCCTGCCCATCCAGCAGTTACCCGCAGAAGACTGGAGTGCGCAGCCAGCCACTGAGGACTGTCAGCAGCTCCTACAGCGCAGGCCACTGAGTGGGTTGGAGCCACCACTGAGTGGTCCTGAGCTGCTCAGCAGACACCTGAGGAAAGGGAAAAAAGATGGAAGGAAAATAAAGTTTCTAAAAGAAAAAAAAAAAAAAACCAAATATTCAAGGAGCATTTAAACATGGGGTAAACTTCTGAAATAACAGTACTGGAAGAAGGATCCATGATAAGATACTTTCTTACAAGTTACTTTGAGATGCCAGAATATAAGTGAAGCTCAACCTGTCAAATTTCTGGTTCAGGTCTATCCCTCAGCATAGAAGCCTGGGATCAGGAGACAGAAGCTTTAAGGGCAAGACCCCATATTCAGTGGTGGTGAACTTGCTAACTGTAGAGAAGGGAAGAAGCAGGAGGAATAAGAGGAAGAAAAGGAAGGGAGACAAATGAAGTTGAAAGACATAGAAACAACTGCACCCATCCATCAATTTCAGTTAAGCAGCTGGCTGGTGAGTGAGTCAGAGGTCAACAATTCTAACCCCTGGCTTTCTACTAAATATGAAAACTAATTCCTAGCAGAATTCACATGCCCTCTTCCTGCTTATCACTTAAACACCCATCTGCATCTATTTCCAGTGAAGAGCAGTTTTATTTTAATGCATTTATTCATTCATTTGTTCATTGACTTTGCATTTTGTGAATGTGTGGCATATGTGTGTTACTACGATGTCTGAACATGTGTGTGAAAGCCTGAGGTCCGTATTGCATGTCTTCCTCGATTATTCTCCACTTTATGTCTGGAGACAGGGTTTCTCACTGATCCTGGAGCTCAGATACAGCAATGCAGACTTGCAAGTCAGAGAGCTGCAGGCTTTCTCTTCTCTGTTTTGCCAGTGCTGGGATTATAGATGTATCCCACCACATCCAGCTTTTTTACACAGGGATCCAAATACAAGTCTATATGTTTTCATCACAAGCATTTCACTGAAGTAGTCATGTTCCTAGCTACAAATCCATCTTTGAAAGACAAATTAAAAAGAGGAGACTGAAGCACAATTTAGAATTTAGAATGTGTTAACAGCCTCATTGAATCAGGTAACAAGGACACAGGCTAATGAGAACTGTGCCTCTAGATGCCACAGTCTCTAATATCTGCACCTCTAAATATAAATAAATTATGGTATGTACCTAACCCCTCAGCAGAGGCATTAGTATAAGCATCTGTCTATGAAGTAAGGAAAGAACATTGATATAAACAGAATGGGTAATAGAAAACCAATTTTTAATGCTTTTTTTCTTACTTTGGTTCTTAAGTATTTCAATTTTCCTTTATAAACGACTTCATTTTTAAATTACATAGTATAGTGAAAAGGGAAGGCAGGACCCATGGACTGTGGAACAGAAATATTAAGCAACAGACTGTTAACCTCAGACTATCCACAGGAATGAAGGCAAGCCTAGAGGCGAACATGAACATTGTTAAAAATGCTATTGGGAAGCTTGACGCCATACACACAGTGAAGGTTCACTCAGCAGAAATGCCAAATAGTGCCTGCCTGTCCTGCTTCTGTTCCTTTTTCACCATCAAATCTTAGCCACTTTCTCTGATGACTATATCACACATTTCCTGGACCCTCAAACTACCATACAACGGGAGGCTGGGAAAAAAAAACAAAAAAAAAAAAAACAAAACAAAAAACAAAAAACAAAAAAACAGACTTTTCCAAGGGTCAGCTATTTCTGAAAATGTGACCTTTTTAATATATGATTTTTCTTTCAGAATTTCACAAGTACTGTATTCATATCATTATTCACCCCACATTTTCCCCTTCAATTCCTCCATATCCCCTCCCTCTCAAGATGTTTTTAATTATTATTGTTACATATATGCAAACACATACACACAAACAAAAACATTCATTTAATCTATTTAGTGTTGCTTAAATTTGTATGTGTTTAAGGACTGGATAGCCTATGGAGATGGGAGTTCCCAGAGAAGAACACTTAGCAACCATTAATTTGTCTATATCTCTTTATCTAGGAATGGAGCCTTATGACATTTCCTCCATTCATGTTGAGATGTCAACTGGTAGTGTCACTGTTTAGGTCCTGTTTAGGTAACCATACTGTAAAGATTTCATGGGTACAATTCCCTGTCATCTATAAAAAACACTATTTCACAGCCAACACCCTGGACCTCTTAACTATGTTAAGCCCCCTTATCTGTGATGTCTCTGGGCCTTAGGTTTAACAGTTGTGTTGTAGATGTCAACTGGGAATGGACATTTCATAGTCCAATGTTCTCTGCATTCGGATCAGCTGAGCCTTTCTGTGACAGTCTCCATCTACAGCAGAGAAGTTTCTTTGTTAAAGGGTAAGAGCTACACTTACTTACCTGTGGATAGAAGGATGGTTTTTTACAGTGAAGTTGGGAATTGTATTGGTTTAGTTACCTGGTAAAAGTAAATTGTCTTCTAGGGTCTGTGACCTCAGTAGCCACAGGAAGCTGGCTGAAATTACAGTGCTATGCATGAATTCCCTTCTATTGAACAGGCCTTAAATCCAATATGACAGCTGCTAGTTACCCTGGAGATATAGGTGCCATTGCTACATCCTTGGTGATATCTTGCCATACTAGATATTATTATAGTTTGTTGGCTTTACATTTTGGTATGACTTTTAATTGCTTTTCTCCCTTGGAAGTTCACATAGCACCTTGGCATGTTATAAACTAGTCCTCAGAAAAGAAACTTCCAGGTCTTCAAGCATGTGACCTGTAGGTTATAGGCTTGTTTCTTCATTTAAGATGCTAGTATCATTAAAAGTTACATACACACACACACACACACACACACACACACACACACACACACACACTACTCAACACTACTGGTAAGTTTTATCATAGTGAGTGCCTACAACCATGTCCCTCGAGGAAACAGTAACATGAGGCAATGTTTCTTAAAATACAAGTTCTACCAAAATTGCCAAACTGCTGATTTCTTGGCCTATTCCAGATTCACTAGCTCAAATTCCCTAATCATGAGTTGTTCACCTGGAACTCTGTATTTTGGTAAGCAGCTTTTTAATATACAGAAAAATGTGTGCAGAAATCAATTTAGAATATTCTCATGCAAGAAAATAAGTGCTGAAGAACTGCCTGCTCTCTGAAATGAGAGGAAATGGGAAGTACTTCACACCCAGAAGTACTCATCCTCATCCAAGGGTAGCTTTTTGTTCCTGGTTGGGGCTTTCATATGTTGAAGATTTAAGCGGTTAAATAATAAAACATGATAATTAAAAGTATATTTTACATAATCCTTAAGTAAACTATCTAAATAAGAGTAACAGAGACTGGGAAAGACATGGCATACTGACAGGTTGTAAACCTCTAAATTTAAAAATTGAAACAGGTAACAATTTTTTTTTATCTCTGGGGAATTCTTCTAGGACATCCTCCCAAAAAGAATGCCTAAATTCATAGATGTTAATGTACCTTATAAAATGTTGAAATAATACAGTATTTGTATATAAGCAATACACATCTCCTGTATACTATAAATTGTCTCTAGATAATTTATACCAAATATAATGAAAACACTATGCAAACAGTCATAAAACAGTTTGAGAAGTGAAGAAAAGTGTATACAGACGTAAAACTAAAGTGAGGTGAGACTCATGGATAAGGTTGACAACCATTTCCTTAGATTTGAATGTCGAGAATCCCACTCAGCTCAAGTACTGATACAAAATTTAAAACTAACTGGGGACAAGGAGAGAAAAGCAAGCTCATCATTTTGTAGATAGATATCCAGGCATCAAAAACTACTTGGTGAAAACTATGATCTACCAAGACCTATCTACTACAGAAATCATTAGAGATAAGAATCACTGCCATTTATGGTATCAGAAGTCTAAAATTTAAAATCTGTTCACTAAATCTAATTTTTACAAACTTAGAAATACTTCATTTGACTTTCCCAATTGCATAGGATATGTGGAAAGGGATTGTATTTCTACCCTAATTCTACTCTGTGTAGATACATACTTGAATTGATTGAAATTTTATGGTCATCCTGTCTAATAGCTCTCCCAATGGGCACTCCATATATAAAAGCTATGCTTAAGTGTAGCTTTCCTCTATCATGAGCATCTGATTCAAGAGGTCTAAGATAGAGCTTAAAAATCTGTAGTTTTTAACCAGTATCCATGATCGTTCTGATGCTAAAGGTCCTCTAATATTAGTTTGAAAGACAATCCCAACTGAGAACTAGATAAGGTCATTTTATGAAGAAGCTCAGACTTAATCCCAGACTTCTGTTCTCCTTTTCATTACCAACTCCATCCATAAATTAAATTTAGGAAGTTCTTTCTTCACCTCATAGAAGTATGTGTGTAAAGAAGTTTTCAACAAGAGCTTCTCAAGAGATTTCACCAAGCTGAACTCTAAGATGTTAACAGCTCAGTAGTGTATTCACACACTCCCAGAAAACATACTCACCCATATCAGAAACTAAGAATTAATTAAACCAGAAATGTGTCACACTAGTAAATACTGCTAAGTGCTTGTTTCATTTAATCCATACAATTCTACTAAAAAGCAATTATTTTGCCAATTTTATGGGCAGAGGAAAAAAACAAAAACAAAAAAACAACAACAACAAAAACAAAATACAAGGCTTCCTCAGTGGTTGTGAGGAACACAAAGGTAAGTGGTCAGCACAGAGTTAAGGTAGAGAGTGAGCTCTTTGCTGTAGTTACAGAACAGCAATGTGCCTATCATTAGGGCCTCTAACCACTGCTTAAGCAATAAATTTTAATACAGTATTCTGCATGCTCTTTCATTTGCTCTTAGGTCACAAAGAACTTTGTTCAGTTTTTGCTTCATAAAAATCAATCATTTACCTCCGATCCCTCCTCTCCTATATTAAAGCAAACCATCCTCCCTTCCTCCTACCACCCACATTGTGCTTCTGTAATCAATTTTCTCTGATCTTAAGTGGTTTGTCTTGGCTGTCACTGTGATAACTACCTCTCTCCTCCATATGGAACAACACACAGCCTAGGCTAAAAAGTCCTGGATTGTGAAAGATTATTTTCTTAAAATGACAACCAACTGCTTTAGTGTTCTTGTGGAATACTGCTGAGCGTCCGGCTCTGCCATTGTCTTTATGACTTCTGAACCTCCGCTGCTCTTAACTGAAGGATAATTTGGCCATAATCTCCAAAAGCTTGTATTCACAGGAGTATCTTATTTCTGCACCCTTCTCCAAAACAAAAACAAAAACAATTCACATACTACTGACAGAGAACACCATTAACAGGCTTGTCATGGAGTCATATTTGTTAAATTTTCTGACATAACCTCAATTTTGCTAAATGCTTATACCTGAGTTGCCCAGCAGCATAACACTAGCCTTATTTAGTTACTAAGCCTTAGAAATGTTACTAGTATAAACTGAAATGTAAAGCACAGTCTGGGTTTCAAAGGCAGTACAAAGAAACTCATCCGTAATTTTCAATACAATTTGATTCCAAGCTAAAGTGGTATTTTGTATATACATACTGCATGTTACTTACACATTTAAAATTAATTTCACTTTCAAAATTTTTTAAATATACATACTAAAATATATAAAAATTCATTTACTAGCTTACACTGTAATTTGAATTGCATTTCTTGTATAAACATAACTCTAAAGACTCCAAAATTCTAAACCTGACTGGCCCACTGCCCACATTATAACAGATGCAATATAAGACCTTCTTTAAACATACTTAGTCTATCTGCCCAAACATCTCAAAACTTTACCAATCATATTATCTGATAATAGAAATCCTAAAACAATGTTTCAGAACACTGGTAAGTTTGTGAATATTTAAAGGAATGCTTCTGGAAATAAAGCTACTAGAAACATCTGCAAACTAGAGTTAATTTGCCACAATGTAGGTAGCAAAAGAAGAGATAAAAAGCATCACACCTTTAACTGTATAAGCCAAGAAATGATTTGATGATTGTAGAAATGCTGGTGGTGAATCAAAATATCAGAAGAAAAAGATTTTAGTCTATTGCTACCAGACAGAAAAATAAATGAGTAGTAACTGGTGAGAAGTACTCTGAAAACATGAAGCATGACACACTGTACTGTACCTGTGCTTTAAATCGACTACACGACATGCAGAACAGTCAATATACATACTTTGATTAACAGAAGTTCTTTATATTGAGACATGTCTACACTTTTAATTGTTCTTTACATAGTATGTTGATTTAGAAAGAATAATTTCTTTTTTGATAGATGCAAAACTAGTGACTGGGTGCAAATTCTAAAAGTTAGTTGACCATTAAAATCTTAACTGTAGTGGAATACAAACACGTAAGCCCACGTTTTCACTAATTCAGAGGAAAAAATTACTAGTACATGATCAAGTTTATTTGTTAGGTAAAATAACTTTTTTCCTTCATGAGGGTTGCTATATCTCTTATGAAATAAATCTATAATTAAATATAGCATGTGTATAAATGCAAAGGTAAATAGGCTAGACCTTATGTGAATAAGCTGAAATACTCATGGATTCAGCATCCCTACTCCTGCAGGTTGGTTTGAAGTTGTAAGAGATAATGCATAAATATTCGCTATTTATTTCAAACTTCAGCCTGGATAACCCACAAAGGAACTAGACAGTCCAACTAACTAACACAGTTTCAAGACATAAATGCTCTAATAAGAAAAAATGAGAAATGGCACGTCAAAAATTATTTTGGCTAGAGTATGCTTCATTCAAGGAGATGCAGATATATAAAGTTATATTCAAAGTTACAATTTCATTAAATGAAGAACAAAAATAATTATGATCAAGAAGAATATTCAAGGAAAGAAAAACTAAGCCAGCTTTACAGAGTGTTAGCAATCAACAGCAAAGTCCGATAGTGAAGGCCTTCTTACACTTCAGACAGTTCTTTAGTCATTTTTGTTATAGTCAGAATATCTTAGTGTCTCATATCTTTCTCTGCACATTTTCACTCACCTATATTACAGCCCTTCACATCTCCAACTCCATATGCTTTCCTCTCCTATACCATCCCCTAATCATCTTACATACACCAAAGACTATTATCTGGCACCAAGGTCCTACAAGAAACATGGCAATGACTCACTCCCATTCCAGGTTATTAACCACAAGCATGCCGTTCTTACTGTCCATATCCTCTAATATCCCCAGCCACTCTTCCATCTACCTAAATCTTCACTCATTTTCAGGGTATATTTATGCCCCATTTTCTTCATGAAGCTTCCCAGGCTACCTTGCCTCTTGATTTTTCAATGTATAGGGTTTCCTACTCATTCAGTAGTATTCAGCTGCCTTTTCATGCAATTCATCACTTAAATATAAACTATAGTGTAACATTTACATTCGATTTATATACAGAATTCTTTCTACAACTAGAAAATAGCAAACTCAAGCTTTCTGTTTTCTTCACAGCAATATAAGAAGCAGTACATCTCTTTCGAATGGCTCTTAATTTCATACACTATTCCCTGCTTTCCCCTAATCTTGTTTCATAGTTCCCCAAATACATTCATCTCTTGAATTTTCTCCCACAAATTCAAAATATTGCACTTTAATACACCCACATGTAACTGGGCCTTACAATCATAAATCGGATACTGGCTTAAGAATATAAGCAAAAGCAGGATGAATAGTTACCTTCCTGAATAATAATGCAAAACCAACTTTAACATTTTTTATAAATATCCTGGGGGAACACAAGAGTAGCAAAACATGAAAATTTAAAGATTTCCTCAAGCAATTCTGGACAGCATATTACCAACCCAAAAAACAGTAACTTTAGAAATTTCTCTAAGGGGATTAAAAATATGTGACAATTAGAGGATGTTCAAATATTAAAGAAAAAGAAAACATGAAATTAATAATTTTATCTCAAAAAACTATAAAAACATTTATTTTATTTTAAAGATATAAAACACAATGACAGAAAGTACCTATATAGTCAAAAAAGGTCTTATACTCTTTAGAACAAAAACTAATAAAACAAAACAAAAACTAGAAAATATTCAGGCATTTCAAAAAGGAACAGAATTATCAACATCTTGGATACCAAATCTTTCCTCAAAATTCAAAAGTAAACACTACTTAACAGAGTAGGAAGGAATGCCCATTCAACAGTGAAAAAACCTTTAAGTATGCCACCAAAGATTCCACTTGATTTGTATTCAATTACTTTCTCAACCCCATCTTCCCATTGTAAGTTCTACTCTATTCAAAAGGAGTATCAGCATATTGTTTGTACTAGCACACATAGATCTCAAAGCTCTAACATATGCTTACCTACTTTGCATAAAATGCTCTAAGGAGAAATCTAATGACTCCTCCCTGGTCCAGTCAAATGCCACAACTTCCATTTATTTATTTTTCATAATACATTGAACATGAAACAAACACAAATTCCACTGGCACTGAACCAGACACCAAAGGTAGAGAGATGAATCAGTAATAATTACTACAGAGGAAGAGAAAAACATCAATAACAAAGACTAATGGGTAAGTACAACATACCACAGCTTAGAGTCCATAACAACTTCCTAAGGAAGAAATAAAAGGATGGAGTATGGAGGTGACTATCAGTACATGGCTGGAGAAAAGCCATTAGGTTTCTGTAGTATTAAAGGACCAAAAGGAAGAAGTAACGGATAGGAAATGAAGGTAAAAGGATAGCCCTTATGGGGAAATAGAATAATAGTTCATATGAGAAAGTTTGACTATTTGTAGGCCACAAGTCAATGAAGAGCTTCAGGTTCATGAGAGGTTTGAAGGGAAGACAGGGAAGATAGAAATAACGTAATTATAAATTTAAAAAACTTAGCAAAAAGGATGAATCAGTTTTGTACACTTCTAAGAAGAACGGTAGACTGACTTTCTTTTACCCAATTTTCCTCCCCACCTCCTCTTTTGTTTTACTTGCTGCGTAGAGAAGGAAAAATCTTGGTAACTTCAGAATCCTGAGGATGGAAACAGAACTAGGACGAGACTGTACTAGACGGTCAGAACCACAGTATTTACTTATTACTAGATTTGGGAGTTACACAACACTAAAGATGGCAGTTTCTGACTCCAATTTAATTTTCTTTTCTGTAACTTAGTCTTGAGCATCCCTCCAACATTTCTAACCTAGCTTTCTTCTCTATCTTGAAAAGAGACAGTCCACAGCTAAATCCATCTGTATCTACATTTTATTCACAACATAGTATTTTGTCTTCATTACTCCTCAGAAACATGTCCTGAAGTTACCAACAATGTGCAAAGCTAAAAATCATCTAAAGTTACAGATAAGTTGAAAAAATAGCAGTGATTTTTCTAAGACTATGACTTGATTTCAAGTTGTTGAATCTATGCAGACATCTCATGAAATACTTTTCTTTCTCATTCTTTACTTTCTACACAAGTTCTTCTTTGACCTCTATGCCCTGCTAATGTTGGCATTCTCCTTATTTTGGCCTTTTGTTGGTTTTGCATTCATTCTGCTTAATTTATTCCATGCCACTAAATGTAAAGGCTGGACCATTTCAATTTGGACCTACATCTGTGACTTTCTTGACATTCCTATAAGGCTGTCAACTAGACAAACAACAATAATGGATCTCTATTATAAAGGGTCAATTTAAATGCACTACTATTACTCAAAGGGGTCCTTCCTCATCCTTTTGCAAAAGGTTTACACTCACTAGCAAATCAAGCACTTTGTAATGTGACCTCTACCCAACAGCTTCAGTGATTCAACCTCCAATAACTGCCTAATGTCCCATATATGTTCATGATATAGGTTCCTGAACTAGTTTCCTAAAACATGTAGCAGTTGTGTATATACCCACACAAACTGTTCCCTTTGTCTATTGGCCTGTAGCTTGTTTAATCCCTTTCAGTTCCAAGTATCATCCCTGATCAGACAGCAATGTTCCAGATATAACAAAGCAAATTCAGCAGTTTAACAGTTTCTCCAAGTGAATCATGAGGAACAAATGTTGGAATAACTATACTTTAATCTACTGGACCACTACTGCAATTGCAAGATGTAGCAGGTATCAGAAAGGGGCAAATTAAGCACACATCATGTTCTTTCCCTTACACACACTGCTTTGAATAAGTAGTAATGAAAATGTTGTTGACTCTACTGTTTTCATAGTCACTACTCTCTCTCTCTGGACTCAAGGCTTGACTTCGCTGACATGAGACTGGCCTGTAATTCTCCTGTGTCTGAGGCCCCCAGACTTGGAGAGCTTGGTACACTAAGCTTTCTAACCACTAGGGAGCACTGACACCAGGCTTAACAGGCAAAAACAACCAAATGAACCACTCTTCCCACTTTATTCACCTGGTGACTTTACAGTCATCTTTCAGGGTCACTTCAAATACTGCTGATAGAAAGCACCAAGTGAATCGGGCCCTCAAATTAAATAAGGCCATCTGTACCCTCTCACATAGACACAATGGTTCTGTCAGTGCTGATTTACTAGTCATTCTCCTCAAGTGAGGCTGTGAATCCTGTAGGGAAAAACACCATGCCTTATTCACTTCCATACCAGCCCCGACATACACTTAATGTTTACAAGTAACTAATAAGTAAGTCTGGAGCTTATGAGGGAGGATCAAAGTCAGGTATGTAACTTAGATCTCCACATTTATTTCAAACTAAAGATGAGACGTGACAGTATTCAGTAGAATAAAATTTTCATGAGCAAAAAATATTTGCATAACCAATAAACTGAAAAAAGCCTGCAACCCAAGAACGATGGGGAGAATAAATTATAGGCTGGCAACTGACAATAGCCACAAGAAGGGAAGGCACTAAGGAAACAAAACAAAACCTGAAGAAATACAGACAACAGCTTCAAACTCAAAGAAAAGTCAAGTAAAAACCAAACAGAAAAGTAGTCTTTAGTCTCATTAATCAATCAATATCATTAATCTTCATGGGAATTATTTCATCTTAATAGTGAAATAAAGAGAGAACAAATAGTACAGACAAGATAAAGACTGTCCCATTAATCTATTCAACAAATATTCATTGAGCCCTGAACACAACGAACAGAATGGCACACATACAAGGCCCACAATTCTTATCTTTAAAGGGCTTTTATTTAGCAGCAATAAATTCCAGAAGAAAAATCGCAAAAAATTCAAAAAGACTTCTTTTTAAGTTAATGAAACTCTTAACCTAGTAAAAGCCTTACTACAAGGTAACTAAAACGCTAAATTGATTAATTAAAATTAAAACTGAGGACTGGTAAGATAGTTCAGTGGTTATGAGTACTTGCTACCAGCTTCCCTGTTCCTGGTCATAATGATAGTGTACTCCTCCCTCTGGACTGCAGGCTCTAATTAAATGCTTTCTATTATAAGTTACCTTGCTGTTTTAACACAGCAGTAGAAAAGTAACTAAGACAGACAGATAGACACAGACACAGACACACACAGACACACACAGACACACACACACACACACACACACACACACACACCAAGTTATTTGGTGCCAGAAACCACTAATTTTAGAAATCAGTGTACCTAACAACTATATGTGCCATTTAGTTTTAGAATGTAAGATTTAAAATTCTAGTGACTAAGGACATTGAACATTTCTTTAGTGCTTCTGACCACGTGGATATCCCTATCTAGAATTCTCTATAGAATTAGCTCTATATCCCATTTTTAATTGGGTTATTCAGTTCATTTGTTTCTAATTCCCTAAGTTCTTTAGATATTTTGGATATTAGCCACCAGTCAGATATAAGGTTGGTTGAAATCCCACTCTGTAGGCTGCCACTTTGTCCTGTTGACCATGTCCTCTACCTAAAACAAGCTTTTCTGTTTCATGAGGTCCTGTTTATTAATTGTTGATCTTAGAGCCTGAGCTGTCAGGCAATTCTCTCCTGTGCCACTGCATTCAAGGCTATTCCCTACTTTCTCTTCTATTAGATTTAGGTCTTTGACCCACTTGGACTTGAGTTTTGTGCAGGGTGATAAGACATGGATCTATGTACATTTCCCTACATGCATTCATCCAGCTAGACTAGCACCACAGTTGAAGATATCCTCTGGAGGCTTCCCCTTCTCTAAGGAGAAAAGCGGGGAGTGGAAAGGGGAAAGGGAAAGTCTGGGAGGACAGGAAGGAGAGTAACCTGTGATCCAGAAATAAAGTAAATAAAATGATTAATTAAAAAAAAAAATAAAGCTCATGTGACCCCATTCTTGGACTTTGATTGGCTCTGTAGAGCCTGGCTAACTGAGAGGTCTGTAGTAGGCACCCCTTAATTATTGACTACTGTTATTTATAGCTAAATGAAACACAGATTAGTTTCTCCTTAAACTTAGTCATCTAAATTCAAATCAAATTAACAACATTTTGTCACTAACATTCTTGTGTCATATTTTATTCATATTTCCTACTCTAAAATATATAGGAGGAAAATAAGGTGTTCCTCTGATTCTCTTTATTTTACAGTCTTTACTGTCTTACTAATATAGCTTAATTGCTACTTTAACAGTTTGAAGTCCTTAAATTTGGACAAACAGAGCATATGTTACATCTTTTTATCAATATACCTTAATGCAAATGAAGGGAAAGCAACCACAAACCCTAAAAACAGAACCAGCATAGGTAATGAGTACCAAGTAAGCAATTAATGACGATTACTACTAAATGACTTTCCAAATAGGAGGCAGAAACAATGCAAACTTGTTTTTCCCACACAAGAAATTTCAATCAGCTTCTCTGAATTAAGTTCATCACTTTAAGAAGATGCAGGGCACTCACCTCCAATGCTCAATTCACTAGTTACTCAGGTGGTCATCAGAGCAAAGAGTGTTGACCTGTTCCTAATCCTGGTTTACTATATAACACAAAAGAATAAATGTTTCTCTGTCTTTACATAGCTGTATTTTCATTACAGAGATGGACAAAGCTCTATTGTATTAGCCACAGAAACAGTAACAGACCATCAGGCCTCAGTTTGGGAACAGCATTTCTGGATACATACAGATTGCAAAGTGTGCTGGCAACATCGGCTGCTTTTAAAATGGGTGCAGGGAAAAAAAAAAAAAAACCTTGGCCTGACATGTTGGAAGGAAACACTGTTCAAAAATCACTAACTCATATTTCAACATATATTTTAGAATATTTGATTCAACAAAACCATTTTACATCTTACAGGCTTAAATATCCCAGCTCTCTTGCTTATTCAAAGAACCTTAAGTAAGAAGGTACTGGGTCTCAAGTTTCCTCATCTATGAACTAGGGTAAGTGATTCACATATACTATCACCAAAATTTACAAACTTAGCCCATAGCATACTGCATCATTGTTGATGATGGCTGTTTAAGTATATGATAACCATTAGCATCATCATCATCATCATCATCATCATCATCATCATCATCATCATCATCATCATCATCATTATTATTATTATTACTATTACTATTATTATTATTATTATTGAACCTAACAATATGGCTGGGCTGTAACATAACTTGCCAATTCTAATTTTGACTAAGGAAATATAGTAACATATACACAAGGCTGACCTATTAGAAAAAGAAATCTGAACATTCCTTATCAAAAGCAAAACTGGATGAGAAAAGCACTCCAACAAACAAGGGCAGCATTTACACATAATCCCTCCACCTATGGCTTCTGACCGCCATGTCCCGGTGCAGAGGCAGAGCACTTGCAGTTAGGTTAGAGCCGCTTTAGTGATGCTTACTGCTACATTACTATTTCTGCTTCCACAGGACGAACCATGGTTTCTTCAAAGTGTGGTAAAAAGCAATGACAGATAAATTACTGCAAATATTTCTCCCCCTAAGTCTGGAAATAGTAGGGATGGGCTAAGCTCTGGTATGTACTCTTTCTACAACTCTAAACTTAAGTCAGGCCTTTAGTCTTAGCCTCATAGATTAGTGATTTCAGACAAATTACATCATCTCAAGTCTGGATTAAATAAAGATATAAAGTTACTTCAAATAAACCCCAAAAGAATCAAATAGGCATATAGAACAGTTTCTTAAAACTTAGATAAAAGTTATTTTCCCAGAAGTACTGGTACTCTAATCCTGAAAATAAAAATATGACTAACTTTTGGAAATCTCATCTTCTCTCCTAACACAGACACTCCCTTTATCTCATCTGCAAAGAAAATTCTGAAGCATCTTTACTTGGAAGTATACTTCTGAAAGAAATTATTCCATTTATAATTTTCTAATAAGATCTTAAAAATGAGAATACTACTCTCTAAAAAAATCACATCATGTAAAATTAAAGCAGAGTCAAAGAAATATTACTAATTTAAAAAGCAAACACAATTAAATATTATTTGTATTCAGAACAAAACAAGATACCCAAATGCCAAAGTGCAGTATCTCCATAAATACATTAGAATGCCCTCAGTTCTCAACTCACTACATTTGACTTGTTCATATTCCATAAACAGTTTAGACACTGCTACATAACAACAACAAACAGCACCAGAAATTAATATTTATCGAGTTCAAGCATGCTACAGTAATTTAAACTTCACAATAAAGCAGACAGATTCCTCATCTACATGTCCTAGGTGAGAACCAGGCCATCTACCTCTCCTGCTCTCAGTCAGCACTAACCACTTAGTTTAGAGTGAAAGAAGTTAAAGAACTTAGGGTAAGCAGGTAGACAAACACATAAAAGTAACAAGCAATTATAACATGGAAAAGCAAATACACTATTAAGGGAGGCTAAAAGACAAGTGGTAGGCCTAGAAGAGACTAAGTTAGGTCTTTGGGAACTACTAGCTGAAACTCATTGCAGATGATTGATAATTCCATTTCAAAAGAATTCTTGCCTATTCAGTCTGGGAAGAACAGAATACATTTTAAGGGTCTATTACCTTACCATTTTTTACCTAAGTATGGTGTGTATCTGCCAGATACAGGTTTGTTATATTTCTATTGAATAAAACTAGCTAGTCCAATATTTTTCTTCTCAGGACACTTCCAAATCAACTTAGAGATCAGAATCAGTTAACTTTCACCATATTTGCTAACTTAACATACAATAGCCAAAAATGTCTCAAAGATACATACTAGTAACTATTTTAAATTAATTAACGTTGCTGAGTTCACCTAACTTCATCAGAAAACTATCCAATCCGCATATCAAAGGTCCAAAAGCCAAGACTCTTCCTTAACCCAGTGTATGAGCAGGTCCTGTTTTACCCACACCTATTTGTAAACTGCCACCTCAGGACAGCCAGATGGCCCTTCTACTTTAGTTTCCTTCTTAATACACTCGTAGCCAAATACATGACCATATGACTCTTTCTCACCAATTGTAGTCTCTCAATCCCCTTCTTTTCCTGTCATGAAGTTAAGGGTCCAACTAAGAAGATACAACTTAAAGGGGAAATGGCAGAGGGAAGAATAAAGAAGGTGCGATCAATCAGTCCTCTCACTTGTCACTCTTGTAGAGTTCATTTCATCCCACTGGACCAGTGGGGAAACTCATTTGGTGCCTTTGTAATCTGGCAAGCTGTCACCAAATGGGATGTTTTTTGTCCCCTAAAACGCAAAGGCCATATATAACTTCTTTCTCCCATCCTAAATGAGATTGGCACCTCTGAGCCTCAGCTGTAAAGCTTGTTGACCATGCATCCAGCTTTCTCTTAGGTAGTAAGGTAGCAGTCTCCTATGTATAAGCAGCACACTGCAGAAAGCAAGCAGAATTCCTGGTCTCTTTTGGCTTTCACACAGATAAACAAGGTTGGGGCTAGAAAGGATCTCAAGATGAATATCCCAAACCCTCAGAAAACAGGCTTTTAAACTTCCTGAGCACGATACACTTCATTGTAACCTAATTTACAAATACAACTGAAATTTCATAAAACACTGTTTTACTACTATGAGTGACTCTGTCTGATTATTGTCCATTTTCTCTCTTTCTATTAATGTGGACATACTATGTGGATTTCAAGATGCTCTAAGGAGCTGCAACCTGTAGTTTGGAAAGAAAACTACCTCATACTCTTTTCTCTCCCCAATATTTTTCTCCCATTCTCTTCTCCCTAGCTAGCCATCCACACAAAGCTTTTTGAAACCTTACCATAGGACCATATAGGAGAACCTAGAACAGGATAGTTTTAGGATACAAAGTCTAGGAGGCAGAGGAGAGATCAAGAAAGTCAGAAATCCTGATGATAATGGGGAGAGCATTTGCTCTGGTCTAAGAAAGAATGCTAAATCCATCTTCTTTCAGAAACAGTGTTATTCCGAAGGGTAAAGTTTTATAGTACTGCCAGAATTCAAAATAGGCAAAACAGGCATATGGATTAGTCTGGGGTGGTAGCCAACAAATGTTGACAGTGATTTTGTCCAGTGCTAGTTCTGTGGTTAAAAGTTCTTCCAGAGGATGCAGGTTTGATGCCCAGCACACATGTAGCAGCTTACAACCAGCTGTTAACTCCAGTTTCAGGGCATCTGACACCATCCTATGGCCTCTGTTTTGGCTTTTGTAGGCACCGAGCCATAAATGTGGTGAAAAGAGACACATGCAGGCAAAGATCCACATACTTAAAATAGAATAACTGGTGAGGGAAAGCAAAGAAAACATGCCTAGGTTCAAAAGAAAGTTTTGTTTACTAATAATTTATTTCTAAATGAGAGAGATAGGCTACTTACAGGTATTCCAGAGACTGGTAGTCTACAGATCAAATCTACTTTCTGGCCTGGTTTCACTCAGTCTCTGAACAATGACATTTTAAAAAATCAAAACAATAATATTTTGTGACATATGAATAAGAAACTGAAATTTCAGTATATACAAAGTCTTATTTACCATATATTTAGAGTGGTTTATTTATGAAAGATAGTGTGGGGAGGGTGAGTGTTAGAGGAATAAAAAACAGTTGATGGGAACTATCCGGCAGTAAGGCAAATAAAGAGGGTAGACAGGAGTCAAGGTAAAAAGTAACCATTCCTTCCATAGTTGATACTAAGTTGCCTACAGAAGTAACAATTTTATTCATTGGCAGCTTTCAGACAAATGGCTTATCATTAAGAATCACAAAATTCTGAAGTGGAGGATTTGTCATAGCTAAACCTTTAAGTTTCTCTACATGCCTTGAAGAACATCACTGTATTACTAATTATTTGGTGACCAAAATCAAAATTTTACATTTCATGTGTACTTTTACATGGGAATATGAGTTTCTGTGTGTATGTAAACTTAGATCCTCAATTAATCTTGTGAGTTGGTCATTACAAATTCCACTTCACAAGTGAAGGAAATAGGATTAATTTTTCCACGTTCAAAACAAACTATACATAATTTTAGTGAGAAGTCCTAACAACTATTTTTTCCCTGCCAAATGTTTGTTATTTTTCTTATACTAATCTAAGGAACATATAATTAATTACTGTTACTAAATTTCAAGATAAGGAAAATTCTTAATTATTTGTTGTTAAAGTTGCTCTTGTAAACCAAGCAACTACATTTATGCCAGCAATATTGGTTTTATTTCATTATCTAGCCCTTACAGTGTACTATGTTCTAATGGTAAAAGATTCTGTAATTGTAAGGGCAAGTTCAACAGCTTCTGTTCTCTTATGAGCTAAGTCGCTGTCACAACATCAATACAAGACAACTAACTATAAAAATGCCACTTAAACCAAGGCTGATAAACAGATGTCACCAGTCTAAAGAGAACTACAGTTTTTGATATGGGGATGTTCTTGGGCTACAGTAAGAAAGCCTGTAAATATATCAGCTAAAACACAGTTTCACTAGCTCCTTTAGAAATGAACTCTTCCTACACTTCTCTAATCCTAACCTAGGCTCCACTTCTGCCTTCAGAGGTGGGGACAGCATAGGTCTACCATCTACATGGAGGAAGTCACTTGACAGTTTATGAGACCCCACCAGTACTCCAAACTTCCTATTTTAATTACCTTTATTATTTCTAACTCTCTCAGCTAATAAGCAATCTCTAGTTACATTTTAACAACAAAAAAAGTAAGTAACAATTAATTCCCAATTCAATACCCAAGCCAGGCTTATATAATTTTTAAAGAAGTAAAGAGGAAAAGAAAGGTTATTACCAAATAATATGTTACTTAACTTTATAGAGACTAAAAGGATGGTCAGGGCTGCCACCAATCACTGTTCACACTAAGGAAAGGCCAGGATTTCCCACTCTTCACTATGCTGAAGGAAAGCAGTTTTTCCTGGTCAAGACAGCAGCTACTGAACGTCTGCCCTAGGGAGAGTTGGTCTCCTTGCACCAAGTACACCTGCCTCCACAAACAGCTCAAGCTAGAAATGTCTCCAAATAAAATACCAACCTGACTATGTACCTGGAGGCTGAAGCCCTGAGTAAAACTACCAGGCCCAAGTACAATTTATCCTTTAAGAATTTAGAGAAGATCTCCATAACCTGAAAAGACACATTTTTAAGAACATAAATTTCTAAAAAGATAAATTTCTAAGGATTAAGATACAAAATACACTTGCATTTTTACTTCTGAATTCTCGATCACGTCAATAAAATAGTATACTATATGTTCGGAATACTAAGGAGTAAGCAATTATTTTTAAAAAGTGAATATATGAAGAGAAAAATAATATAAAATAGCATATGCACAAAATTTATAGACAGGAGTATCACAAAAACACAACAAACTAGCCTAGGTTTGATCATCTCTTTTGTAGGTTGGTCTGTTCATTGATTGGTTTGGTTTTTGATTTTAAGTAATGACAAATTGGGGGAAGGGTGATGCTACAGGAACTGGTAATTACAGACAAGTTTTACAGAAGAGGCCTTAGAGAACCTCTCCAGCTTACACTGATGTGAAGAACTGCTGATTAGTCTACCTCTTTGCCCCTGTACACGCCTATCTGCAAAAGAAAAAAAATCTTACCCAAATCATTTCTTCTTAAAAGCTACTCACTTCCCACTGTCCTTTGCATTTTATACTTACTCCTACCCATTAGTACTATTTGATCTTACCCCTACCTCTCTCTACCATTCATTCCCCGGGTTTCTTCAACCAGTTAAGTAGTTACGGAATTTCTACTTGGTGTCAGGAACTAGGTCATGTTGTGGGGCACTGTAATGAAGAGATGGGACACTTCTTCCCAAACTGAGCTTGCACTCTAGCAATAATAAAAAGGCAGAGAACGTAATGTGTGACATGAGGCAAAGTGTTAAGCTCTCACCACCTCTTAATTTCTGACAGCACATACAGCAATACATAATTATGTAATTCATTTCACTACATGTTATCACAAGAGCTCCATAGGACATAATCATGCTGGCATTGTTCATTTCAGCTCCCAAAAATTGTATATGCTTGGCCCAGGAAGTGGCACTATTGGGATGTATGGCAATGTTGGAGTGGGTGTGTCACTGTGGGTGGGCATGGGCTTTAATACCCTTCCTTGTTCTAACTCCCTGGAAGTCAGTATTCTCCTAGTTGCCATTTAGATGAAGATACAGAATTCTCAGTTCCTCCTACACCATACCTGCCTGGATGCTGCCATGCTCTAACCTTGATGATAATGGACTGAACCTCTGAACCTGTCAGCCAGCCCCAATTAAATGTTGTCCTTACCATGAGTTGCCTTGGTCATGGTGTCTGTTCACAGCAATAAATCCCTAACTAAGACAACCATTTATCCACATGTTTATCTATTAAATGAACAAATTACAAAAATTATCTACTTTGATTCATAAATAAATAAAATAAGGTCTTGATGTTGTTAAAGGTCAAAAATGAGTTGAGTGAAATATTCTCTAAGTCCCAAATGTTATACATTTTAAAATACTGATGTTTCCCAAATGGTGGTGGCACATGCCTTTAGTTCTGGCACTCAGAAGGCAGAAGCAGTTGGATCTATAGAGAGAGGGAGTTCTAGGCCAGTCAGGCTACACAGAGAACCCAAGTTGAAAAAACAAACAAACAAATAAATAAATAAAATTAATTAAAAAATAAAAATAAATAGATAAAATACCAATGTTTTGGTGTGGTTTGGTGGTAGTCTCCAGTAGCTCAACCTAGCCTCAAACTCATTACTGAGCCAAGTACTGACCTTGAACTTCTGAACCTCCTGCCTCCTCAAGTGCAGAGAGTACAAGCCTATGCCATGCCTTTTATGTGCTCCTGGGATTTTGAACCTAGGGCTCCATGCTCCGTGGATAAGTATTTTATCAATTGAGCTATATCCTGGTCTTCAAAATATTTACTTTTAAAATTCAAACAACTGGAGGGCAGAGAAGACTCAACAGGTCACAATGCTTGCTCTACAAGTACAATGGTCTGAATTCTCAACACATGCCCGGACATGGCATCAAGTGCCTACAACCCTAGTACTGGGGATGCAAAGACACACTTAACTAGCCTTTTACAGGTATCATGTTCCTTCAGTAAAAAATTCTGAAAATGTAAAGGCAGAGCTGACACAGCTTCTGTTCCCCAGTTTAATGATGTGAGTCCTTTTCATGATATCAATACAAAGCTGCTAGTAATAAATAAAAATGTCACTTAAATCAAGGCTTGTAAATATATGCCACCAGTCTTAACAGAACTACAGTTTCTGATATGAGGATGTTCTTTGCAACAACCTCACTGATAAGGAAAAACAGTCCTCATTTGAACGTTTGGTTCAGTGAGAGACCACCCAGGTCTCAAGGCAAAAAAGAAAATAGCAATAAAGGAAGAAACCCAAAGACCTGCTCTGGCCTCTACATGTGCATGCACATGCACTAGAACACACACTCCTCTCACGGGCATTCACCTCACATTCAGGCATACACATACAAATCAATTAGTAAAACAATCCTAGCACTGTGGAGATAAAATCAGAAGGATCAAGAGTTCAAGACCACTTTCACATACATAGTAAGTTTGAAGACAGTCTAGGCTATATGACCTTTTATCTAAAAGAAGAAAAAAAACTACTGACCAACTAATCTTCTAAAACTTAATGGTAGTGAAAAAACAGACTTAAGAAACCTTCAAAGTTGGTGGGCTGGAGAGATGGGTCAGTGGTTAAGAGCTCTTCCAGAAGTCCTAAATTCAATCCCCAGCAACCACACAGTGGCTCATAATTGTCTACAATGGGATCTGATGCCCTCTTCTGGGATATGGAAGTACCTGCAAATAGAGTACTCACACACATAAAATAAATAAATCTTAAAAAAAGAAGGAAAGAAAGAAAGAAAGAAAGAAAGAGAGAGAGAGAGAGAGAAAGAGGGAGGGAGGGAGGAAGGGAGGGAGGGAGGGAGGGAGGGAGGGAGGGAGGAAGGAAGGAAGGAAGGAAGGAAGAAAAAAGAAAAACCTTCAACGTTTACTTTTGCATTAAAAAGTTAAAAAAAAAACTAATATTTAAATGGAGTTGTTCAAGAAAAATATTTTAAATTCCATCAGATAAAATATTTACCTTAATGTTTTGTTGTTACTTTTGTTTCTCTGAAACAGGGTTTGGTTGTTTAGCTCAAGCTGGCCTGCTACTATGTAGCCTACGCTAACTTCAAAATTACTGCAACCTCCCTCCCCTACCTCAATGCAAGCTAAAACAAGTGCAAGCTAAAACAAGTGAACTTTAAAGAAATCCTGGTTTAAAACAAAACAAAATGGGGAAAAAAAAAACAACTCTATCTGAAGATCCTAGGGAATCGGAGCACCTTTCTGATGTTCTAAACTTACAATTTCTTTGGCTATATTGTTAGAATACTGTTTTGCTGTAATTGCTCAGTAATTTGACTTAAAAATTCTCCTAAGAACTGAACCTATATTTTAAAAGTCTTATGTACTATGTCCTTCTAAATTAGGCTCAAAGATTACTAACATATGTTAATGTTATTCTGGAGCAGCTACTATGTTATTTAGTATTTTTCATTTAATAAACTTGGCTTATACATTTTAAAATGTAACCTCAGAGTTTTAAAAACTTTCCAAGCTCCCATAACTCACCCACTCCCAGTCATCTTGAAATGTGTTAGATTACAAGTTTGATGTAACACCTATACTTATAAAGATGTGAACAAAGATTTTTTTTTTTCTTCCAAAAAATGGTATTATAGAGTGGGGGCTGGGTCTTACTCTAAAGCCCAGGGTGGCCCAGAACTCACTAAGTAGCCTACACTGTTCTGGAAATCATGACAATCTCCTACCTCAGCCTTAGAAATGCTGAGATTACATGAGTGAGCCACCACACTTAAGTCATTTCTATCAAATATAAATAATGAAATCAGTAATTCTAACTGAAAATGAAGCTTCTGATGTTTTAAAGCTCCAAGTTTTGTAACAGGCATATTTTATTACAATATATAAAAAGCTGACATGTTCTAAAACAATCTGTGCCCACATGTGCAGCCAGTCCTTCTAGTTACTGTCTCCCTGCTTTACATGTGTTTCTTTCAGCAACACTGGAAAACAAAGTTAGACCCAGTAATAGTGCAAACAAAGGAAAACTGTTTTCCTTTGTGTAGAAGAATGGCCTGTGGAACAGGTAAACTTCAGCAAAGACCTTAGTATACTTGTGTAGAGCAGTATTACTGTGAAGAAATGCCTCACATAAGAACAGAAACCAGATCACCAATAAGAGTTAAAAGTGTAACTAAAGAAGGTAACTATCCTCTAAACACAAAAGCATGCAGAGTCATTAATGCTCAGAATCATTACTGATAACACAATGGACATATATTCATTACATTTTCTTGTGAGTTTTAGTACCCTTTTCTTTTTCTAAATTCACATGTATACTTTCATTCATGTTTACCATGTAAATCCTCAGCCACCTAGACACTTATTTAGCTATAAGTTTCTAATTCCTTCTGGCCTGTTAGCTCCTTACCACTTGGATAGTACTGCTACCCCCTACTTTAATCTTCTTTCACATTGCTTTTCTGTCCTATACCCCAAATATATGGATTCGGGACACCTGTCAGGATCTTTATCATCCTCTCCAATGTCAACTTAGTTTCTGTTCATCCATCTGAATTTATGCCTTCAGCTGAGACTGATTATCTCTTTCAGCAAATCATAAACATTCTTCAGGACACCAATCTTTCCTTTGGATTAGATCTATCCCACCTTGCCTTCCAATCTTTCTCAAGTTAATGTTCAAGTATCACCTATGATTCCGATGCTCCTTCGTAGCTTTTCCTTCACACTCTATAAACATCCTTTTAAATTTCCTGTTAAGATCTTGTATTCCAAGTATCTATTTCTGCTAGTAGTATTTCCTGAGTGAAAAACTCTAAACATCCCCAAAATACAAGGTGCTAAAACAGAAATAGACTGTAATTTAAACAACTGGACAAGAAAACAGGGGTGGGGGGGGGGGGTCCAAAGAGTCAGGTCCAAGTTCTCCCCTAGGACAGTCTGCTCTGTATTCCACACACTGGCACATACTATTAGAGATTCATTCTAAAGCCATTTTGGCACATGTTTTCAATCTCATTCAAACAGGACAGGACAGAGGAGATGAGGGAATTGCTGAACTAGATAGGTGGTTTTGACAATTACAGTCCATTAGTTAGTCGCTGATTCAATGGACCACACTCAAGTTTTTTTTTTTTTTTTTTTTTTTTTTTTTTTTTTAATTTTACTTTGTATTATGTGTGTGGATGTTTGTATCTATCACCTGCATGCCTGCCACCCACAGTGGCCAGAAGAGAGTGCCAGGTCTACTAGGATTGGTGTTACAGAGGTTGTGAGGCACCATGTAAGTGCTGGGAACTAAACCCAAGTCCCTGGGAAAAACAGCCAGTACCCTTAACAACTGAGACATCTCTCCAGCCCTAATACTCACCATTTTTAAATGAAACAGAATATGGCAATAAATATTGCATGTACAATCTTGTATACAGTAAGAGTAAATAATTCATGAAGCTTTATTCTGACACACACACAGACACTATGGAATGGGAACTATATCATGATACAATGTACTCCCTGTGAATTATAGTTTAAAAATTAAGAACATCCTGAACTTGAATATATCAAAGAATTTTTATAAATCTACATAATTTTCATCCTAACAAAATGTTAATCTAAGAATTAGAGAAAAAGCATTTTAAAGAGTTCAAAACTTAAAGATATCAAAACATCCCCTAGTAAACTGTATTTTCTTAATAATATGTTGCTATTGTGATCAAATCCTGAAAAATCAGAAAGCTTTTAGAGATCACCTATCCTAAGTTCATTACTTAATAACAGAAAAAGAAACCTATGCACCAAACATGCAAACCAGTTCCATTTCATTCACTAAATAAGTATTTTCTGATCAGCTACTGTATGCCAAGGTGTCCACGCAGTGGTTAAAGGGAAACTCTTCAAAAAATAAAACAAGGTAAGCATCTGTAATCACTTAAATAGTAAATTGGCCAGTGAACATTTACAGCAATTACTGAAACTATAGTCACTCCTAAAGTGTTAAAGAACAAAAGCTACTACACCTCAATAGCAGTTAGGTGGCAGAGAAAATGCTTCTAAGGATAACACTTCTCAACCTTAAAAATAACAGGAGTTAACAGGATAGAGTAGGAAGAAACAACACACACAAATGCACAAGGCATACAATAAAAGGTAACTGCATTTTGAGTTTGTAAGACTGGAGCACAGAACTCATGAAGAAGAAGAGCAGCAACATTGTTGGGAGTTTTTGCTGGGTGTGATGGCAAAGGAAGAGGGACCTCTGAGTTCAAGGCCAGCCTGGTCTACACAGAATTCCAGGCCAGTCAATGCTATACAGGGAAGCCCTGTTTCAAAATCAAAAACAAAACAAAACAAAAACCAACCATAACTACCATTCATGTGCTACCACATCAAACATCAAACCACTTTCTAAAGTGTACACCATTTATATCCCTGCTTTGTAGAGGCATAAGAAAATGAACTAAGTTTGACAAAGATATGAAGCTGATTTAAACCAAGGAAACTTGACTATGGAATGCAAAGTCTTAACCACTATACCAAGCAGTTAGAAAAAGCAAGCAAGAACCAAAGGATGGAGGACCCTGTGTGTCACTATGCTAAAGGTGATTCTGGCAGTAAAGACTATAAGCAAGATTGAGTGATTGATTGATTGATATTTTTAAGACAGGTTTTCGCTACATAAACCAAGCCAGTCTGGAACTTGGTGAGATCTTCCTGCTTCTGCCTACCATGTGCTGGGATTACCGGCATGTACCTCATATCCAGCCTTGGATTTCTTTTTTAACCAGACTAGAGTGGGGGTGGGAGGGAGTAATAGCTTGGGGACAGGGGGGAAAAAAAACTAGCTACTTCTATTTAAAAAGATTTAATAGTTTAAGTAAAAGAGAAGACATATGAGCTAGACTGAGCTGTTACTTAGAACCCAAGGTTAACACTACATTTTTTGCTCATTCTGCATAAAAATATTCCAATATTTTTATCTGAGCCCATTATTCTAACAGTTCAAAAATTTCAGCTTCAGAGAACTACATGATTCTTTTAAGTGCCTTTATTAAGCAAAGCCTAACCACTAGATGCACTAGGTATACATGACAGTGACTGTGACATCTGGACAAGAATGACAGAATGCCAACTGCTATCTACAATCATTTTCTTGCCTTCTTCCTTTATACTCCATCCCTGGAACTTTCATCTTCAATAGTCAATTTTAAATCAATGTTCTGTCTAGACATGACTGTTACAACCTAACAGAATTAAATCTACAACAGAGAAACTCTAATTTAGGCCCATCAGTGGCAATAAATCCACTCACAGGTCTGGTCAAATTTTGGCTTAAACAGATAATGAATGAAGGACAATAAGAGATTTTTAAAAGGCAGCAAAGAGTTAAGGAAACCTTTGAATATAAAAAGGAAAATAGGAACAATCTGAAGTTCAAACCAGATGTGCAATAGTCTAAAACCCAGCAAATGAAAGAACAGTGGGAAAGACTATGAAGGGTCTGGGAGAAGGCTCAGCATCAGAACACTGGCTGCTCTTCCAGAGGACCAGTGCTCTGTTCCTAGCACCCACATAAAGCCAACAACTGCTTGTCTATAGCTGTAACTCCTGTATACATAGTCACATGCAAATACATACATCAACATATAATTTAAAATAATAAGATTTAAAAAAAAAAGACTATCTGATCTCAAACATCTTAGATTCTCTTCTGAATGGTGTAGTACCACATATTTTGGAGATTCACTGTAATTCTCATCTTGGCTGACTAGCTGAAGCTTTTAAAACCCAGAGTTAAAAACAAGGTAAGCATTTATTAATTACAATCAAGATTTAACCTTAAAGACTACAAAGGTCTTTAAGGGACTATAGAATATTATTTGATGTGTTTTAAATGAGTGTAATGATAACCACAACCAGCTAATTATTCTCAGGAAAATTATACAATCAAGAAATCACTTTTAAAATTTTTAAAGTAAACAAAAGAAATATCCTTTTTAAAATAAAGATCTTATCTAACCCTAACCCTAACACTTATACCTTAGAATTATCTAGGAAATGCATTCATATCTACAGGATACGAATCTTTTCAGACTCCAATGTTTAGCACACACTCCCCACAGCCATGCAGTTTCAAATTTTCAATAAGAATAAACAGAATGGTCGTAAAAGGTGAGAATATCAGATCAAAAACAAATATGACCCAACATGATACCCTAGTCGGTTGTCCATCATGTCCATGAATAAGGGTCTTCATGAACAGAATAGGTCACTAAAGAGTCTTTTCACAGCTCTCAGCAAAATACATATCAGGATGAAATGACGTATAATGACAAGTTATTTTCCTAACTCAATCACAATCCAAATGTAAACGATAATGAAAATGTATAGCCAGGTCACTGGGAGTTCACCAATATCCTGCACTAGTAAAACTTAGATAATTGACTGAAGGGTGGGAGCCAGCCCATAGCTCTTTCACGAACATATTAATGCTTTTAAAGCGTAAGAATTTAAAATTGGTTTCTCAATCTGAGCACTGCTCACACTTTGAGCTAGATAATGCTTTGCTGTAGTAGCTATCCTGAGTAGTGGAGAATGGTTAGCAACATCCCTGTCGTCTACCCATTGGTGCCAAATAAGCATCCCCTCCCCAGTGTTGACAGATAAAAAATTTCTCCAGATGTCTCCTGAGGAGGAAAGACAAAAATCACTCCAGCATGAGAACCACTAGCTCAGATCATAAACAGGAAAAATTTCAAAGTAGAGCCGGGGAGGGAGAATTTGATTTTTTTTTCTAGTCTATACTTGATATTGGAATTTAACAGCATACATGTAAGAGAGTTCTACCTTTAAGAAACAATGCACTAGGCTGGAGAAGCGGTTTGGCACTTAAGGGTATTTGCTGCTCTTCCAGAGGGCCAGAGTTCAGTTCCCAGCACCTCCATTAGACATCTGAACTAATTCCAAAGGAGCTAGCACCTCTGTCCTCCATGCATTTACATGCACATGCCCACCCAGAAGCAGACACACAGCCACACAGAAGTAAGTCTAGAAAAATAAGTCTCTTTACAGGAAAGACAAAAGAAAAAGCATTACTATCTATCACTTGTTAGTCAACATTCAGAAGTCCTGGAAGACTGTCCTATCAGCTCTCCCTCCAACCACACAGTGACGCCCTAGCTACCAACTACTGTATTTCTGCTCTTCTTTCATGAATATACTGACCATACTGCTACCAGTTCACACACAATACAAAAGAGTCTTCAACTTCATAGCCACTCAAATACCACAGGAGCTCTAGCAGCTGAGGTAGGATAAAAAACCTCCTCAGTATTGGGCAATGTTAAATTCATCCTCGTATTTTTACAAATTGTGAGAAAACACAAAAATTAGCCATGATGCTTCAAACAGTAAAAAGCAGATTTGTGTTTTGAAACAGACTCTGAAGAAGAATAAAGAGGAATAAAAATTAAAAATCATAGGGAATCTGAAGGCATTCCAGGATGAGGGCAAAACTTAAAATGTTTCTCCTGGAATGAGAGCAAGGAGGAAATTATACACTTGGCCATATCCTACAGGAACAGTCTGCATAATCAGTCTCCATAGCACATACCATGGGATGGAGGCTGAAAAAAACAGTCTAAGAAGCAGTTAAAAACCAGCAACCATGTATCCTTCCTGAACACCTAGAATAAACACAGGTCTTACTACTGTTTCCCATATGATTTTTTTAAGTCAGATACCCAGAAACAAACTGGTAATTTAGCAAATTACTTAATTCTAATAAAAATAGCCACCCTCTGCTTCCAGTGCCAGATTACTACACATTACACAGAAAAATCAATTAGAACACACACACACACACACACACACACACACACACACACAGGGGGGAACCTTTTAAGAGTGCATTTAATTCCTGACAAAGTCCTTTAAGAAAAAAATTAAGACATTTTAAGCACAAAAACACCTTCATGTATCAATATGGATTAAAGCTTTTCAAATTATTTCAATGGATTATGTATATGTTCTATAAACAGCAGAACTTCTCTAGCTCAAATTTTTTGCTATTAACCTGAGAGCCCAGTGAAAATAATCATAAAGGGAACTACTGCTCAGTTCTTTTTACTCCCAAGCCAAGCAGAGGAAGCTGTAAGATCTGTAGTGTCAGCTTGCTTTTCCAGGAGTGATACCTTGGGGCTGCTCAAAAGAATAACCTCCCTCATCAATTAATGAGACTCAGGTGGGTTTGAGAAAGAATAATGTCCCTGGTCCTTGGTCAGTAGCCATGATGCCCCTCCTCCTCAAGGGCAGATCAGAAGAGGAGACCTGAACAGGAGTTACCAGCTGGATATTTGGGGGGTGGGGAGGACGGGGACTATGAGGGGGGGAAAGCTACACAGTTAAGTCGGTTCAGAAAAGCAAGATGTTTAACATCATCAAGGCTTTCATTCATTTCAGACACCATTGTTTAGCTTGCTCTGTAAACGGAGCACAAAAAGCACTGTCCGCCTGCCTTAAGCATGTTCCTTCTTCCATTTAAACAGACATGATCCTTTTGGTTAATCTCTGGCAATGATCGCCATTTCACAACACATTCAGCCCACCCGGAACTGATCAATACCACTACAGACATAAGACTAGACTTTATCCATTTATTAACCACAAGGAAATGTACCATTCAGCAAAATTCTATACATTACAAAAGATTCTATTAAAAGGGGGTGGAGTAGGGAAGATGGACACACACACACACACACACACACACACACACACACACACACCAGAGAGGTACACAAAGAAAAGACTACTACCTTCTAATTTCCCTGTGACATACAAGGGAACGCGACACAGCCGTGAAACCTGTCAATTTGTCCCCCACCCCTCTTCTTTGCCACAACCTAGGAAGTATACACTGAATTTTTATAATGAATGCATTCACTGTGACTTTTAAACTGTTTCATCCCTCGAACTAACTCTCCAGTTAAGAGCATTTGCACACCTTTCAGCTAGATGTGTACATTTCCAGAAATTCAAGTACAAAAGCCTAGTTTTTCCAACCACTGGTTGCAACATCTTCACATAATCAAATTTTCGGATATAAAATGGCCAGAGTATTCTCCTAACCTTGAGCTAAAATACACCTTACAAGAATGGCATATTTAACAGAGCACAATTTCACAAGCCCTGTTCTGAACTGAAAACGATGTGTCCGTACAAAGCGTTTAAAAGAAGTATTCCGTAGGTAAGCAGAATCTATGCCTGAAAAGAGCACACAAATGGTGGGTGAAAGCCAGCACACACCACCAACACACAGTAGCATACCTCTCCTGCACTGGGTTATGGTTAATACCCCGACAACTAAAACTATTTTTAACACCACTGGACAATGAAGTTGGAGAAGAGTGAGAGGAGACCTAGATTAAATCGCTGATAGGATGCATTGTTTCTCACAGTCAAAATTAAACACCAGCTCACTTGATCTACGTCTCGATATTCACCGGTGAGGCACTAATTAGATGACGACCAAAACCGGTCCTTGTTTTGGAACAGCTTAGGCTAAATGACATTTCGGAATACCTCCTTCTGGGTCTCAAACCTTTACATAAATTTTCACTTGAGGTATTTGCGGCTTAACAGCAACCCAACCAGCGCTGTCATCGAGTGTTATGGCCACAAACCATGACTTTCTCACTTGCACAACAACACAGCACTCAAATCTATCAGTTCGCCAAACCAACCCAAAACAAGTGGGATTCATGGAGCTCTCCAGATCGTCAGGGCTGCGGGGTTGGGCGCGGGAAAAGCCTCGGCCCGAGAACTGCCCAGCCGACGGCAGCCGGCCACAGCCCCGCCGCGCCGGCTCCTCCACCTACCTGAAGAGCAAGAGATAAGAAAGACGGCGAACGCCAACTTTGCAGCAGCTCCCATTTTCCCGAGGCGCTGGAGAAGCCGTAGGAAGTTCTCGCTAGATATCCAGTTCCCTGGGTCTTCCTCGGAGACAAACCTCCTGGTGTAAAATCAACCGTCATAAAACATATTCGGAAGCCCCGAGGCGGGGGGGAGGGGGGAGCAAAAACGTTCACAGGATTGAAAAAAGGAAAAAAAAAAAAAAGGCACAACAATTTAAAAAAATGTACCACGGGGGAAAAACCGCCACATACACGCACAACACACAAAACCAAACAACGAAAAGCCAACAACAACAAAAGCGGGTTGGAATCACTGTCAAAATCACTGTCAGCTCAGCTCGCCTCTCGCGTCTCAGCGAACAAAACGCCTGGCTGAGGCGACGAGGCGGCGGCGGCGGCGCCCGCAGCCGTCCGGACGGTCCGGGAGCCGAGCTGCTCCGACGTCCGGACCGACCTTCAACCCGGACACCCAAAGTCCGCGGACCACGGTAGCGGAGCTTGCGGCGGTGGCGGTGCGAGGCGGCGACGAGAGACGGCGACGGGAGACCGTGGCGCAGGCGGCGGCCAAGTTCTGGTCCAGGCTGTGGCTCCGGCTCCCGGCTCCCGGCTCGGCCGCGTTTTCGGTCTCCTGGCCTCCGCCGGCCCCGCCCCCTACACTTCCGGTTCCGGCCCGAAGCTGGAAGCCAGGCGCGGCGGAGAAACGCTCCGCGGCGGCGGTGGCGGCGGCGGCGGGAGCGGCGGCAGGGCGCAGAGCGCGTGCCGGGCGGCGAGCGCGAGGAGATTGCCCGGGAGGCGGGGCGAGCCGGAGGGGCGGGGCCGGGACTGGAGCGCGCTCTGCGGGGCCTGCGGGACCGGAGACCGAGCTGACGGGACGGCGGGCCCTGCGGGTGCCTGTCGCGGTCCCGAGACGCCCGGCGTGCCCAGTGCGGTGCCCGCCCGGGCGCGAGAGCCGCCGCGGCTCCCGAGCGGGATGGGCGATGCCAAGGCTGACTGCGGCGCCCAGCCTTTCCTCTGGGGGACGCCGAGGCCGCGCCGAGCTACTCCGAGTGGGCGGGAGCCGCACCCGCTGCTGCCGGAGCGAGCTCGGTGCTCGCGAGCCGGCCGCGCCCCCGCCGCGGAGGCCTCCCAACGTTTGTCTTTGGGCTAAAAAATAAAGGCAGGAAGGGCTGTCCGCCAGCCAGGTCTGGACACCCTCGCCAGTTAGCACGATGTGCGGTTCGGATCCTTTCCACCATACCTTGTATACACAAAGCATTGTGTTGCAAACAGGTTTGCTGTTATTTGACATGAAAGTCTGCATTAGGCTTGAAGTGAAAACTGCAGATTTCAATGTATTGGACAGTCAGAGACGTGGGTATTAAAAATTCCTAGCCTCTTGTAAGACCTATTTTTACCCCGTAAGCCATGTTGAACTGTTTACCGGGTGTTTAGTTAAGCACCGAAACAAACACAAAAATGTAAAAATGTGTCCCCTACGTCCAGAAGCTTGGCTATTTGGGATATTAGAAGTTAGCTATAGCGTGCAAAGAATGATTGCTGAAGTCAATACGTCTGCCATTTACCACAATTCAGTATAATAAAGAGAAAGACCATGTCCTTTTTTCTACTTTATTCCAGCACTCTGAAGGTTTTGACAGGAATGCTTCCACAGTAGCTAGAGGTTTGCCTTTTAAAAAAAATACAATAACCTCTGTGTACTATACAGTGTTTGGAGATTCTTTTTAATAATAAAAAAGGAAGCAACTGTGGGATGGGTAATTAATGTTTTAGTGTGCACTGATTCCCACATTTTTCCACAAATTCACTTGTATTTATGTTTTCTTTTTCTCTTCCTATAAACTGCTCTATATTTCTGTCTATTAAGTACATCCTATAATTATCTGCCTATTTCTACTACTTGTCAGGGTTAATAATCATTGTGCCTCTTTAAACTCTCTCCAAGATTTCCAGTTCTCAAGCCCTGCTCAGAATTTGATGCTATTATGCAACAAAATCCCAAACTGGTCTTCAAGATGCCTCTGTAATCGAATGTCATTCTGCAAACATTTTGAGCTGGACAGAAACTAAGAGTTGCCACTAACAGCCCTGAAACAGAAGTGTGTTTACTTTAGAACCAACTGCCCTCCTTTCTCCCAGGGACTTGATGGATCAGGCCCTACTGTTGTCTTGTCACTACCTTGTCTCCATGTTTCTTCGTCACTAAAAAACAGAGCAAGTAGAATAACAAGGGCGGCACATACAAGTGTTCTCTTGCCTCCTAATTTGCCATATGAGTGAACATAAAATTTTCTATAGTAATAAAGAAAAACTTCCAGAACAATTACGAATTAGAGCATTCTTTGCTAACAAAGAGTTAATGTAAACCCATGGGAGAAATTATTGCCATCCAGTAACACCAGCTATACATTCTGTTCTTAAATGTGCTTCAGGGAGGTACCAGGAGAGGATCCTGTGGAGCTCAAGGTAGCTTTGAACTCCCTAGATAGACCTTGAACTTCTGATCTTCCTGCCTCTGCTTTGCAAGTCCTTCAGTTATGGACATCCACTAGCAAGCTGCATTTATGTGGTCCTGGGTATCCAACCCAGAACCTCATGCATGCCCAGGATGTGCTGCTTTTTTTTTTTTTTTTTTTTAAATCCAGAAACAGTGGCTTCAAAAGATAGTGTTATTAACCCACCACAGTTCTAAAGCTCACACTGAAGATAGAAATAGCTGAAACTATTAAGTCTGTCCTTTTTCCTCCATATTATTTATTTTTGACAAATTTCTACAAATACTAAGTATTTTGATCATAGCCACCCTGTATGCTCCCCTTCGAGCATTCCTAGAGCCCCTTAGTAGCCTCTCCAACATTCATGTCTTTTTTTCAATATAGCCCAACTGAGGCCGGGTAGTGCTGCCTGCATAAGCATCACATCCCTGAACAAAGATGACTCCCCCTCTTCCCAGTTACCTTCACTTGCCAATGGCTCCTCAGCTAAGGCCTTGTGAGCCTCTCCCGCATCAAGATGGGAATTCCTGCCTGGCTTGATCTTGCCAGGGTTACTGTAGCTGCTCTGACTTCCATGCCATGTTCAGAAGATAGTATTTCATTCACACCCCTCCATGGCTGGTACTTTTCTCCCATCCCCTGTTTCATGGTGTTCCTTGAGCTTTATGGGGTTGAGATAGACATCCTATTTAGGACTGAGCACCCAGCAGTCGCTTACCCCTTAGCACTTTGTCTAATTACAAGTCTCTGCCTTGACTGCTGCCAACTGGCAAAGTGAAACTTCCCTGGCCAAGGTGGACAACAGCACTAATATATGGGTATAACCAAATATTTAGAAGGCAGATTGATAGCATTTCTGCTTAACAAAACAACAGTAGTAGGTTCTCCCATGACAGCTTGTGTCCCTCCCCAGCCATGGGCTTTTGACTAGTTTGCAGTACTAGGCATTAATTCAGTGGTTCTCACCCTTCCTAAGGCTGCAACCCTTTACTCTAATTCCCCATGTAGTGGTGACCCTCACCCATAAAATTATTTTTGGTGCTACTTCATAAGTGTAATTTTGCTGCTGTTGCGCATTGTAATCTAAATATCTGTGTTTTCCAGTGGTCTCAGGCAAACCCTGTGAAAGGGTTGTTCCACCTCCAAAGAGGTTGAAACCCACAGGTTGAGAAATGCTGAATTTACTCCGGTGAAACAAACCTCAGATACAACCAGAAAGTGGGTGATCATCCATCCCTCTAATGTTTATGACGCTATTGCGGTATAATCTTGCCTAGGAGGTCAGTAATGCAACATTCAAGGTTCACTCTTGGGAAATATTATTGATTACTCTTTGCCTCAAGTAGCCTGCATTGCACCTTCTGGCACTACAAAAAAAAAAAAAAAAAAAAAAAATCTGGGGATAGTTGACAGATCAGTTCCAGCTTGATTTCTCTGTGTCCTATAACCAAAACTGTGTTGTGTCTTCAACAATAGGGTCTTTCAATCTAGTAAGGGCAACAGCAATAGCCTATAGTGTTTGGGGAACCTCTATGGCCTCCCTGGCCAATATTATATTAGGAAGGATCCCATCGTGGACACTGAGATTTTTCATTTATTGACTTGTGTTTTCTGGGGAAAGGAATGTCCATCTCCCCAGGGTAGAGGTATTCAAACTCCTTCTTTAAAAGAAAAAGTTGCTCTCTGCTCCTCTTGGTTCTAGAGACAGCCACATCTTCTTGTGCAATGCTGCATCCCTAAGACAAGATGCTGATGGTCAGAGTGGCTTATTTGGCCATATTACGTGCCTCATTACCAGGGCTACCTTTAGTAGCCAATGGTAACTGATGTTCTACCCAAAATCAATGTTGTTGCCATCCGTGATCACTTTGTTGACCTCAAATACATGGTCGACATGTTCCAGTATGACTCTCCACACCACAAGGGCCACATCACAGTCAAGGCTGAGAACTGGAACCTTGTCATCAGTAAGAAAGCCATCTCCATCTTCCAGGAGCAAGATCTTACCCACATCAAATCTGGTGATGCTGGTGCCAAGTATGTTATGGAATCTATTGGTGTCTTTACCACCATAGAGAAGCCCGGAAACTCCTTGAAGGGTGGCACCAAAAGGTTATCATCTTTCCCCTTTTGTTGATGCCCCACGTTTGTAATGGGTATGAACCATAAGATGTGTGACCATGTACTCAAGATTGTCAGCAATACATCCTATACCACCAACTGCTTCCCCCTGCCCAGACCCCAGCCAAGGACACCCATGACAACTTTGGCATTGTGGAAGGACTTATGACCACAGTCCATTAAATCAAGGTCATCCAGAAGACTGGGGATGGCCCCACCAGAAAGCTGGTGTGATGGCTGTGGGACTACCCAGAACATCATCCCCGAATCCACTGGTGCTGCCAAGGCTGTGATCAAGGTCATCTCAAAGCTGGGGAGGAAGCTCACTGGTATGGCCCTCCATATTCCAACTCCCACTGTGTCCATCATGAATCTGACATGCCACCTGAAGAAACCTATCAAGTACAATGGCATCCATTAAAGGACCCATTAAAGGGCTTCGTGAGCTACACCAGAGATCATATTACCTCCTGCAACTTTAATAATTAGGCCCACTTTTGCACTTTTGATGCTGGGCTATCATTGCTTTGTAATGGCAATTAAATGACAACTTCATAAAGCTCATTTCCAGACATGACAAAGAAACAGCTACATCAACAGGGTGGTGGACCTCCTGGCTTACACACCCTCTGAGGAATAAGAAATAACCCTGAGGGGAAATGAGAAAAAGACAAAGGTCCTCAGCCAGCCACTGAGGTGTCCCTGTCCTGACTCTGCCTTCAAAACTTGAGCATCTCCCTTCACAGTTTCCATCCCAGGTCCCCAGGAGAAAGTGAGGGACCTGGAAAACCCTATCCTCTTGAATACCATCAATGAAGTTCACTGCACCCTTCTCCAAAATAATATTTTTAATAAGCTTTCAAAAATACGGTTCTATAAAGCTTCCCATACATTCTTAGTTTTTATTAATCTACCCCCTACCCACCCATCACTACATTTTCCTGTTCCCATTCTTACCTCTCACATTTTCACATCACATGTATTCTACCATCCCCTTTTCGCTTAAGGCCTCTTTCTCTTCCATAGTTGGAGGAAGTTTCGACCTTTCTGATTTCTATAGGCATAGACATTCAAAACTGAATGTACAAATTAAGACCTCGAAGCTTTTATCCACAGGTAAGAATGAATATACAGCATTTTTTTTTTTTTGGAGGCCTGGGTTACTTCCTATTGTATTTTTCAAGCTCATGTGTTTGCCTATACATTTTATAATTTTTTTTTCAGAGCACAATACAATGCAGTTGTTCTGACGATTAGCTTAAATCCTCAAATTGACACAACCTAGAGTCACCTGGAAATAGAGTTTCACTGAGGGACTAATTACATTGGATTGGCCTGAATGCATGTCTGTGGGGGAATTTTCCTAAATTTACTGATATGTGAAGACTCTGATAACTGTTGGTGGTACCATTTCCTAAGCATGGAATCATGAACTGTGTAAAAGTAAAGAAATCAAGCAGAATACGAGCAAGTAGCATGTACACATTTGTTTTCGTCTGCTCTTGACTGTGGCTAGGATATGATCTGCTTTATCTTTCCACCATGACTTAACCCTGAATTATAAGCAGAATAAACACCTCCTCCTCTAAGTTGATTTTTGTCACAGTATTTTATCACAGAAAAAAAAAAACTGCAACTAGAATAGTTGGATATGCATCCCATTTTCATTACCATGTTATTGTCTGTTGATAGACATCTAGGATGGGTTAGCTATTGTGAATAGAGCAGCAGCAAACGTGACCGAGCAAGTATTTCTGTAGCTAGTTATGGACTCCTCTGAGTATAAAGATACTAGGATAGTGTTAGTATACAAGGATATATGGTAATTCTGTCAGTAGCTTTGATAGAAACTTCAATCTGACTTACCAATTTACAGTTCCACCAGCAGTGAGTAGTGTTCTCTTTTCTCTACATCCTCAACAGTATTTGATACTTGTTTTCTTGATGACAGCCATTCTGACTGGTGAGAGATGTAATCTCAAAGTAGTTTTTACTCTAAAATGTTGTAATAGCTGATAATGTTGGGTGAATTTTTAAGTGTTTCTTAGCCATTAGCATTTCTTCTTTTGAGAAACCACTTTTTGATTGACATTTGTTTTCTTAATTATTTACTGGAGTATTTTTGTATATCCTAGATATCGATCCGCTCTCAGATGAATACCTCACAGAGATTTTCATTATGTAGGACACCTCTTCACGTCATTGGCACTTTCCTTTTCTATACAGAAGCTTGTAATTTCATGGGATCTCATCTGTCAATTGTTAGTCTTATTTTCTAAGTGATCGGAGTACTATTTAGAGAGTCCTTACCTATCTCTATATCTTAAAGTGTACTCCCTACTTTTTTCTTGGAACAGATAGAGTCTCTAGTTTTGGTCAATTCAGAGTTGAGTTTTGTGCATATTGTAAAATAAAGAGATACTTTCATTTTTATACATATAAATATCCAGTTTCCCCAGACCATTTATTGAAGACAGTATCTTCTCTTCTATATGCATTTTGGCATCTTTGACAACAAAATCAGATGGTTGTAGTTACATGGCCTTGTATCCGGGTCCTCTGCTTTACCCCATTGATCTACATGTCTATTGTTGTGCCTAGTACTGGTTGTAGTTACACGGCCTTGTATCCGGATCCTCTGTTTTACCCCATTGATCTACATGTCTATTGTTGTGCCTAGTACGATGCTCATATTATCTTTTTATAAGAACAACAAAAGCAGAGACAGCCAGGCCTGAGCCTTGGCTTGAGTCATCAGGAGGGACACCAGAAGTTCTTGGCTGTGCCTCTCTTGGGGAAGTGAAGATTAATGAAGACTCGAGACCCACAAGCATTGCACAGTTACCTGTATCAGCAAGCCAAGCTCTGTCTCCATCCCTCAGTGGAGTCCTATTAATGCCCTCCAAACATCAAGTATCCTCCATGTGCCTTGACTCAGCACAAGTCTTGCCTCAGCACATGCATCTAGTCAGCCCAAGACTGCAGAAGCAGAAGGAAACTGCAGCACATCACCAGAAATTTTTTGGTGTGTTTTTATCTATGGAGTCCTGGCATATCAACTTTGCAATGTAAGGCAGACCAATACATGCATGTCTCCAGCAAAGAATCATTAATCACGTGTCCCTTCCTGTGCTTGCTTGTGCAGAACATCTTCTTTCCTGTGCTTGCTTCAGTGAGAAGTTCCTTCATGAATCTGTCTTAGCCTTTAATACCCATATCCATGTTAATGGAATATTTGTTCCTTCACGTGTTTACTCCAGCAAGGCACCATACAACCAACTTTCCAAAGAATTCTTGTTTCCACTTCAGATAACCATGCAATCCACAGACCCAGAGAAGCTAAGTAACAAGGAGGGTTCAAGGTGAATTTCAGTGAGAAGAGGAAAAAATAGACATCATGGGGAGATGAGGAGAGGAGACTATAAGGGTTAAGGGGTGGGGATGGGAACAGGAGGGATCGGGTAGGGAAAGGATGGAGGCAGAGAGAGGACTGGGAGAGACAACTGGAATCAGGGGCATCTCTGGGATAATTTAGAAACCTAAGGCAATGGAAACTCACAGGAATCGATGAAGGAGACCCTAGCTAAGACTTCAAGTAATGGAGGCTATGGAGTCTGAACCCGCCCTCTCCTGTAACCAGGGAAGACTTCCAATGATGGGATTGGGGAACCAGTCCATAAAACCCTTAGCCTACAATTTGTCCTGCCTACAAGATGTGCAGTAGTAAAGGTAGCACAGAAATTGTGGGAGTGATCAACCAATGACTGGTCCAGATTGAGACCCATGAGAGAAAATCCACTACTGACTCTGCCTGGAGGAGCAGGAACCAATCTTGGTAGCACAGAGACCTAGATAAAACCAAACAAGACCAGACAAAAGTTTTTTTAAAAGTCAATGAAATGGTTTCTAATGATATTATGCTGTACTCACAAGCCTAATTTTCATCAGAGAGGCTTCACCCAGCAGCTGATGGGAACAGATACAGAGAACCACAGCCACACATTAGGCAGAAATATGAGAATCCTTCAGAAGAGGGGAAGGAATGTAGGAGTCAGAGGGGTAAAGGACACCACAAGAAAACCCACAGAATCGACTAACCGGGGCTCACAAAGACTGAACCATCAACCAGGGAGCTGAATGGGCCTGACCTAGGCCACGCACCCATATGTTACAGTTGTTAGCTTCATCTTTTTGTGAGACTCCTAACACTAGAGCAGGGGCTGTCTCTGACTCTGTTGCCTGCCTTTGGGACCCTTTCTCCTACTGTTTTGCCTTGTCTAGTCAGAATAGAAAAGAGGAGGTGTCTGGTCTTACTGCCACTTGATATGTCATGGCTGCTTGATATCTACAGAGTCTGACCTTTTTCTGAATACACAGAAAGGAGTGACCTTGACTAGTTTTAGGGAACTCCTAATCAAAAGGCATGAAGCGTTGATGATAAGAGTGAAATGTAAATATTTGGCTATATAAATTAAGCAGTTAAGGGAGGTAGGGGTTAGGGGAAAATGCACGATCAAGAGGATTTTAGTGCTACCAGATATAGGTAATATAGACCTACAATCTCTGCATTATGGAGGCTGAAACAGGAAGCTTGCAAGTGAGAGTTGAGGCTGGGTTACACAATAGGATGATTCCAACAAACACAAGAAAAATCTGTTTTGTTTCCATTTTCAGATAAATGCAGATAAGCTAGAAAAAAATAGTATGAAAGAATAAAAGTTAAAGTGTTTTTAAGAGTTCTCTAATAATAATGAAGCTGAAGACCACTCTAGTGATTGACAAGAGTGCCCATTGATAATACGGAGACCCATGGCTACCTCTTTGTGTGCATTCTTATTTGGCCTCTCTTAGCACTTTTAAAGAAAGATAACCTGCATAATACTATAATTTTATAGAAGAAGGAAAATCTTGATTGTAAAAAACCTCTAAGAGTAATAAACAGTTGTAAGTAGATACATCCTAGTTTATTGCCCTCTATTTCAAAGACTTCTATTACTTTTTGTGGGAGGACGTCTATGTGTAGATGTGCACATGAGCATACAGGCCTGCAGAATTCAGAAAAAGGCGTCAGATGCCCTGTAGCTGGAGTTACAGGAAGTTGGAAGCACCTGCCACGGGTGCCGAGAATGGAACTCTACAGGAAGAGGATTGACACTTAACTTCTGAGCCTTCTCTCTAGCCCCCGGCCTTGAATTCAAGCTAGACTGATTTATTAGATGTAAGTTGAGGCCTACTTGTTAAATATTTAAACTCACTCTTCTTAAAGCTTCATTTCATTGCGATGTTCTCAAATATAAGTTATTTTAAATTTTCTATAGATGAAAACTTTAATGTTCTTTTCAGTTCAAATGAAGACAAAATGCCAGACAAAGATATTATCTGAATATTTTCTTCTTTTATAGCAAGGAGAGGACATTTTTAAAAGCTTTGCTGGAATAAAGTTTTAGTTATAATAATTATATTTAAGCTATTTCTAAGAAAAAGGATTTTAAAGATATGATTGTTATTATTATTAAGTTATTTTTGTAAAAGTGACCAAAAGATATATAATGATAACACATTTTTACATTTATAAAAAGCCCATAGGCAGAAGGAAGGATTTTTTAGTGTGTTGTTTTTTCAGGATTATTTTTCATAGTTTTTTTTGTGTTTTTTTAAGCATTCAAATTTTTAAAAAATGAACCACTTACTCCACTTTATTGTACTTCATTGTTAACTGAAATCAGGATTATAATAAAAGGGCACTAAGGTTTTAGGGAGATGCTGAACTATACAAGTGCTTGTAGTCACTTTGACTAGTAAAATATATTACAACCCCTTTGTTTGTATGAAAAACTATGGAGATACAGATTCTTAAAATAAATGAACATTCTTATCCTTTTTTCAGGTGGACAAACACAGATTAAGTGCCTTGCTCACCGGCACTAACTGACTCAGTAACAGAAATGTGATTATAACTCTAAACCATTGTTGGGATAACTCTTATCCCAATGAGCCATGCTACTTCACAAGAAGTAAGCATATTAATTGCCATCCCTCCCTCCCCAAGCAGAAAACAGGGCTCTCAATGGAGCCTGCCCCATCTAGAAGACCTGTGTAACAAAGTCGGATGGGGAAGGGGTAATATTTAGAAATAAACTGTTGTAAATAGAAAAATAACATGAAATACATCACACAGTAACATCGACACCCTTGCTAATAATGGCATTAGGGTTTTCAATGACAAGTTCAGATCTAGGACCATGTATGGTAGCATTCTATAGAATCTGCATACCTAGACCATTTAGAAATATATTTTCCATTTGTTATCTAGACTAATCATACAATAGTAGCATTATATTTACATAACTAATCTATAATACTTAGAAGTGTGATTTCTGATCTTCATCAATCTTATTTGATGTACACTCAAGGATGTACTTCTCTTTACTCAGTTTGGATGCTGTACTTTTTTTTTTTTCCTTTCTGGGCTGCTTCTCCTAGCATGATCAGCTCAATTTATTTAACTATTTATTTTCTTATTTGTTTTGCATTCATATTTTTTTCTTTCCCTTTCCCCCCTCCAGATCCTCCTGATGACCCCTCCCTACTCTATTTTAAATTTATGGCCTCTTTGTCAAACTCACATATGGCAGTGCATGCATATATGTATATCTACCTATATCTATATTCCTAAATAGGAGATGTTCAGTTCATATAATGTTACCTTGCATATGTTTATAGTGTTTCCTGCTAGGCACTCGAGAACCACTTGGTGTGCTCTTTCCTGAGGAAGACCACCTCTCCTGTTCCCAGTTCTCCTTAGGTAATACTGTACTTTTAACAATAATCAAGGTCTGTATGTACCAGCTTTAATTTTTACCTTGGTTTTTTTAAGTTCAAGCCAACAGAAAGCAGAAATGTAGGCTAGTGGATATTTCACTGAGCTGGAGAGTGATCCACGTGAGCTGAGCAGGGAAATATGTTAGTAAAGTACTTGACCAAAGATTTTGAAGAAAGCAGGAAGAAAAAAATGAGACTTTGGACATCACCAAGGAGGGAGAGACCAAATAAGCACCTCAGGCCTTCAGAGAAGAACCAAGAAGACGAGTCTTTAAAAGTAAACGTTATTGCAAACTGAATCCAAGAACACATCAAAATGATAATTCACCATGATAAAGAAGGCTTCATCCCTGGGATGCAGGGATGGTTTAATATATGGAAATCCATCAACGTAACCCACCACATAAACAAACACAATGAAAAAAACAACAACACGTGATCATCTCTTTAAATACTGAGAAAGCATTTGATACAATTCAACACCCCTTCTTGTTAAAAGTCTTGGAAGAAACAGGAATCCAAGGCCCATACCTAAACATAATAAAAGCAATATACAGCAAACCAATAGCAAACATCAAACTTAATAGTGAGAAACTTAAAGTAATCCCACTAGAACCAGGGACTAGACAAGGCTGCCCACTCTCTCCCTATCTATTCAACAAAGTACTGAAGTCCTGGACAGAGCAATTAGACAGCAAAAGGAAATCAAAGGGATACAAATTGGAAAGGAAGAAGTAAAAACATCTCTGTTTGCAGATGACATGATAGTGTACTTAAGTGACCCCACAATTTCCACCAGAGAACTTCTACAGCTGATAAACAAGTTGAGCAAAGTGACTGGATATAAAATTAACTCAAACAAATCAGTAGACTTTCTCTACTCAAAAGACAAACATGCGGAGAAAGAAATTAGGGAAAAGATACCGTTCACAATAGTCACAAACAATATGAAATACCTTGGTGTGACTCTAAATAAGCAAGTGAAGGACCTGTATGACAAGAACTTCAAATCTCTAAAGAAGGAAATTGAGGAAGAGCTCAGAAAATGGAAAGCCCTCCCATGCTGATGGATTGGAAGGATCAACATTGTAAAAATGGCCATCTTATCAAAAGCAATCTACATATTCATTGCAATTCCCATCAAAATTCCAACCCAATTCTTCATTGAGTTGGAAAGAGCAATGTGCAATTTCATCTGGAATAACAAAAAACCTAGAATAGCGAAATCCTTCCTCAACAATAATAAAAAATCTGCAGGAATCACTATACCTGACCTCAAGCTATATTACAAAGCAAATGTGCTAAAAACTGCATGGTACTGGTACAGAAATAGGCACGTGGATCAATGGAATAGAATAGAAGATCCAGAAATGATCCCTCACATATATGGTCACTTGAGTTTGATAAAGGAGTTGTAAACATTCAATGGATAAAGGACAGCCTATTCAACAAATGGTGTTAGTCCAACTGGCACTCAGCATGCAAAAGAATGAAAATAGATTCTTTCTTATCTCCTTGTAAAAAGCTCAAGTGCAAGTGGATTAAAGATCTCATTAAACCAGGTATACTGAATTTATTAGAAGATAAAGGGAAAACCTTAGAACACATAGGCACAGGAGAAAATTTCCTGAACAGAACACCAATGGCTCATGCTCTAAGGTCAAATATCGACAAATGGGACTTAATGAGATTGCAAAGTTTCTGTAAGGTTAAAGACACTGCCAAGAAAACAAAATGGCAGCCAACAGATTGGGAAAAGATCTTTACCAACCCCACATCTGATAGTGGCCTAATATCCAAGGTATACAAAGAACTCAAGAAGTTAGACACCAGAGAATCAAACAACCCTATTAAAAATGGGGTACAGAGTTAAATAAAAGCTCTCAATTGAGGAATATCGAATGGCTGAGAAGCATCTAAGGAAGTGCTTGACATCATTAGCTAACTGGGAAATGCAAATCAAAACAACCCTGAGATTCCACCTCACACCAACCAGAACAGCTAAGATCAAAAATTCAGATGACAGCAGATGCTGGTGAGGATGTGGAGAAAGAAGGACACTTCTCCACCGTTGGTGGGGTTGTAAACTGGTACAACCACTCTGGAAGTCAGTCTAGTGGTTCCTCAGAAAATTGGACATAGTACTACCTGAAGACCCAGTTATTCCACTTTTGGGAATATACCCCAGAGATGCTCCAACATACAACAAAGACACATGCACCACAATGTTCATAGCAGCCCTATTTATAATAGCCAGAAGGTGGAAAGAACCCAGACATCCTTCAGTAGATGAATGGATACAAAAATTGTGGTACATTTGCACAATGGAGTACTACTCAGCTATCAGAAACAATGACTTTATGAAATCCTTAAGAAAATGGATGCATCTAGAGAATATCATCCTGAGTGTGGTAACCCAGTCATAAAAGAACAGACATCATATGCAGGCACTGATAATTGGATACTAACCCTAGAAAGCTCTGAACACCCCAGAAACAACTCACAGACTATATGAAGTTCAAGAAAAAAAAAGAAAATAAAAAACCATTATGCTTAATCTTTATACACCAAGAAAACTTTGACTATTTCCAGGTTACATCTTCTTTTACACGTACTTTATGCTCATTGTAACTAGTAAGATTTTAATGCACATTATCAAATGCTTAAAAAAATTCAAGTACTGACAAAAATGTACTCATATACTTTTATGCATAAATGCTTAAAATCTGTACATTTATCTTTGTTTTTTCAAAATAAAGTTGTATAAAAAAGTAAATAAAAGTAAAGGTAAGATTTAAGGTTTATGACAAACTGGACTCTCAGAATTCAAAAGAAATCTGAAATCAAAGTCCATCTGAATGAATAAGATAAGTCCACATAATATGACTGCTGGAGTAGATCCCAGCCTCTCAATAGAAAATGTGTTTCAAGAAGTCTACAATTTCTCCTAACATCCAGAATTCAATTAAACATTACTGGGGATTTAAAAACAGGACAAATGGAAATGCTATAGTCTAAAATTATAAGAAGTAAAATGAATGAAAAGATGGGGTTCTAATAATATAGGCATGGCAGAAAAAAATAATAAGAGAAAGAGGGAGCTGCAGAAAGCAGTCGATTTCCAACAGAGAGAACAAAAGGGATGAAAATACCGAAGGGAGGATAATAAAGGGCAAAGGGGAAGATTAAACCAAAGTTTATACCTAATTAGAGTCCTACAAGGAGAAGAAAGCATGAATTGAACAAAAACAACTCTTGCAAAGGTATTGATACCAAAGTTCATAAGACTGATGACAAAAGGAAAAGTCAAGTATCTGGGGCTCTCTGGTCAGCTGACTAATCATTTTGGAAATTTCATGATGATGATGATGATGATGATGATGATGATGATGATGATGATGATGATGATGATGATGATAGTAGGCTTGTCCCTGGAGCCCATGATCTATCTAGTCTCATTCCTGGCTATTTAGGCAATGTTAGGTATATTTTATGTCCTATGGAGGAAGCCTTAAATACAAGGAGAAAGTGATTAGCTGCTCTCATGACAGTTTTGCCACCATTATATCAGAGTATCTTGCAGGCAGGTTGCTGTTGTAGGCATAGGGCTTGTAATTAGATACTGATAGTTAGATTTTTTTTAATGGTTTTTCTTATTTTTTTTTAGTTTGTTTTGATTTTCAGTTTTGTTTCAGTTTTAGTTTTGAGAGAGATCAATTTTTGTTTTAGTTTTATTTTGAGAGAGGAGGGAGATGTGCTATGGGAGGTGTTGGGGAAGGGAACAAATACGCCCAAAATATGTCAAATAAAATAAATCTGATGAAATTCATTTTTTAATGAAAAAAGTGGATGGTTGCTAACAACTGGGTCAATGTCTGACCTCCATAAACATACACACATACATTTACCCCACATACAGGTTTACCTGCACACATATAAACACACAATAGCTATGGGATTAACATATATGAAAATGATGTTTTTTTAAAGTAAAAAGAGAGTGTCATGGTTTAGACTTGAATAACAAAGCCACATATACTCACTTTAAAAACAAAACTTAATCACCATTCTTACAGCTCTAGATATTGATATAGACAGCTAGAAAGTTCTATTCCTAATGATGATCTACTTACTGGTTTACAAATGGTCAGTTTTCACTTTGCCCCACATCAGGGACAGCTCCAGTCTCTTATAAAGCCTAACTTGGAACCTCTTGTGTCTAAACCTAGCCACAACTCCAAGGGCTCATCCTCAAACCCTGCCACATTGGAAGTTAGGGCTTTAATAGTTTAGTTTGAAGATACAGGTATTCAATTCAGTCTGTCACAGGAAGTAGCAGTTCAAGTGTTGTGGGGCCCTGCTGTTATCTAAGAGAGATGAATACAGAAACTTAGGCCAGACTGGAATAAGCAGAGCATGATGCTGGTCTCTATTATTTTAGGCTAATCAATAAAGTAATTAAAATATATAACCAACAGTTCTCTAGTAGTGAGAAATTCAAATGCATGATTATTAAGGTGGCAGACCAGAGAGAGAAAGGTCTTAAAATAACGCAAAAAAGCAATTTTGCACCTAAATACAGCAGTGTTTCCATTAAATAAATTAATTCCCTGATTAAAAGAAAACAATATACAACGATTTGCTGCTTATGAGGAATGCACTTTGACTAAGGTGTCTTCAGAGGTTGAAAGGAGGCATAGACAGACTTGCGGCAGTGTTGTTCTCTGTGCACATGTAGGGAGGACATGAGTTTTGTCACTTTAGGCAGGGAGTTCTGTAGAAATGTGTTTGATTGGGTTAGCCTATGCTATTCTAGTCTTCTATTTCCTTGTTAATCTTCACCCTTTTTGTTCTTTCCACTGCTTGGCACCCGATTAATAAATGGCACCTCCCATTGTCTTTAGTGGTCTGCTTCCTTCTTCAGTTCTGTTGGCTTTTACTACATGCAGTCTAAGTGTTTGCTGCTGGGTGCCCATGTTTAAACTCTAGGATACCCTGAAAGAGTCACACATCTATTGCTGTAAAGTGGCTTTTTGGTTTTCCATCTTCAGAAAGCACTTTGCCCTCGGTTCTATTTCCTCTAATATTAGTAAAGCCGGTCTTTATCGCCTTTACCTTCAGGTGACATTTATTACATTAGCCAAGGAAAATGTCCTCTCCTTTGCTTTCAATACAGAGTACATTTCCTTTAAACATAAAGTATATTTAACATGATTTATATGAGTGCCTCATGTTTCTTAAATTCATTTACAAATCTCTGACTTTTGACTCAAGTGACTAATCAATATACATTGAGGCCAACTGAGAAGGTAGGATTCATGTTAGCCATTTTGAAATTCACAGTCTATACCATATCTTGTTCTTCATCCCCTTGAAGAGTTTTGTTAAAAGACTAGAGTTTTATTATTTATAGAATTTAAAGAAATTATCTGTGACCCTTGAACAGTGGAAATTTTTGCTTTTAATAGAATTGCCATTAATAATAAAATTATATGTCCATGGTGCCCTGTAGATTTTAAAGTCCTTTCTTTAATATGATTTTTATCTGTACAACTCTTGAATTTCACATGTAATTTTCAAATGAAAAAACTCATGTAGAATCACAAAATTTATGAAGAATGAAGATTTTCTTATTCTTATGTTTTAAATAACCTGCTTATTATGATTTTGCACTATATTTATTTTTTCATTTTACTTTTTTTGGACATATTTTATTTACACTTTAAATGTTATCCTCTTTCCCAGTTTCCCCTCCATAACTCCCCTATCCCATCTCCCTCCCCTGCTTCTATGAGGGTATTACCACACTTTCCCAACCCCTTCTGCCTCACCACGCTGACATTTTCCTACACTGGGGAATCAAGCCTTGGTAGGACCAAGGGCTTCTCTTCCCATTGGTGCCCAACAAGGCCATCCTCTGCTACATATGCAGCTGGAGCCATTGGTTTGTCCATTTCTACTCTTTAGATAGTGGTTTAGTCCTTGGGAGCTCTGGTTGGTTGGTACTGTTGTTCTCATGGGGTTGCAAACCCCTTCAACTCCTTCAATCCCTTCTCTAATTCCTCCACTGGAGATCTCATTCTCAGTTCAATGGTTGGCTGTGAGCATCTGCTTCTGTATTTGTCATGATCTGGAAGAGCCTCTCAGGAGACAGCTCGATCAGGCTCCTGTCAGCATGTACTTACTGTCATCAGAAATATTGTCTAGGTTTGGTGGCTGTATATGGGCTGTATATCTCCAGGTAGAGCAGTCGCTGGATGGCCTTTGCTTCAGTCTCTGCTTCAAACTATGTCTCCATATTTGCTCCTGTGGATACTTTTAGTCCCCCATCTGAGCAGGACTGAAGCATCTTCAATTTGGTCTTCCTTCTTCTTGAGCTTGATGTGGTCTGTGAATTATATTTTGGGTAATTCAAGCTTTGAGGCTAATATCAGTGAGTGCATACCATGTATAATTTTCTGTGCTTGGGTTACCTCCCTCAGGATGATATTTTCTAGTTCCATCCATTTGCCTAAGCATTTCACGAAGTCATTGCTTTTAATATCTGAGTAGTACTCCACTGGGTAAATGTACCACATTTTTCTGTAACCATTCCTCTGTTGAAGAACATCTGGGTTCTTTCCAGCTTCTGGCTATTATAAATAGGGTTGCTATAAACATGGTGGTGCATGTGTCCTTATTGTATGTTGGAGCATCTCTAGGGTATATGCCCAGAAGTGGAATAACTGGGTCTTCAGGTAGAACTATGTCCAATTTTCTGAGGAACTGCCAGACTGATTTCCAGAGTGGTTGTACCAGCTTACAACTCCACCAGCAGCGGAGGAATGTTCCTCTTTTTCTCTGCATCCTTGCCAGCATCTGTTGTCACCTGAGTTTCTCATCTTAGCCATTCTGACTGGTATGAGGTGGGAACTCAGGATTGTTTTGATTTGCAATTTTCTGATGACTAGGGATGTTGAACATTTCCTTATGTGTTTCTTAGCCATTCTTAGCCATTCAATATTCTTCAATTAGCTTTATTTAGCTCTGTACCCCATTTTTATAGGGTTATTTGGTTCTCTGGAGTCCAACTTCTTGAGTTCTTTGTATGTGTTAGATATCAGTATTCTATCAGATATCTGTCAGTTGCTGTTTTGTCCTACTGACAGTGTCCTTTGCCTTATAGAAGCTTTGCAATTTTATCCCATTTGTTGATTCTTAATCTTAGAGCATAAGCTATTGGTGTTCTGTTTAGGAAAATTTCCCCAGTGCCCATGTGTTCCAGGCTTTTTTCCCCACTTTCTCTTCTATTAGTTGTAGAGTATCTGGTTTTATGTGGAGGTTCTTGATCTACCTGGATGTGAGCTATGTATAGGGAGATAAGAAAGGATCGATTTGCATTCTTATATATGCTCACCAACACTTGTTGACAATGCTATCTTTTTCCCACTGGATGGTTTTAGCTCCTTTGTCAAAGATCAAGTGACCATAGGTGTGTGGGTTCATTTCTGAGTCTTCAATTTTATTCCATTGGTCTACCTCCCTGTCTCTGTACCTATACCATACAGTTATTATCACTATTGCTCTGCACTGCAGCTTGAGATCAGGGATGGTGATTCCCCCTGAAGATCTTTTATTGTTGAGGATACTTTTTGCTATCCAGTTATTTTTATTCCAAATGAACTTGCAAATTGCCCTTTCTAATTCTATGAAGAATTAAGTTGGAATTTTGATGGGGATTGCATTGAATCTATAGATTACTTTTCGCAAGATGACCATTTTTACTAAATTAAACCTGCCATTACATGAGCTTGGGGGATCTTTCCATCTTCTGAGATCTTCAATTTCTTTATTCAGAGACTTAAAGTTTTTGTCATACAGATCTTCCACTTGCTTGGTTAGAGTTGCACCAAAGTATTTCATATTATTTGTGACTACTGTGAAGGGTGTGGTTTCTCTAATTTCTTTCTAAGCCTGTTTATCATTTGAGTAGAGGAAGACTACTGCTTTGTTTGAGTTAATTTTATATCCAGCCACTTTACTGAAGTTGTTTATCAGCTCTAGGATTTCTGTGTTGGAATTTTTTGGTGTCACTTAAGTATACTAGTATATCATCTGCAAATAGTGATATTTTGACTTCTGCCTTTCCACTATGTATTCCTTTGACCTCTTTTTGCTGTCTGATGGCTCTGGCTAGTACTTCAAGAACTATATTGAATAGGTAGGGGGAGAGTGGGCAGCCTTGTCTAGTACCTGATTTTAGTGGGATTACTTTGTTTCTCGCCATTTAGTTTGATGTTGGCTACCGGTTTGCTATGTATTGCTTTTACTATGTTTAAGTATGAGCCTTGAATTCCTGAGCTTTCCAAGACTTTTAACATAAAAGGGTGTTGAATTTTGTCAAATGCTTTCTCAGTTTTTAAAGAGATGATCACGTGTTGTTGTTTTTTGTTGAGTTTGTTTATATGGTGAATTACATTGATGAATTTCCTTGCATCCCTGGGATGAAGCCTACTTGATTATGATGCATGATCATTTTGATGTGTTCTTGGATTCGGTTTGCAAGAATTTTTATTGAGTATTTTTGTATCTGTAGTCATAAGAAAAATTGGTCTGAAGTTTTCTTTGTAGGGTCTTTGTGTGGTTTCGGTATAAGCATAATTGTGGCTTCATAGAAGGAATTGCATATTGTTCCTTTTGTTTCTACTTTGTGGAATAGTTTGGAGAGTATTGGTATTAGGTTTTCTATGAATTGTGCACTAAATCCATCTGGTCCTGGGATTTTGGGGGGGGGGGGTGCTGGGAGGCGTTTGATGACTGCTTCTATTTCTTTAGTGGTTATGGGACTGTTTAGATGGTTTATCTGATTCTGATTTAACTTCCATACCTGGTAACTATCTAGATATCTTTCTAGAAAATTGTCCATTTCCTCTAGATTTTCCAGTTTTGTTGAGTAGGAGGATCTGATGATTTCTGAATTTCCTCAGTTTCTGTTGTTATGTATCCCTTTCATTTTTGATTTTGTTAATTTGGATACTCTCTCTGGGCCCTTTAGTTAGTCTGGCTAAAGGAAACTTGTTGATTTTCTTAAAGAACCAGCTCCTGGTTTTGTTGACTCTTTGTATAGTTTTTGTTTCTTTCTTTGTTTGTTTGTTTCTATTTGGTTGATTTCAGCCTTTAGTTTATTTCCTGCTGACCTTCTTAATGTCCTCTAACATCGTCATGAGTTTTGATTTTAAATCAAAATCTTGCTTTTCTGATGTGTTGGGGTATCTAGGACTTGCTGTGTTGGATGAACTATGTTGCTAAGTGGCCTTGGTTTCTGTTGCTTAGTTTCTTGGACTGCTTATTTCTGGTCTTGCTGATTCTGACAGTGACGTGACCCTCCTGTAAGCCTGTGTGTCAGCACTACTGGGGGAACCAGCTCTCTCCCAGCAGGGTCAGCACAGGGCACAATCAGAAACCGAAAGTATTCTGTCCCGAAGTGCTCCTCAGAGCAGCACAGTCTCACCTGTGCTCTCAGGTGTGTCAGCACTTCTGCGGGAGCAGCTTTCTCCCAGAGGGGTCTGGGTATAAAGAGCTGTTGCACAGGGTCAGTTTCAGGCACAGGCAGAAACCGGAAGGATCGTTTCCCAGACTGCTCCTAGGTTCCTGTGTCCTGAAGGCTCTGGGCAGGTTCCCCTTGGGCCAGGGATGTGAGCCAAAGTGGTGGTCTCCCCCATGCTCTCAGAAGTGGCATCACTCCTGTGAGACCAGCTCTCTCCCAGTGGAGTCTAGGTACAGAGAGCTCTAGCACTGGGTTCTCCCACCATATTTATTACTAAATTAGTTTCTTCCAAATACTGCTAGTCACTTATTTATCAAATTAAAACACGTGTCCAAGTCTCTGGAACTCTTTCCTGGTTATTGAAGGATCCTAGATCTTAGGATTCTAGTGTTAGCAAAAATGAAACACTGTCTTTTCAGTCTTACTGAGAAAAGTGGTTTCCAACTCAAGCATAACGTCAGTGTGCATTCACCTCAATATCACACAGCTTGGACAATTGTCCCTTCGAGGCCTGTGCTTTTCTGAAGGGAAACAGAGACAGTGGATCTGGGGAAGAGATGAGGTGGGGAGACCAGGTAAGGGGAGAAGGTGGGAGAAACTGTGGTTGGGATGTATTATACAAGAGAAGAATCTATTTTTAATAAAAACAAGAAGTAATCAATAATTGTGTCAAGAATTTCTGCAGCTCCCTCTATACTACGGATCTACGTTGGAGTACCAGTGGAAAATGGTTGGTTGGTCACTGGTCTATGGTTGTTTTAAAGATATCTGGGGCATATTAGAACTATTGCCTTAGTCATAATTTTCCTGCCTGTCTTAATATTTCATCCACAATAGCATAATTTTCCTGATAAACTATAAAGTTGAGCATCAATAATCAGAAATGTAAGCTATCTTGTGCCTCTCCGACCCCAACTGCCCCTTTGAGACAAAATACTTTTTATATAGCCCAGACTGGCCTCAACTGCCATCTCAGCCACTCAAGCAGCACTAAGATTCTAGGTGTGTATCACCAACCCAGCTATTCCTTTTCTTTCTTTAAGTGATCTGATTTGCAGTTGTCTCCATTAAAAATCATTGATTTGTGATGATGACTTATAATTCAATCATTTTCAAGTAATATGCATGTCGGAGAATTTTTGCATATTTGGCTAGTTTAATAAGTACTCTCTCAACATAAATTCTGAAATCACAGATGAGAAAAATAAAGTAGGACCCACAAAGCTGTTATGTGCTTTTGGAAAGCTACTAAAAAGCCTTATTTTGCTTTTTAGGCAAATATAAAATAGTGAGAACGTGGTGGCTATAAAGAAAATAAAGAGCTTGGATATTTTACTTATGCCTTTGTGATTAAGTTCTAAATGGTTGTTGCAACATCATTCTCAGAACCCAAACAGAAAAGAGCTTTAGCTGGATTTTCTTTGCATTTAATCTTGAACAAAACCTTTCCTTTTCAACCACTTAAAAAGCCAGGGAATGAAGAGTCCCCAGGGTCTCTTCCAAATACTTCTCCACAGCCCTTTCTCTCTCTAGAGCATACCTTTTCTATTATAGTCACCAAAATCTAGTTCACAGAGTCAATCCCACAACGAATAGTACTATCCTCTCGGGCAATTTGAGGAACAAATTATAGATAGAAGAGATGAGTTGCCGTTGAGTGTGGCTGCATTGTCTTGGGACAGCCTGAGAGCAGATCACACTTCTACACTTCCTCAGGTCTCTTATTTACCACTCCTTCCTTCGCTGAAATTTGTAATCACAGACTCTCTTCCTACTTTACCTATACCAATTACTTAGCCAAACACTAACAGACAGATGTTTGTAATTTTATTAATCAAACTTGATCTTTTTTTGCTACTCAGAAAAAATATTAAAGATACACTGTGGTAGTTTGTATGAGAATGGCCCCACACAGGTTCATATGTTGGAATATTTAGCCCTGTGTTGGTGGTTTGGGAGGGGGTAGTCTTGTTGCAGAAGATGTAACTGGAGGTGAGCTTTGATGTTTCTAAGGCCCATAACATTCCCAGTTAGCTATTTCTGCCTGATTCTTGCACATCTCCATTTAAGCTCTCAACTACTGCCCCATTACCATGACTACCTGCATGCCACCATGTTCCCCATGGGCTCTTACCTTCTGGAACTGTGAGTCTCAAATTAAATAAGTTCTTCTATGAGTTTCCTTGGTCTTTTCACAGCAATAGAACAGAAACTAAGGTACATACACATACACATACACAAAGAGAGAGCGAGACAGAGAGACAGAGAGAAAGAGAGACACACAGAGAGAGACAGAGAAAGAGAGACAGAGAAAGAGAGACAGAGAAAGAGAGACAGAGAAAGAGAGACAGAGAAAGAGAGACAGAGACAGACAGACAGACAGACAGACAGACAGAGAGGGCGATATATATTACACAGAGCTTTCAGGTACTTACCACCCAGCCTCTGCAGCTATAATCTGCTTGTATTTATTTTTTAAAAGAAATAGTTTTTGGTTACAGTATCCTTTCAAAATGGCTTTTCATGAGGTGCTTTCCCCCAAGATCAATTTGATTTTTATTTTAAATCTAGTTCTTTTATGTAATCGTTGCTTGTAAGGCAAGGTGCACCAGGGAATAGGTCCTAAGATCTTTGAAACAATAGCTGAAGGGAAAGCTAGATGATTGGAGTTTACTTTTTTTTCAGCATACAGTCGTTGTCATGGTTACCCTACAGGATGGTCTTTGGTGAAACCTCTGGAAGGAAGATTGGTTCAGGTTCAGTAGAGGCCAGTTAAGGTCTGAGAATATATTTATGGTGAAGTGTTAGCAGCTGCACCAGCTCTACTAAAAAAGCTTCAGGGGACTAACGTGTACAACCTAACCCTTGTCACCTCTTGGTAAAGTCAGAATGTTTAGCCACCAAGCTGCTTCTGGTGGTGAGTCATGAAGGCTGAAGTGAGGACTGAGAGGGCTTGGCTCTCCAGGGTCTCCCAAAGGTCCACATGTGTTACCAGGGCCTGGCAGGTGGTGGAACATTCAAGAAGTGCAACCTAGTGAGAGGTCTTTAGGTTCCTGGGGTCCCCTGTTTTTCCTTTACTTTCCCCCTTCTTAGACATGAAATGAATGATTTTGTTATGCCAGCCACTTTCCATTCCAGGGCACAAAGAAGAGTCCTTAACTGGAACCTCTAAACTATGAACCCAACAAACCCTGTCTCTCTGTAAGCTGATGATGTCTGGGGATGTTGTTCCATGTACGTTGTGGTATTACATGCATGTATGTATGCATGACTGCATGAGGAAGACACATGTAATGTGATGCAGAGTGACATCTATGGTCATTTCCAACTTGGTTTTACTGTGGCAGTGTCTGCCCTTGAACCCAGAGCTCTTCCCATGGGAAATTCTGCTACTAGCAGATCAGCTTGCTTCCTAGGGGGATCAGCCTCTGCATCCTGAGCACAGACCATAGGAGGGCTGCCAGTTCCTGTTCAGCTTTGTGTGTGTGTGTGTGTGTGTGTGTGTGTGTGTGTGTGTGTGTGTGTGCACGTGCGTGTGTACACTGTAGATCAAACTTAGATCCTCATGTTTGCATGAAAGTTCTTTATCCATGGTAGAGTCTCTCCAGTCCCATCTCAGGTATCACCATGATAGGAAGCTAAGAAGCTAGTATAGTTGTACCTTTATGGAAAACCTTGTGAAGAAGAAGACAGTGTATATTGTAGATACCCAGATGGCTTAATTGGGAAGTTTGTGGATATTTAGAGGAGAAATGACCTTAAGTTTGTAAAAGTTTTGTTTCAAAAGAATTTGAATCTCAAGTTTGGCTGGTTATTGGTTGGCCATTCTCTCAATATGGGCTCCCTCCCCTGTGCCTACATTATTTATAGATGAGATACACTTTAGTTGAAAGTTTTGTGAGTGGATTGATGACTCTTTCTCTCTACTGGGATTCCTGTCTGGCTACAGGAGGTGGCCTCTTCAGGTTCTCTATCCCCAGTGCAGTGAGTCACAGTTAGGGTCACCCCACACTGATTCTTGGGCACCTTCCTTATCCCAGGACACTGTCTCTCCTGGGGATGCTCCCTATCCATGTTAGCTGCAGATTTCCATTAATTTTTATGGCCATATAGCCCTCTCTTCTGTTCTTCCCCACATCTGATCCTGAATTCCCCATTTCCTCCCCACCCCCTCCTTCTTAGTTCCCTCTCCATCTGTCTCTTATGATTATTTTATTTCCTCTTCTAAATGAGATTCAAGTTTCCTCACTTGGACCTTCCTAGACCCATCCCATGGACAAGCACCAATTCCTAACATTATTAATGATACTTTGCTATGCTTGCAGACAGGAGAAGATAGTCCTCTGAGAGGCTCCATCCAACAGCTGACTCAGACAGATGCAGATACCCACAGCCAAAAAGTGGATGGAGCTTGGGGCCTCATGGAAGAATAGAAGGAAGGATCGCTGGCCCCGAAGGCGATAGAACTACATAGGAAGACCAACAGAGTCAAGTAACCTGGACCCTTGGGGTTCTCAGAGTTGAACCACCAGCCAAGGAACATACATGGGTTGAACCTAGGTCTCCCTGAACATATGCAGCAGATGTGCGGTTTGACCTTCATGGGAGCCAGGAACAACTAGAACAGGGACTGTTGCCTGTATGGGGTTATGCTCTACAGGCTAGGCTGCTTTGTCTGGCCTCAGTGGGAGATGAAGCACCTAGCCTCATAAAGACTTGAAGTGCCAGGGTGGGAGGGATGTTTAGGGGACCCCGCCCACTCAGAGAAGAAGCGGGGAGGAATGGGGAACAGATTGTGGGAGGTGGTGACCTGGAGTAGGGCAGTGAATGAAATGTAAAGTGAATAAGAAAAATAAATTAAATTTTAGAAAAGAATGTGAGATCATAAGACAAATAGGAGGCAAACCTTAAACACAAAGAACCTTAAAACTCAGCTTAAGATGTGATCCTTCTACCAATTTTTCAATAGCAGATTTAACCAATTTACTCTTCTTGTTGAGAAAGCTTCAAAGTTCTGAGGACACATTGCAGAGGTTTTCAATAGTAATGGCAAAACCAACAAAAGTAGAGGAGAATTTAATTTTAAATCATTTAGAAAGTATGCCCTGGAGGTACTGAGTGGTTGATTTCCTGTTAAAAGGGTGGAATCAAAAGATAAAGGAGAGTGTACATATGTGTATAAGCCCCTTTGTTTTACATAATTAGCAGACTGCTTTGCTTACTTTTTCTTACTGACCAGTACTGTGTTCTTCAGGCTAAACTCCTCTGTCAGTGAAGAAGATGGTTGTACTTGACTCTACCTATTACTAAAATGCCAAGCAGTCTCTTCAGGCAAGAGCAGTGTCCTCTGTCCTTGCCCTCAAGATGTCCCATGCGATGAAAAGGCACAATAGAAGCTTTGTACTTGCCATCTGTGGTGTTCAAACAGCTCTTTTACACATAGATATTGTCCTTATTTCATGCTTGTAAAGGCTTCTTAGCACAAATACCAGTTGTGGCATTGCTTATCTTTCTTACTGCTGTAGCAAAATACCAGGACAAGAAACAACTTAGAGAAGGTTGTGCTTCAGTTCAAAGCGATAGAGATGAGGTGATAGAATCCATGGTGATGGAGAAAGTATGTCCACAGGAACTGGGGGTTCGTGGTCAAATTGAATCATCAGGAAGAAGAGACTGTGGACAGGAAGTAGAGCCTGCATTTGATATCTCTAGGGCTTCCCCAGTGACAGACTTCTGCTAGTGAGGTTCCACTTCCTGAATGTTCAAAGATCCTCCTAAAGGGCATCATTGCTTGGGTCAGCTTGTTCCCTATATGTGAGCCCAACACATGAGCCCAATACATGAGCCCATTGGAGAAAATTTTACATTCAAGCCACAATAACTAGGAAGTATGAATAGATCATCTTATCCCTTGTGTATATTTTACAAAATGTAACAAATACACCTTATTTATTTATTTATTTATTTATTTATTAAATTATTTATTTATTAAATTATTATCAGTTCTTTGTGAGTTTCACATCATGTATCCTGCCCCAGCCCCACTCATCTGTCCTTTACCCTTGAAGCCTCTCCCCTCCCCCAAAATAAAAAACACAAAAAGACAAAACAACAACAAAAACCAAAGCACAGGAAACCTTTCACTGTGGAAGCTGTCGAGTGTGACAGGGTGTCCCACAGTGTTTTCCTCTGTGCACACACCTTCACTTGCAAATGCTTGTAGCTATATGTCAGTGGTCTGGTGTGAGATCTCTGGCCTCTGTGACACTCTCCATACCTGATTCTCACCCGGTCTTCTCCTGGTTATTATTGCCCTGTGTCATGGAGGTCCTGCAGCTTTGAATCTATTGGACTGGCCCCTTCACACACTCTAGCAGTTCATCGATGGAGTAGAGTTTGGTAATCCCCACTTGTACATGTAACTTGACTTGATTGGTACTAGCAACCTTGCTCCTCCTCCTTTTGCTTCTTCCACTTTACAGTAGTACAAAGGCGTAACAACTGTTTATTCCCTACTGGTTGGGACATGGTTGTAACCGGTCTTTTAAGGTGCAAGCAATACTTGCATAGACAGTAGGATACATGATGTCATTTCATAGATGGACTATTGCATCTATAGATAAGTTCTTAGAAAGTAAATTGTGTCTCAGTGGGTGTCTGCAGTTTTAATTATGTTAATCATTATGAAGTTCTTTCCATCACTGGCGCCATTTCAGCACTCCTAATGCATCAGGGGGTCTGTTTACCTACAAATGATAATAAAACAGGTGATGCCCAGCTCTGACTGTTACAAATCAGAAGCAAGTCATATTAGTGTAATTGAATTTAGTGCTTTTTTTTATTTAAAGTGAACTCAATATGCTAATATTTATAGGTCATTTGTTTTTTTTTTTCTAAGATTTGGATGTTTTACTTATTTTTCTACTCTGTGGCTGACCTTTTATTGATTTTAAGTAGTTCTTCATACATTAGGGAAATTAACACTTATCTATAGTAAATGAGAAAAGATGTTTCTTTAGAGCTTCTTGTGTTTGTTTGTTTGTTTTTTTTTTAATTTACCCTTTGAGTATTTATGGCTTTATATGATGTTGAATTTCTAGTTGTCTTTGGTTTCATGGAAAGGGGGTCTTGAGTTACAAGGAGAAAGCTTCCTTCACAGCCGTGTTTCAAAGGCTTTACTGTACTGCTTCTTAGTGTTCCTGATGTCTTAGTATCTTAGATGAAAATCTCTGATTTATTTGAAATATGTGCACCCATCAGGATTCCTCCACCCATTCATTATAATTATAATGTACCCCTGGAAAACTCCCAATGACACGCTTTCTTCAACAAGGCTACACCTACTCCAACAAGGCCACTCATCCTAATAGTGCCACTCCCTATGGGCCAAGCATTCAAACGCAAGCATCTATGGGGGCCACTCCTATTTAAACCATCACACTTTCTGTGACCAAATTTCCTAACCTTGTATCCCACCTACCATTCCCAACAGTACCATTAGCTAGGAATTAAGGCTTTAACACATGGGTTTTGAGGAATACTTACTCAAACCACAATAAGCGGTTTTAAAACAAAATGGTTCACTATCATCTTAATTTTGGTCATCAGACTTGCCATCCTCTTCTAGGTTTACATTGAACCATCTTAGTTTTAAAATGCACAATACAAAACCGCCTATTTGTTATTATCGCTATTGCTGGCCACAATATCTTTGGTATGTTTATTTAAAACTTAATAAAGGTTTTTTTAAAAAATAATGATGATATTTAGTTTTACTAGATTGCACAATAAAACACCAAACAACAACAATTCCAAAAAATAAAAAGAAAAAAGAAAAAGAAAAAAAAAAGAGGTCAATGTGGTAGTGCATACTTCCAGTCACAGACAGAATTTAGGATGCTGAGTCATGAAAGTTGTTTGAAGCTAAACCAATTGTAGGTTTTATTTGTTACTTTTCTGTTGCTGTGATAAAACATCATGACAAAGGTAAGTCATAGAAGAGTTTGTTTTGCTTAGAGCTCCAAAGGATTAGTTAACCCTAACTGGGGCATTCAGCTATACTATTTTAAATAAGGGTCTAATTCCATCTTCTGTATTGTTGGTGACAGTCTTTATGTAATTCCAATGAGAACAGTGAAGTGTGACAGCATGGCAGCTGGAGCAGGGTGCTGAGATCCCCATCTTGAACCACAAGCACAAAACAGAAGGAGAGCCTATAAGTACCTGGAGTCTTTAAATACTTAAAGCCCTCCCCCTCCAATGACATGCCACCAAAGGGTTCAAACACATGAGTCTGAAAGGAGACAATCCCATTTAAACCACCACACAGGTCTACATAACCAAGACTGTGTTTCCTTCTCTGGGTCTCCCTTCCCCACAAAAGGAAGAAGGGGAAGGAAAATAAGACAGTAAGAAAATCAGAAGGAAGATATATGAGAGAGGCTGGTGGTATAGAGAAAAACCCACTTTCCCTTTAGTCTTACAGTAGGGTTGTGTTGAAGCAGTTTTAGAGAGGAATGTCATAGCAAATTCTTCTGACTGATTTCTAAACCCTCCTCACTGTCAAAGAATATTCAGTGTCAAAAAGTAAACACGGGTAGTCTTTGTTGATTTTTGGGATGGTGTCTCATCTGTTTAGATTAGGCTTTTATTTGACTTTCACTGACTTCGTGGCCAAGCCTGTCTTTTTGTTTGTTACATTAGCTCAAACATGGAGAAGAACTCAACCATCTACTGATGGGCATGGAACTTTTAAAAATACGCCTCTTGTATTTTCCGAGAGTAAATATTTCCTAGCATATCTGAGTTTTGAGTGATATCTTGTTTTGTTTTGTTTTGTTTTTTAGCTACTCTGTCTACTTACCTCTTGCTAGGAGCAAATAGACTTCCGGTTCCCAAATTTCATCAACTTTCTCCATATGTAGCATTTGCCCTTAAATTAGATGGAACAATGTGCCTCCTTTTAGTGACTTCATGGATACCAGCACCTTTCAGTGCTAGTTTCTGAGTGTTTCAGCTGTCTCCTAAACTGAGTACTGAACTAGTCACCGTCATGTGAAATTTGTTGTGTTGAAGAACCTTCTCCTTTAAAGCACGTAACAATTTTGCCATGTTTCTAATAATTGGTGGTGCGGGAGGGGGGGCAGTACAGGCTCATCTAGTAGACCACTAGGCCAATAAATATAAAATGGAGAAGCTGGAGTTGTGAATAGTAGAGTTCTACCTGTTCCTCCTAAAGTCTTAATTTTGCTCCTGTAGAGTTTACTTTATTGTGCTGTTTCAGATATGATTAAACTTCTGTATTGTACCTCTTTTCTATAAAAGTCTCTTAAGAGAGTCAGTAAGAATGCTTAAAAATTTCAGTATTAAATGAATGTTTGTTTGTTCTGAGACATTACTTCTAAAATAATGATGATGATTACAATAATAATAAAAATAAAATAAATAAACCTTCTCAAGTAGCACAAAGCATTGGAATCTTAAGAGACTTATTTCTTCCTCTATGTTGTTGGAGAATTATGGGCAATTGTACCTTCATCAGTGAGATGCTTCTGTTCATGCACTAAGGACCTTAGAATTGGTAGAAAGAGCAGAGTCTTATTTTATCGGACTCCTAGTTATTAATACACTTGAAGCTTCGGTATTCAGGGCTATCCTATGGAACTGGAGAGATAGCTCAGTGGTTAAGAGCACTGGTTTCTCTTTCAGAGAACTCAAGTTAAATTAGCAGCACCCACATAGGGGAGGAGAACTCTATATAACTCTAGTTCCAGGGCATATAGCATCACCTTTTGTCCTCTGGGGTACTGCATGCACAAGGCACATATACATGCAGGCAAAACACTCACAGATTATTTTCAAGTTATTCATGTAACCCAATTCTTCATTTATTGGTGTGGTCTCATTTCGAATGCCTATTTGCAAATGCTTCCTAAGATCATTTTCTTCTAACTAGTGTATACTGTGATTTTCGCTGTCTTCTGTTCCATTTGTTTCTTTTGTTTTTAAATAAAGTACATATTTCAAAGGAAAGAATATTTGAACAGAGATGGGGCAAGCCCAGGTCTCTTCACATAACCAGCAGAAGCAGAGCCAGGACAGCACTTTGGGTCTCAGGAGTATTTGTTTGTTTGTTTATATTAGAAATCTTACCAAAAATATTGACTAGAATGGCTGGCCAGCAAGCCTTGAGGGGTCTTTCTGTCTCTTGCCTTCCTAGAGTAGGATTTCCCCACAGGAGATGCCACAGTTTCCATGGATGCTAGAGTCAGATCAGGTCCTCATACTTATCGTTGGTAAAGCAGGTACTTTACCAACTGAACCATCTCCTCAGCCCCTGAACAAAACACGAGAGGGAGATATGAGCTTCGTGAATGTGGGCAGGTGCACTGAAACATCTTATATGGTTCTTGCTATGGTCAGACGTCACAGGGGATAGGTTTCATTTAAGGAAAAGAAGGCGGGGCTTTAATGGAGGTCCTCTAGCTATAGCTTCTTCATCTGTGTGTGTAGGTCTGCCATTCTGATCTTCTCTCGGCCTTTTGTCTGGCCTCCCCAGAGTTCATCTAAGTGCTAGGATACTTCATTCTCACATACTTAAAATCTTAATGAGATATCCAGCTATACTATTGTAAATAAAATTCTAATTCCATCTTTGGTATTGTTGGTGATTGTTGGTGATTTTTTATGTAATTCCAAACAGGGATGTTTTAATAATGTTAGAAAAAATAGATTCTGAAGTCAGACATGTCACGGTTCAAGAGCATGTTCTTCATGTGCTTGTTCTTAATTATGTAACACCTCAGCTATACATTGATTATATGAAGACCAGCCATGCTGTATCCACTAGGAAAAATCTTTGAGATCTTACTTGTAAAGTGCTATCTAGAGCTCAATGCATTGTTGGCACTCTACATGTGTGAGCTTCTAAATTTATTTCAGGTATTTGAGAGCTTATTATCTTTGAAAAAGAACTTAGGTTTAAAAAAAATCCTTTTTATAGGCAGGAAGATTTCTCTGTGGATGGGGTACTTGTTACCAAACATGATGACATGAGTTCAATCCTTTGGACCCATATAAGGAAAGAACCTTCTGGTATCTGCATGAATAGCATGGTGTGTACACCCACACATGTAGGCATGCATGCATACATACAGTCAATAAGTGAATAAATCTAATAAACATTGTAGGATACATTTCACTCATTTATCAAATATTTCTTGGATACCTCTTTTAAGTGTGTCACAACCTTAAAGAGCTGGGAATATGCAGTAAATAAATGTAAGAATATTTATCAATTCCAGATCCATGGAAGAGGTTTTATTCTTATAAAGAAGCTAAAGAAATAAAACCACCAAACTACATATGTGTGCTACATAATATACCAAATGATGGTCACTATGCTAAGAGTAATCATGATGTATCAGGAGTAGGTTAAGTTTGAGTGGAGATTTTTAAAGGGGGAGGGAGGCAGAGAGGGAAAGAAGAAAGGATGAAAGTTAGGAAGGAAGGAAAGAATGAATGAATTAATGAATGAAGGAAGGAAGGAAGGGAGGAAGGAAGGAAGACTTTGCATGCTTAGTGAAGGAAGAAAAAATTTGCTTTATCCCAAAACAAAGAGGCTGTTTTGTCTAGTGTAGAGTAGAAGATGCAGCCAAACAGCCAGCAAAGGTAAATTCATGTGGGATGCTATATGTTTAATAGGGACCTTGGGTAGGTATATTGAGAGTAAACTAGTTTGATCAAAAGAAATGACATAAGCTAAGTAAGTTTTTTGTTTGTTTTTCTGTTTGTTTGTTTTTAAAAGATAATCTGGCTGCAAGATGTGGTAGTTTTTATAAGAATGTTCTATATAGGCTCCTATGTTGGAATGTTTAGTCATCAGGGAGTGGAACTACTTGGGAGGATTAGTAGGTGTGGCCTTGCTGTAGGAAGTGTGCCTCTGAGACTTTGAGAGAAGTCAGACCCAGTGACATTTTTGGTCCCTACTGCCTGCATATCTGGATGCAGAGCTCTCAGGTACTTCTCCAGCACATGTCTGCCTGCTTGCCATCATGTTCCCCATTATAATGACAAAGAACTAAAACAGCAAACAAGCACCAGTTAAATGCTTTTCCTCCTAAGAGTTTCTGTGATCATGGTTTCACTTCATGGCAACAAAACATTGACTGACACAAAGACTCTTAGGAGGAGTAGGATGGACTCAGGGGTTGTTAGTGAGAAGGTTGAGCAGAGACCCAGAGAATTCATCATAATAGTTTGACTACTTTGCTTGGTCTAAGAGAAAGCAGAAAGGCCTGTACTATGAACTGACATCTGCATACAGGACTGAAGGGGTTCACAGGCTTTGGAATTACAAAGAAAAAGGAGACAAGTAAAAGGTGACCACCAAGTTTTTGGCGTAAGGAACTGGAGTTTTTGGGTAACTGAAAGGGAAAGAACAGAATATTAACAGCCTTGGAATGGGGGTGAAATGGAGGTCAGAAGTTTGATTCCCACATGCTAAGTTTGAGATTAAAGTACCTATTAGACATAGAAACGGAAATGCTCATTAGACTTTAAGACAACAAAGTAGATGAAGACTACCAGGGGACAAGCTGTTGAGAGAGAAAAAACCCTGGAATCTTGCAGCATTGACCAGAGATGGAGCTGATCAGGAACACTCCGATTTGCAAATGTGTTGCTCCAATGAAAGTATAGTTTAGGGAATACATTTTGAGGAGATTGTGTGTGTGTGTGTGTGTGTGTGTGTGTGTGTGTGTGTGTGTGTGTGTACCATACTTTCCAATCAAGTCCAAAGAATGGGGATATTTGTTGTCTTTTTTTTTAAATAAAAACGGAATATCTACTTGTTAAGACATTTAGAACACAAGAAATATTTAGAAAATTTCTACAGAAAACCAAGGGCTGGTCAGGGGGATTCTGTGCCAGAGACACTGAAAGATTTGGGCTGGGGAGAACCTGTGGCAAGCAGATTTAGAAATGGCTTATAAATACACCAATAACAAAGGCAGGAGAGTTGGGTAGTAAACTGGGCTGGAACGTGATGGTGAGTGTAGGTTGAGCTTTGTGGCTGGTTCAGAAATGTTTTGTGAATGTGTCAAGCACCAGGGAAGCACGTGGATTGGTAGAAGAGATTTCTAAACCCGAGACCAGCCTATCAGCCACTGAGCATGCCAGACTAGATTTTAGGCAAGTGAATCCTTCCTTTCTTTAGCACTGAGGGTCCCCCATAGAAAACAGACGCCTCATTAAAAAGAAGCAATTGAGGAGAATTGACGAAAGGACTATTTACAAAGGTTAGGTCAGGGTCAAGCCAACATTTAGGGTCCCATTGGTAGATGTAGCATCTCATTGGTAAGAATGTAGTGGGAAACCACAGAGCAAGCAAGCCTCCTGGGACACTGAGCAAGTGAGATGACCGGAAGAGGAGACAGTAGAGACAGATCCTTCTGTCTCTTGTTTCCATTTGCAAAAGTTCCTAATTAAGTCTTCATGAAGATAATCACGAGCATTTGATTACTACTAAGAACCTCAAGCGATAGTAAATAAGTGGTCACATAACCTCTTCATGTTTATTCCTTATTTTTCCTTCCCCCCTTTTTGTGCCAATATTATCGTTGTTTGTTTTAGTTTGTTTCTACTACAATGTTCTGTCCATATTTTGGTTAAATATTTATAAACGACCTTGCTATGCCTCTTCCTATTTGGGAAGAATCTGGGTTCAAGCAGGGTTCAAGGTTATTCAAGCCACACAGAATCTCATTCTGCTGTAGCACTCTGCAGATAGTTTGTTAAGTGTAACATTAAGACTCTAGTTTGAGTTTTCTTAGCCTGTTTAATGTAACTGAAAAACTTATCACCAAAATAGAGGGGTTAAACCTCTCCTGTTTTGCCAAATAGTTAATTCTTCCATTGTATTTTTTTTCTACATGGTGTTAAAGTTTCTTGTTGACTTCGATGCTCACCACTCTCCTGAGTCTAGGCTCTTTATAGACGTCCAGTGAGCAAATGTAGGCCAATTATGTAACTAGATTGAGTAAAATGAGGTAAAGATGAAAGAAGGCAAACAAAGACATCATAGTAAAATTCTCAAGTGTTATGTTGAAAACACACCTGAGAGTAAGAATCATAATGTCTTGGTACATACATAATGTCTTGGTACCTAAAACTGTTTGCTTGCCTATGTCCACCACTTATCCCTCAGCACAGCTCCTTTTGTTAAGGATTAATTATCTTCATACCACATATCAGTTTTCCCCTTCTTTCTTTAAAAGGAACTCTGAATCATGTGGGCCTGCGGTTGTTTAGATAGAACTACATTTCCCAGATACTCTTGTTGCTAATTTTTGGCCATGGTTTTTACAGTTGGCTCAGTGTTATGTAAGCAGAATTCAGCCATCCCTGAGAAAGCTACAAAAGCTGTTTCAGACCATGAGATGGAAAGTGTGTGTTCTGAAATGGCAGAAACCAAAGCTGAAAATGGTTTGGTTTTTAGGAATATTAGGCAGCTGCAGTACGGACCTCAGATGCCATATACTCTAGCTTTCACACAGGAAGATATCAAAGTTTGTCTGAGCTGTTGTACTTTCAGTCTTAAAATCATAATCAGAACCCTATTGTGGTTAATTTTTGGCCTCTGCCTTTTCATGTTGTATTAATTTTTTAATATGTGTTGGGGGGCATGTACATGCGGGGGTCAGAAAACAACTAATGAGGGTCAGTTCTTTCATTCTACTATACGGGTCCTGGGGATTAAACTTAGGTCATCAGGTAACTTTACCTAGCAAGACAACTGCTGTCCTCCTTCTCTCTCTTTGAGACAGGGTCTCTTATAGCCCAGTCAAACCTCAAACTCCCTATTAAGCCAAAGATGACCTTGAACTTCTAATCTTCCTACCCACTCCCCCCAGGTGTAGAGATTACACATTTACCCAATTATATCTGCTTTGTGTAGTACTAGAGATCTAACCTAGGGCTTCATGCTTGCCACACATACTCTCTACCAACTGAGCCACAAGCCCACCATTATTCTTACTCCTAGCAGGGGGGTTGTATATTAAAGTGTAATAATAATTGTGCTTTGTTGTCTACTGGTAGAGAAAATAGCTAATGAAAAAGAGGTATTATAGGTCTGGAAAGGTCTTAAGTCAATCGTTATTTATCCACAACTTCATAAGTCTGAAATGTAAGAAGATTTACATAGGTAGATTATAGTGCCTGATTGCCAGACCATGTTTGGATCGTCACACAGGTATAAGCTGGGCTAGACAACCCCCTAAAATGCTTCGTGAAGGCCATGTCCTTAGGCCTAAAGCTAAATGTTGTCTCTATCTCAGAAAATTAATGAAAATCTGAAATGCCAGCTAACTATAAATCTGAAGAGAGCTGAGGCAAAGAAGGTGTGGTATCTGAAATGGATACTGTGATGACATTCCTAACTTTTCTACCTGCCCATTGCGGAGTACTAGGATGAATACTGTCAATCCCGGATTTATGTCCAGGCAAAACTTGTAGATTTAACCACATTTGAAAATAAAGTCTTATAGATAAAAATCAAGTTGAGGTGAGATTATATTAGATAAGAGTAGGCCATAGAGTAAGGTTTGATGTCCATCTGAGAGCAGGTATGTGGGTGGTTTGAATGAGAATGTTCCCCCATAGGTTTAAAATATTTGAATGCCTGGTTCCCTGTTTTGGAAGGATCAGGAGGTATAGCCTTATAGGAAGAGGTGTATCACTGGGGATGGGGTGTAAGGATTCAAAAGCCTACACTAGGACCAGTCTGTCTCATTTCTCATTGTGGATTAGATGTAAGCTCTTAGCTGCTCCTCTGGCACTGTGCCTACCTGCTTGCTGCTATGCTCCTCACCATGACGGTCACGGACTCACCCTTTGAAACAGTAAGAAAACTCTCAATTAAAAGCTTTTCTATAAGTTGCCATGGCCCTGGTTTCTCTTCATTTCAATAGAATAGTGACAAAGATGGGTATATTTACATACAGAGAAAGAGGACAACCATATTTTAAAAAAAAAAATAGAGGTCGAGTTAAGAATGCTCATGTTTGCCAAAAGACACAGTAAGGGAGGTGATGAGAAATCCTCCCCTAGAGAATGTTTGGCTGAGCATTGCCTAGCTAATACCTACGCTTTGGATTTCTAGTCTTCAAATGATGAGAGAATACAATTCTGTTCTTAGAGTGAATCTAGCTTGTGTTTCTTTGCTATTGCAGCCGCCCTAGGCAACTGAGACAGTGCTGTCAGTCCTGACCCGGGTTGCAGGCCACAAGGGTGTCCAACATGTTCAACAACCAATGCGTGATCCATCCGAACAGAGGGCATGGATGAACAGCTGAAGCAGCGTTTACAAGTATTTTTTCACTCTTCTGATGCAGGCGTTTCAGTTGCTGGGAATTTGGGAAACCAAGAACATTTTAGTCTGCTGATGCTAAGAGCATGATATGGGGTAGGTGGGCGAACCTGGGGAATTAGCTACTTTTCCTCTCATGTGGAAGCAGCTCAATAATTTCACACGCACGGGGCCATATCAGTATGATCAGTAGGTACTAACATTTTTCCTGGATGGTCTAAACCAATGCAACTGCCCTGCTTGAGACACAATGAAATGAAGCTCAAGGCTTTCATGCTTTGACTGGAGACCATGCACGAGTTCATGGAAAATCTGAGTGAGAAAGAACAACATCTGGCTGCTGTCAGTTTGGATGGTGCAACCTGAAAACAGGTAGTCTACAAATGGAACTGCCTGGGAAAACTATGGAAGCCCTGAGATAAACATAGCCCTGTGAGCAGAGAAGTCTGCCCATTTATGCCAGAATCCTCTCTGTCCTCTGATGCATGAGCCACGTGTTCTGTCTGGCATATATTCAAGTTTGAGCTGGCACTTTGTTTGTTTGTTTGTAACTCCAAAAGCATGCTAATTGTTGAGTCACTGTGACTTTTCTTAGAAGATATGTATTAGATTCTTTTCTTTGAAACCTTTTGTTTTGATGTCTGCTGGTATAATTATTTTGTAATTGCCTTTTGCCTTTGTGTACTTCTACAATAACACAGGAGACACAACCAGGCTTCAAGAAATAAGATTTGGCTAATGTTTACTTGTGGCTAACTTTATGCTAAATTTCTAGAAGCTGATTTTTAAAGCAAACAGGCCCATGTGAACACATGATAATGCCTACACTTACACACACACACACACACACACACACACACACACACACACACACACACCTTATCTTTCTACCACATGTAGTAAGACCTAGCTTGTACTATAGGGATGAAGAGTCAAAAGAATATGTAACCTATGAGCTATTGTGGAATAATAAATGAAGGTAGTAATTGTAAATATATGGTTTGTAAATGCAATTATCTTGTACAAGAATAACTAACTCCAAAGGTCAATCAGACGGCATTGCAGAGCCAATTTAAATATAGAGGTAAACAAGGAAGAAGGGGAGAGATGAAGAGAGGCAGCCAAGAGAATCATAAGGTTACACGACAAAATAAAGCTTTCTTTGAAGTTGTGCAGACACTTCAGTGGCAGGATAAGGCAAGGCAGAAACAATGTCCTAACGTTCTCTGTGCTCCTGTAAAGTTGAAAAACTTTGAGTTGATTCAATTGGTTTAAGTTGCTTTGAATTACCATCTGTATTTGAACATGGAGTTGGAGGCTTCACGTGTATTGCTTGGTGAACATGGCTAATGAAAATATTTTTCAAAGCAATTCCACATATAAGAAAGATTTCAGTTACTTCTGACCAATTTTCAAGTTGGTAGGTTGCTTCCAATCATTTGGAAAAGTAACTTCAAAAAAAAGAAACCTGTGGAAACTCTGAAGTAGTTTTTCTCAATGTGCAATTCATGCTGCTGGCTGAAGAACACTGCACGAGGAGTTTATGAATACATGCAGCACCCCACGTTTCCTATTTTAGTTGCTAATTACTATTCAGGTGTGTGGTGGAATACATAAAATGAAATGCTAATGCTGTTTCACTTGCGTCTTAATATGTACAGGTTGTTACTGTACGCAGCACCATCTTGTCTGTGCACACGTGTAATTGTTTTTTCTCTCTCTATTTGCAATCATAATATGTTCATATAGCATTTGATTCCATCTTCTAAGGGCGTGATATGAATGCATCTTTTTGGGGGGTTTAGAAAAGCATTGCTTTCTGTAGTGTGGAAATGAAACAGCAAACCTCAGAGTCACCTTCGAAAAGGCTTCACCTGAGGACTTAGTTGAACTGATCCACCTGTGCAGAAATTTTATTTTTTCCTTCTCTATTTTGCTTCATTTAATTTATGATTACCAGCTACATAAAATTGTGAGCTGCCTAATGGAAGTCGTTTCATAAATACTGCATTTCATTTTATGTTCTTCAATCTGTATTTCCCTTATCAAGTATTTTCATGTTAGGAATTTTTAGAGTTAATGTCTGAGGAAGTAACTAGGTATTTCAGTTAGTTAGATTTCTCTCCCCTGAAGAAAATCACTATAATGGTTACTTTCGCTAGAATGCAATTACTGTCACGGTTACAATCAATCATATTTTTATATAAGAAACTTTAACAACTCCTGAATGCATTAGGAAAGGAAAATGAAAAGACTCGGTGGGACGTGAGAGCAGAAACCTGCCATCCAATACCCAGTGAGAGGAATCTCCAATTCCCATGTTAAGATGTGTATTTAACATGTTACCTAAGATCAATATAATTGTTAGAGTAGCAAGCAAGCTCTTTGGACTATCGCATATTTTTGCATATTTATCTACTACTAGATATTATCCTTTGTAATAAACAATGGTTCAATCCTAATTCAGCAGTATCTTTAGGCCTTGGATCCCTCAGGTTAAGAGGCCAGAAGATACCAGTTGGAAAGGTTTAACACATACTTCCATGGATAAATAATGCCACCTCCTTGTGACAAATGAAAGCTGGGAACTATCAGCCCTCAGCTTACCAAGTCATTAGTTGGGGTCAGAAAAAAAATAATATCTCCAAATATGTAGTCATACTTTACAGACAGCATTTATTCCCATAGTCATAAAGGTTAAAGGTTAAGTTTGACACGAGATGATTGGTACTCAAAGTACACCATGCATACAGAACTGGGAATATAGAAAGAGTTAATTTGTTCTATACTGCTATTTAATAACATGTGAGTTGACACAGTGACTACATTATAACTGATGGGAATCAAAACAGATCAAAGAATAGTGTTCTGTAGGTAAAACTGATAATTTCATGTAGCTCTTTGCAGAATAGCACCAAATTAACATTGAGTAGCACAGGCAGTCACAGCTCTGCTCCCTGCCAAATGCATTCCCTGCCTGCTTGTCTGCTTCTATAATCGCCAGCATCTTTAAAGCTAATGCTAGCCAGCCAGTCTCTACACTGAACACATGGGGGCATTTTGATTCTTTTCTCTTTTTAGCTGTTTTTCACATCTCGGACTTCTACCATCTTCCTGTAGGCCGCCGTCAGCCTCCTCTACAACCTTACTCTGACCAGCTTCTCTCCTGCTCTCCACGTACCTCTTGCCCTGTTTTCAGAGTCATTTTTCCAAATCCTTTGTTACAGGGTACCATTTCTACAGCCATTCCCTGTGTTTTCGCTGTGTGCATCTTGTGGTTCATCCTTACCTTACTGGCTTGTCCTGTCAGTGGACCAGCCAGTCCACAAAACTCTGTCATAGGGCACTGCTGTCCTGTCCTGGAAGATGATGCTCCCAGGCCTCTGATAGACAATTTCTCACCCTTCATAGAATTTCATCTAAAAATGGTTCTCTGCTCCCTTCCAACCCCACCAGGAAAAGTGAAGTGTTGGCTTCTCTGCATTGCCATAGCAGTTGAGACACAGTGGTTGGTGGTGTCTCCTGTGTTTCTTGACGTTTCTCCCCTGCTTGGCTATGAGATGTTCAAGACCAGGATGCTTTGCAGGCATTTTGTTGCTCCTGGTGCTTGGCTCAGTGCATGACACCTAGGAGCTGCTCTAAACAGAGTGAAATAATAAATCACTTTGCACTTTTAATTGTGAGCCAATTTCAATGTTATTACTTAGAGATTCACATTCTGTCTGGGAACAAGGCCATTAAGAAAAATGATTTTAGCCATGCTGTAAAAATTAGCTTTTGTCAATTCACCTGAAAGTAAAAATCCATTATGTTTGGCCAATAATTCTTCACTATGAAGAAGACCCTCTCTTTGTATGTTTGGAGATCTTGGGGGAGAGGTTTAGAAGTATGATGTGTGAGTGGCCAATATCTGACAGCTGCAGGCAAGATTATTACCTTCAAAAAAAATCTCAAGCAAAAGAAAACCATTATAGGATATCTTCTGGACATTAGATTTCTTTGATTTTCCTCAAAGCTAAAGCTGGCTATAAAGTTCATCTGGTGGCAATTTTTCAAATGTATTTTAAATTGGACAGTAGCAGGCCAATCCTATCTATAGAAAATTGCATTTGGCTCTATTGCCAGTATGTGCTGTTTTCTCCTCTACACTCCATCTGTTATCAGAAAACTAATACAGGTGTTTGTTAAAGTCCCCGCCATGCTTTCTAGGAAAAAAGGGAGAGAATAGTAACACAGGGGTTAGCATTCTCTCCTCCCATGGAAAGAAAGCAGTATAATGCTCTGATTTTATGACACTATGATAGAGACACGATTATATCAATTTGATCACTGAACAGTCTTTGAGAAGATGCTCAAGGGTTTTGATGAAACATCAACCCCCAACTTTGTCTGTAGGAACAGACATTGAGGCATATGACTATAATCCAGAGTGGACACCTTAGGGTCCCTCAGTGATCTCTCTCTCTCTCTCTCTCTCTCTCTCTCTCTCTCTCTCTCTCTATCTATCTATCTATCTATCTATCTATATATATATAATACATATATATATTCCATTTGACAGCCTTTTCATTCTACTTTTACCTCTGCCACTTGTAGTAAGGGTGACTTTAACCAAATTATTGCATCTCTTGATGCCTGAGTTTCTTCAGTACGAAATAAAGAATAATTTGTCTCCTAATGGAATTACAACTGGGAGTCAAATTACATCAAATTACATGAACTTGTTTTGCCACTAGAAGTTTTCTCGTTGTTGCTACTATCACAGTAGCACAACCATTGCTCCACCGAATGGGCTCCATGATGTCTTCTAAACTGCTGAGTAAATGAGTATGTGCTTGATGCATGCTAATCTCTCGTCTTCATCCTGTAGAGACATGTTCTAAGCTATTTTTGAAAACAATAGTTAAGCCCAGTGCTTTCCATTCAATATGTCCACTGGAGATGTATATTACCCTGCCACACTGATGTTGACCTTATTGGTGTTAAATGAGTTTGAATGATGGGATGTGAGCCAAGATTTGGCATGTGCTTCCATATTAAGCTTGTCCCTCTCTTGCTCTCTCCTGTTTTCACAAAGAAAAGGAGATATCCCCAAGGCCAATGTCACTTGACTCTTATGACAGGGCAGGTTGAGTTCAGTTCAAGGAAACTCTAGCGAACCCACAGATCCAAGGAGAAATAAAGTAATACTTATTTATCTTTGATTCTAATATTTTCTTGGTTTCTTATGTAGAACTAGCTGACTGATACAGAAGAACTTAATCATAAAAATGGAGTTAACGTCAACTTAGGATGTAAAGATGTTTAAGACACAGCTATGTCTTTGGTGTTTGTTAAATCAGAGTGATCAGTTTGAACCACAGCTTAAGACTATCCTTCACCAGATCAATTCATCCACCAACAGCCCATTGTACCAAGTGTCAGTACAGTCATGAGTAGCTGAATTAGGAATTCAAAGAACATAAGACATGGTAGTTATCCTCAAAGAGAACATAAATATATCCTCAAGGGAAAAAAATGTGTCTTGTCCTTAAAAAAAAATAGCTGACTCTGTATAGACTCATTTTGTTTCTTCTCATCAAGGACATGGAGAAAGAATTCTGCACTGCTTATAGGCTCTGACCTGAGAGAGAAGAAACCCAACTTCATTTCCTCATCTGCAAAACAAGGATAATAATAACTACCACCCAATGGAGCTGTGAAACTTAAACGAAAGCATACATATAAAACTCTTAGCACACTGTCTGGCTCATAGTAAGCAGTTAGTAGAAGTTGGCCCTTGTTGTGGTTGTTATGCTTATGAGTGACAAGATGCTTAGGCAAGAGGCCAGGCTAATTCTGCCACTCTAAGCCATAATGACAGAGCATTCTAGCCTAGCTCTGTGATAGGACAGGGAGCCGGATAATTCTCACTACAGGGAATCTAGGAGACCAGTATCCTTATCAGTGTGAAAGGGAAATAATGTGGATCCCGTATTTTCTTTGCATCTATTCCTATAAAGTCTGTTGGATGTGTTTCAGATTTTTTTTTTCTCCCTCAGGCTCAAGAATCTGAACACTTAGTTATCTTTGTTTTTTTCTTCAATAACCACCTAGAAAATTTCACATTCCTAATGCTATTTTGTAAGAATTGTAGATCGAGAATGTTTTTACCTCGGCCAACGATAGAAGAACAATAATAGGCTGACAAAGAGCACATATTTTACTATCTAGTTTTATTTTGTTTTGAAATCCTCACCTGTGATTCTGTCTCCCTCGTTAGTAGTATTGAGCCTGTTCCCAGCCCTAGACTGGGCCTTCATTCTATCTCCACACATGGTCTTCTGGTTTAGAAGCATATGATCCAGTCTACACAAAGGATACCTCAAACTAAAAATTGTGTTCTCAATTTGTCAAATCTTTCTTTTCTTGCCTCGATGATATCAGAATGTCAGGTTTACAGTTCCCAATAATGGGGTTCTAGGGGCAAATTGGTGGTAGAAGGCTCAATCAACAGAGAAGACAAAGTACAGGAAACAGAGATCTAGTTGGCTCCTTGGCAAAACAAAACAAAACAAAACAAAAATACTAACTATAGCCTTACCCAAATTATCTTAACTTCTTAAGACCAGTAAGTGTCTTCCATTGTGTAAGGGAGGATGAGTGGGATCTTGTTACTCTACATGCCACACCATCATTCCTATGCTGAATATTCAGATGATCTTACACGTTCATAAGGATCTTTCTTGGGGGATAAACGACGGCTTGTAGTATTCCTGAGGCATGTTTCGTTAGCTATACATTTCTCGGTATCCCTGTTCTTCAATCTGACTGGGGATGCATAGTAGAGTGGGATCCCTGAATTATACTTCCTATGCCTTTTCTGAGAAAGAAGTATCATTAGGAGTTGTGAGGTGGTTTAAAGGGAATCACTTGTGCAAGTGTTGAAGAACTGAGTTTGTATCGAAGAGCAGAGTTTGGATTCTGAACACCAAGTAAAAAGACAGGAATAATGGTATGTGGCTACATTTCCAACACTGAACAGGCAAAGAGGGGAGGTTCCTGAATCCCTCTGGTCAGCCAATATAGCTGACTTCCAGGTTCAGTGAGAGACCCTGTCTCATAAAAAAAAAAAAAAAAAAAAAAAAAAAAAAAAAAAAAAAAAGGTGGAGCACAGTTGAGATGAATGCCTGCTGTAAATGTATATCCTCTATGAATACTCCCTCAACATATGAATACACAGGTACACATGAACATATACACAAATACACACACACACACACACACACACACACACACACACACATGAAAAAGAAAGAAAAAAATCACTATTAGCAAAAAAGACAGAAAAGGCTGAACATGAAAATTGTATATACACATAAATATTGTATATGCACTCGTATATAATCAATGTGTATTCCATAAGACAACCTAAACTCTATAGACACTCACAAGAAACAAAAAGAAAATGCTTTTATAACAAAACAATAAGCATTATTAAATGTGTTTCTTCCTGCGATGGAGCTACACAACCAAAATACTGCCCTTAGACATGAAACACTCCTTCCCTACCTAGACAGTCCTTGTGACATGTATGTTGTCACACATTCACTTCAACCAGATTGCCATCAAACACTAGAGCACATTAATTCCCTAGTGAGACAAGGTAGAGTACAGTGTGCCATGCTGTTTTATCTCATCTCCCTCTTTTTATTGTAACTTTCTTTTAGCGTCACCAAATTCAGTGCTTTAATCAAAATGATTGACTCCTAATTTGGAAGGGTTGTTTGATGCTGAGGCTCCATAACATGGACGAGAGGCTGAAGATGTACACTTGTCTGTGCATGGCTTTTCCTCCACCAGCCTTGTATAGCCGGTGTTTCTAGCTTCTAAGTTTCTAGTCCCAAAGCTGTGCTTAAAATACGAAGGGAAACTGAAGGGAAACCTTTTTATCCTGAATTAAGTGAAAGATGTTCAACGGCTTTCCATGTGGTATCTCTTCACTGCTAATTTTACTGTTCTTGTGTTGACATATACCTTTGAAATGGTTGTTTTTGTGGTGAAGTAGAGGAAATGAGTTACTCAGTGTTGAGGGCTAATAAGGCCGGCATTAAGCTAATAAGAATTTTCAATTATCAGTGGCATGGTTTATTGTAAACCCCATGCGTAATGAAAGTTTATATCCTAAGGATACAGGAAAAGAGATGGTGTTGTTAATGGGGGGAGTGTGTAACAAAAGAGTATAATGCATGTGTTCCCAATAAATGATTTGCTATCTAGAATGTTTTGAACATTTAAGGTATTTTTCTAATGTCTTCGCCCATCCCTAGCATTTTATGACCATGATTCTTACTTAGGGGGCTGAGAAGGCAGAAGGGAATTATTGCAAGAGAAGAGTCAGATCCATGAGGATTTGCTCTGGGATGACTCAATAAGGAGGTGGACTTGTAGCGCATTGTGAATACAGTCGAGTCACAGCTATAACACAGAGAGAGAAAATTGACATCCACCATGTAGTTTTCCCCCAGCATTTTATTGAAAGACAAACTCAAGGTCACTGCATCCTATATATAATCCACACTCAAATACGGTGACACTATACTTTGATCCAACCCACATGCTAAATTATGCATCTTGGCACATTACATCATAGTAAATGAGCATTGCCTTTTCTATCAAGATATTTGTAGTAATAAAGTCAAATACAGATAGGATGCGAGACAACTTTTAAAAAAATATTATTTCTTCTTCCTTGCAAAGACTCACAGCACAGGCTCCACGGATTCTGCAAGTGTAGAGAATTCTTTTGGCTAGCCATTGAACTCATTGGTATTTGAAACAATATATGTGAACCAATGTTTGTCAGAATAAGTTTTTTCTGTCATGAGAGCTTTATGCTGCTTGTTCTTAGCTTATGTTATAACACACACACACACACACACACACACACACACACACACACGTCTTTAGTTTTGCATATCTCCAAAAATTTACATATGGCATTTTCCCCCACTCAGTGTTAGCTTTAACAGTTGTTTTAAAAGTTATTAACAGACAAATTGACAAATTAAAAATTCAAAAAAATTTAACTGTTGTTAGTGTTAGGGAATACTTTTAATATATGTACATTTGAAATAATTATCAAGCATTAAAATTATTTTGAAAAGTATAAAATATATCATTCATATATTTTATTCATTTGAAGATATATATATATCTTCAAATCTGAAATAGTTCCAGACCTTTAGCTGGTTTTCTATATTAACACATTTGTTGAAGGCTTATAAGGCACCTGGATAGATTGTATCCTTATAACTAACTGCCCATGAGCTGTTGACATATAAATTTCTAAAATCTTTACACTCGGTTGCCTACTTAATAGTATATTCTGGGCTTAAGGACATGGACTTTGCCAGGGCGCCTGATCTAGCATCTGCTGAACTGCGTTCAAGGTACTCCATCCTCTCTTTCCCCATTTCTTCATCTGGAAAATGGAAGCATGTACCTCATTATAGGGTTTTGGCCAGAATTAAAATAACTGATAAATGTGTCTCATGTGTCTGGCATAATAGATGTTTGATAAATGTTATTATTATGGATGATTTTTTTTACTCTCTTTCACTGGTTGATTGGAAACAATCCAATTAATGATAATATTGTATTGTGCTTTAGATCTTGATATGTCACACTAAATATACTACGCCTCCTTAGCCCCATATTATTTTATTGAAATTAGAGTTTTAGAATATCTAATCAATACTTCCATTATCATTTTCTACTGCATTATGTAAAGAAGACAACTAATTAGTGAAAATTAGATTTTCTTCATCCGTGTCTCTAATATTCTGAGCAACTCAAAATAAAGTATTTAATATACATGCTACAGAAGGCATATAATTTCTAACATAATAACTTTCTTTCTTATTCCCAGGGTACTTGTGATGTTTAATTAGTTAAGATTTGAAAAGTACTTTGTGGATTAAAAGAGCCACATAAGTGCTAAATGTTCATTGTTAATAACAAAAGATCAGGTTTGAAAGAACACATCAAGCACATTGTACAAAGAAATTGTATTTTATTGTAATTTTTGCTCTTCAACTTTGTAGCAAACTGCCATTAAAGTTTATTCTTTTAAGAGATAAAAACAGAACCATCTCCCTGAAATCTCAGCTCACTTATACAGTGATAAATGGTGGGACTTGACTGAACCACCTAAGAACATTTGCAAAAGGATTCTTAAAGGTAAGATGAACACACGTAACCCCTGCCCACTTAATGCAGCTGTGGAAATAAGTCTTTGGGAAGGGAACATTGGATTTGTGCTCTTTGGAGAATTGATAGCTGATATGAACACTGTTCAAAGTCCTATTCTCCCTGTGCACCCACAGACACCAGCATGGGGTGCAGGAATTGGGTCTCTGTCAATAGGAATGTCTGCAGACTAGGCAAACTTCATCAACTGCCATGACTTCAGTGACAACACACGAGTGGACTTAGGAACTTAGGAGGGGCAGGAGTCTTCAGGGACCACCTTAATCCACCTCTTTAACCTCCAGGTGCACATAACGTCTAGGTAAATGGAAAACTAGCTGTGTGTATTCCATGGGTGAATTTCATGGTGTGTAGGTGATATTAGAAACTCTTTTTTCCCACAAGTTTATTGCCATCTCTCTCTCTCTCTCTCTCTCTCTCTCTCTCTCTCTCTCTCTCTCTTTCTCTCTCTCTCTCTCTCTCTCCCTCTCCCTCCCCCCCTCTCTCCCTCTCCCTCTCCCTCCCCCCCTCTCATACATGTATATGTATGTGTGTGCAGGAGCACGTGGAGGTCACAGGTCCATGAGTGGTATCTTCTTCAGTTATTCGCCACCTTACCATCAGAGTTGGGGTCTCTCACTGAATATAGAGCTCTCTGATTTGTTTAGATTAGCCTAGTGAGGTCCAGGAATCAGCCTCTCTTCATGACACCCCCAAGCCCCAGTGCAGGAGTTACAGGTCTCAGGTGCCACACTTGGCTTCCGTCTATGGGTGTTGTGGGGAGCAAGCATTTCCCTGCACTACTTTTACAATCCTCTACTCTCACTCTCCTGTTTCGGTTTCTGATACTTCACCCAGGCACTCCAAGCCTTTGCTCAGTGGTTCTTTCTCCACCCTTGCAGGGCACTTGGGATGCAAAGGAGGCATTTTGAGCTATTATAGTTCACTGGGAAAGGAGACATGGATGATGGCAACTAGTCTACATTTGGTCCAACTCAAATTGCAAACAGTGAGTGTGCTGAGAGATTCCAGTGAAGACACAATAGTGGTAACTGCATTGTTACCATGGACTCACCATAAGCTTCCTGTTCTCTCCTTAGAACCAATTTTGATGTTAACTGGTAAGAGGTGGTAGAGAGAAAGCATGGTGATGAACCCTGTGGGATAAGCTCTCACACAAGGAAGAGCCTGTGGCAGGCAATGTGTGGGTTCATTGACCTACAGTCACTGGCAATATCTTCCCCAATTGTCTCTTTATACTTCAGAAGGTAAGACAGCTAATGATTCCCCAGCTTTCCTTTGGAATGAGGGACTCTGCTACAAACGTTGACTGGAAATAAACAAGTAAAAGTATACGTGAAGTGGAAGTCAGAGCTTCAGGTAACGTATTCCTAGAAAAGAGATGGTTGGTGGGTCCCTTTCCTTTGCTTCCTGTGTTGGCGCAGATATGATGAACAGAGCCGTTGTTCAAACATGGGATGGAAGTCACACAGAGGAAAAGCTGATGCATTGAGCATGGCTAGGGAGGGTGCAGGGATATAAGCAGAAAAACAGTTGGAGCCTAAGTGCCCACCAAGCAACTGCACGAAATATGGCCACTATTGCTTGACCTTCCTTCATTAGACAATGGAACATATAGTAGCTTGATCCATGTGATTTTTTTTCTGTTATAGGGCTGAATACAGTTCTAACAATTCAGAGTCCAAGGCAAAATTTACAAATATTTATATGCATAACTTTACATGTGCTTACCCCACTCTGTTCTTAGATTATTCTGTCAATCACGACTGTCCTTTGCTTAGATAGTAGACAAACCTGGCGAGAATCCCATGTAACTGATTTTAGCATGAAGAACTTATTAGTTGAAAGGCAATACAACAGGCATAAGAATTCCCGAGGTACTGTCCCTCGCTGTCTCTTCTGGCTTTGATTTTTAAGACAAGGGAGGTAATTGTATTAGGTTCTTTTGACCTAATTGGTTTTAGGACTATTGATATAATTTTGATAGTGTGGAATCTGGATTTCAGGAGGGAGCGATCAGAGACAGGGAAACCGGGTAGTAAGTGCCTACCATCTTTTAGTCTCGAGCAGTGTCCACAATCCAGTCCAGATCAAGAGATGCTGTCCCTCGGTGTCTGAACATGGGCTAAAAGGACCAAAACTTCGTTTTTAAGGACACTTGGATTCTTAATGGAACAATTGGCTTTTCAGCTGCTTTCCCTATTTGGATGATTTTGCTTGTTGAAATCACCTGTCTTGTGTCAAATATCTAAAATTAAGAAAACAAACAAATTGATTAAGTCTCTATGGTGTGCTTAGTGGAGAAAGAGTGACTTGGTGGCTCCCAGTACTTGCTGTGCCACTTGAAAAATGAGAATTTGTACCTTGGCAAGCAACTGAACACCCTCGTGAAGATAATATGTTGTCTACTAAATGGAGACAAAATGAATACTTGTTTCATAATGCCTCTAAGGAATGCGATGGCATATGTATAATAGTGACAAGTGCATGCTCAGTGACTATGAGCTATTGTGTGTACAGCACTGGATGAGGACACTGAGAGTGCAGAGGGAGGCACAAAGAACAATGGAATTATAGCCCTGTCTTGTGGGAGTTTAATAGTGTTGGGGGCAGAATATAAAGGGGGAAAATAAATTTACTGGTGTTTTCTGAGAGGAGGGACAGAGCAGCTTCAGCAAGTCATACCTAATTCCGCGTGACACAGGGATGATGGCCTCTAGTGCTCATACACACATATGACCCTCCTAAAGCCAATTCTTCTCTAGCCATGGTGGAGGAGAGTTTACCTAAACTAGATTAGAAAACTGAGTCCAATGATAAATGAACTCGGATCAAGCTCAGCTGGTGGCACACTTGGGGACATTATGGAACCTCAAGGACAATGAGCCCATGACGCCTTATGTGAAGGGCTATTTGTTTTCATTTTATTTTTTAGAGAGGCAGCACTGTTTTTCTTACTAGGAATATTGGTAACTGTATACAGATACATTATTAACCTCAGTCCTATGTAATGCATACATCCAGACACTAATTTGTTAGTTTTTGAGTCTTTTGAGATTGGATTACATCATGGCACCTATGGAAATATGTAAACTGCATGCTGCACTTACTCAATGCAATAAAACTTAGCTACTAAAGTGCCCTGTGTTCTTTCTCCTGCCCACTACATGGTATTGTTCAGAGGAATGCTTTGGCTTCAAGCACATAAGATATTTTACAAAGAACAAGAGTTTGTTTTTCTTCTGACAATGTAGGCTGTCATCTTGAAGCATCAGGAAAAGCACACATTGAGACTCAGTGTTTTCATTTGGACAAAGGTTTGCAGTCAGGGTTGGTCAGTTGTTGATTCTAGAAGCATAGCATCTTTGAGTATTCAAACAGTCAGCCTTGAAGTCACTTCTTTGGGTTTCCTCATTCATCTGCTGTAACACATAGGTTTGGGTCACAGAGACATCCTGTCATTTTAGTTATGAAGAAGGGGTGGATGGACCTGTGACAACTCCTTTTGGAACAACTGTGGGCACACATTCTGAGGTGGAGAGGTGAACAGAACAAAGAGGAAGATGACTCATCACCTCTTTAAAGATGTAGCTCTAGATCTTCATTCCTCCTGTCTCCAAAGTCTA